>NW_027362765.1:359329651-359929651 GCF_046119375.1 Phyllobates terribilis
ATCCTCTGGGTCAGCGCTTGCTCTCCCCCACGCCCCCCCCCTCCATCCTCTGGGTCAGTGCTGGCTCCCCCCCACGCCCCCCCCTCCATCCTCTGGGTCAGCGCTGGCTCCCCCCCACGCCGCCCCCCCCCCATCCTCTATGTCAGCGCTGGCGCCCCCCCCCTCATCCTCTGGGTCAGCGCTGGCGCCCCCCCCCATCCTCTGGGTCAGCGCTGGCGCCCCCCCCCATCCTCTGGGTCAGCGCTGGCGCCCCCCCCCCCATCCTCTGGGTCAGCGCTGGCGCCCCCCCCATCCTCTGGGTCAGCGCTGGCGCCCCCCCCCATCCTCTGGGTCAGCGCTGGCGCCCCCCCCCATCCTCTGGGTCAGCGCTGGTGCCCCCCCCATCCTCTGGGTCAGCGCTGGCGCCCCCCCCCATCCTCTGGGTCAGCGCTGGCGCCCCCCCCCCATCCTCTGGGTCAGCGCTGGCGCCCCCCCCCCATCCTCTGGGTCAGCGCTGGCGCCCCCCCCCCATCCTCTGGGTCAGCGCTGGCGCCCCCCCCCCATCCTCTGGGTCAGCGCTGGCGCCCCCCCCATCCTCTGGGTCAGCGCTGGCGCCCCCCCCCATCCTCTGGGTCAGCGCTGGCGCCCCCCCCCCATCCTCTGGGTCAGCGCTGGCGCCCCCCCCCCATCCTCTGGGTCAGCGCTGGCGCCCCCCCCCATCCTCTGGGTCAGCGCTGGCGCCCCCCCCCCATCCTCTGGGTCAGCGCTGGCGCCCCCCCCTCCATCCTCTGGGTCAGCGCTGGCTCTCCCCCACGTGCCCCCCCCCCCCATATCCTCTGGGTCAGCGCTGGCTCTCCCCCACGCCCCCCCCCTTCATCCTCTGGGTCAGCGCTGGCTCTCCCCCACGCCCCCCCCTTCATCCTCTGGGTCAGCGCTGGCTCTCCCCCACGCCCCCCCCTTCATCCTCTGGGTCAGCGCTGGCTCTCCCCCACGCCCCCCCTCCATCCTCTGGGTCAGCGCTGGCTCTCCCCCACGTGCCCCTTCCCCCATATCCTCTGGGTCAGCGCTGGCTCTCCCCCACGCGCCCCCCTCCACCCCCCCATATCCTCTGGGTCAGCGTTGGCTCTCCCCCACGCGCCCCCCCCCACCCCATATCCTCTGGGTCAGCGTTGGCTCTCCCCCACGCCCCCCCCCCCATCCTCTGGGTCAGCGCTGGCTCTCCCCCACGCCCCCCCCCCCCAATCCTCTGGGTCAGCGCTGGCTCTCCCCCACGCCCCCCCCCCCCCATCCTCTGGGTCAGCGCTGGCTCTCCCGCACGCCCCCCCCCATCCTCTGGGTCAGCGCTGGCTCTCCCCCACGCCCCCCCCCCCATCCTCTGGGTCAGCGCTGGCTCTCCCCCACGCCCCCTCCTCCATCCTCTGGGTCAGCGCTGGCTCCCCCCCTCCCTCCATCCTCTGGGTCAGCGCTGGCTCCCCCCCCCCTCCCTCCATCCTCTGGCTCCCCCCACCCCCCCCATCCTCTGGGTCAGCGCTGGCGCCCCCCCCATCCTCTGGGTCAGCGCTGGCGCCCCCCCCATCCTCTGGGTCAGCGCTGGCGCCCCCCCCCATCCTCTGGGTCAGCGCTGGCGCCCCCCCCCATCCTCTGGGTCAGCGCTGGCGCCCCCCCCCATCCTCTGGGTCAGCGCTGGCGCCCCCCCCCATCCTCTGGGTCAGCGCTGGCGCCCCCCCCCATCCTCTGGGTCAGCGCTGGCGCCCCCCCCATCCTCTGGGTCAGCGCTGGCGCCCCCCCCCCAACCTCTGGGTCAGCGCTGGCTCTCCCCCACGTGCCCCCCCCCCCATATCCTCTGGGTCAGCGCTGGCTCTCCCCCACGTGCCCCCCCCCCATATCCTCTGGGTCAGCGCTGGCTCTCCCCCACGCGCCCCCCCATCCTCTGGGTCAGTGCTGGCTCTCCCCCACGCACCCCCCCATCCTCTGGGTCAGTGCTGGCTCTCCCCCACGCGCCCCCCCATCCTCTGGGTCAGTGCTGGCTCTCCCCCACTCGCCCCCCCATCCTCTGGGTCAGTGCTGGCTCTCCCCCACGCGCCCCCCCATCCTCTGGGTCAGCGCTGGCTCTCCCCCACCCCCCTCCTCCATCCTCTGGGTCAGCGCTGGCTCTCCCCCACCCCCCCCCCCTCCATCCTCTGGGTCAGTGCTGGCTCTCCCCCACGCGCCCCCCCCATCCTCTGGGTCAGCGCTGGCTCTCCCCCACCCCCCCCCCTCCATCCTCTGGGTCAGCGCTGGCTCTCCCCCACCCCCCCCCCCTCCATCCTCTGGGTCAGCGCTGGCTCTCCCCCACTCGCCCCCCCATCCTCTGGGTCAGCGCTGGCTCTCCCCCACCCCCCCCCCCCATCCTCTGGGTCAGCGCTGGCTCTCCCCCACCCCCCCCCCTCCATCCTCTGGGTCAGCGCTGGCTCTCCCCCACCCCCCCCCCCCTCCATCCTCTGGGTCAGCGCTGGCTCTCCCCCACGTGCCCCCCATATCCTCTGGGTCAGCGCTGGCTCTCCCCCACGCGCCCCCCCCACCCCATATCCTCTGGGTCAGCGCTGGCTCTCCCCCACCCCCCCCCCCTCCATCCTCTGGGTCAGTGCTGGCTCTCCCCCACTCGCCCCCCCATCCTCTGGGTCAGCGCTGGCTCTCCCCCACCCCCCCCCCCCCATCCTCTGGGTCAGCGCTGGCTCTCCCCCACCCCCCCCCTCCATCCTCTGGGTCAGCGCTGGCTCTCCCCCACCCCCCCCCCCCTCCATCCTCTGGGTCAGCGCTGGCTCTCCCCCACGTGCCCCCCATATCCTCTGGGTCAGCGCTGGCTCTCCCCCACGCGCCCCCCCCACCCCATATCCTCTGGGTCAGCGCTGGCTCTCCCCCACGCGCCCCCCCCACCCCATATCCTCTGGGTCAGCGCTGGCTCTCCCCCACGCGCCCCCCCCACCCCATATCCTCTGGGTCAGCGCTGGCTCTCCCCCACGCGCCCCCCCCACCCCATATCCTCTGGGTCAGCGCTGGCTCTCCCCCACGCGCCCCCCCCCACCCCATATCCTCTGGGTCAGCGCTGGCTCTCCCCCACGCGCCCCCTCCCCCATCCTCTGTGTCAGCGCTGGCTCTCCCCCACGCCCCCCCCCCCCCCATCCTCTGGGTCAGCGCTGGCTCCCCCCCCCCCCATCCTCTGGGTCAGCGCTGGCTCCCCCCCCCCCCCATCCTCTGGGTCAGCGCTGGCTTCTCCTCACGCCCCCCCCCCCCCCCCCATCCTCTGGGTCAGCGCTGGCTCTCCCCCACGCCCCCCCCCCTCCATCCTCTGGGTCAGCGCTCTGGCTCCCCCCCACGCCCCCTCCTCCATCCTCTGGGTCAGCGCTGGCTCCCCCCCACGCCCCCCCCTCCATCCTCTGGGTCAGCGCTGGCTCGCCCCCACCCCCCATCCAATGGGTCAGCGCTGGCTCTTTCTTCCCCCTCCACAACCACCACGTCTTCTGGGGCAGCGCAGGCTGTGTGTTAATATCACACTCCAATAATAGAAGTTCTTATTCTATAGTGATGTCTTAAGGACAATACTCTCGGGGATACATTGTATAATTGTGGTGTGATGGTTCATGGTCGGGGCATATTGCATATAATTTTGGGCTGTGGTAAGTTATGGGCATGGTAATTGTTGGGTTTTTTTTTCTTCTTCTTTCTTTCCTCCTCCTGTCATGCCCTATTTCCTTTTGACCTGATCATAATCTGGAGTCGGGGTGTGCTTGTTTTTACTTGTGTTTGGAGCTTGTCAGCCGCGCCTCTGCTGCTGACAATTAGCGTTTGCTGTCAGTACAGATCACTCTTGGGTTGTTTTACTGCCCTGAAACTGGAGTGACGACATTCATCGCTCCATGTAAGGAAATGCTGCCAATAAAATGAAGTTTTTGATATCAATCACTTTTGATACTATATTCTTAAAGGGGAATTTCTTCATCAGCAAATAGTCATTCTACATGCATAAAGGTAACATCTATGTCCTAATTGTCCAAAACCATGATATTTGATTTTATATAATTGATAAAGAAACCCCCTTTTAACAGAGTAATTTTATAAAGACTGTCACTTTCCCTATCTGGATGCACAATTAGGGTCTCCAGACCTTCCTCTATAGGTCGTGCATTGAGGGCTTCGGTGAAAGCTCCAAATTTATTTCAGTGGTTGATAAGTAAAACTAAAGCAGATATAATTCTATCAATATATTACTGAACTAATCTTCACACTGATAAGGCCGTATAATGAATGTGCCCTTCAGACGTTCAGGAAAGCTGAGATCTGCTTGTGATTACGGCACTGATCCAGCTTAGATCAGTGTCACCGCTGCAGGTTAGTTTTGCTTAGAAGAAAATCCTGTGAATCTGCAGAAGATACTGAGCAGATTATTCACACCGCGCCAATTATCTGGTGACCGCACCGAGGTGTATACATCACAAGATTATCTTACTGTGACTGTATGTGCTCATGTAGGATTGCCCCTATATACAGCTAATGAGGAGAGTCTGTATGATGTCCTGCCTGCAAGTAATGGCAAAGGCAACCCGTCAGCTGATTCATACTGACTTTGGCTGGTTTATACTGACCTATTCCGTTATCTGTTTCTATTACACACCTGTCAGTCAGAGAGAGCAGCGAGAAGCTACAGCTAACCTGCAACTTGGAGTAGTCATATGAGTCTTAACTTATATCCTGTATTATACTCCAGAGCTGCACTCACTATTCTGCTGCTGCAGTAATGTATGTACACAGTGACTGCACCAGCAGAATAGTGAGTGCAGCTCTGGAGTATAATACAGGATGTAACTCAGGATCAGTAATGTAATGTATGTACACAGTGACTGCACCAGCAGAATAGTGAGTGCAGCTCTGGAGTATAATACAGGATGTAACTCGGGATCAGTAATGTATGTACACAGTGACTGCACCAGCAGAATAGTGAGTGCAGCTTTGGAGTATAATACAGGAGGTAACTCAGGATCAGTAATGTAATGTATGTACACAGTGACTGCACCAGCAGAATAGTGAGTGCAGCTCTGGAGTATAATACAGGATGTAACTCAGGATCAGTAATGTAATGTATGTACACAGTGACTGCTCCAGCAGAATAGTGAGTGCAGCTCTGGAGCATAATACAGGATGTAACTCAGGATCAGTAATGTAATGTATGTACACAGTGACTGCACCAGCAGAATAGTGAGTGCAGCTCTGGAGTATAATACAGGATGTAACTCAGGATCAGTTATGTAATGTATGTACACAGTGACTGCTCCAGCAGAATAGTGAGTGCAGCTCTGGAGTATAATACAGGATGTAACTCTGGATCAGTAATGTATGTACACAGTGACTGCACCAGCAGAATAGTGAGTGCAGCTCTGGAGTATAATACAGGATGTAACTCAGGATCAGTACAGAGTCAGTAGTGTAATGACTGTACAGTGGTGATTGGAGCTGAGCGCCTTTATAGGGATTGTGTGTTGCTGCTCACCCTCTTCTGCGCTGGTCGGGGGCAGGGTGGATGCGGTCCTGTGTGTAGCAGTCTGTCGGACTTGTGTATGATCGGCAGGTTTATGTAGCTGATCGCCTTCTGATGTGAGGTGTGCGGCATCGGTCCAGCCTTGTACGTTCCTCACGATTGTCTTCTCATCCTCTTCTTCTCCTGCAGGCGCTCGCTGCTGTAGTGATGGACGCGCGATCCGATGATCTGAGGACGGCGGGACGCGGGCGACGTTTCTCGGAGTAGAAGTCTGCTCCTCTGGCATTATGGCGAAGCTGGACTGGTTTATCAGCTTTGAGAACCTGAGGGAGCTGCGGAGACTGTGTCACTGGGGGCCGCTGATCGCTCTGGGGGTCATTATCATCTGCTCCATTGTAGCCGTCCTGGACTCCATCCTGTGGTATTGGCCCCTCGATTTGCCGGGGTCCACTCTTAACTTCCTCACACTCATAAACTGGACTGTTATGATTCTTTACAATTACTTCAATGCCATGTTCATCGGCCCTGGCTTTGTTCCCCTGGGATGGAAACCGGTAAGAAAGATGGTGACGATGTCTCACCTGACTGAGCTCTGTGTCGTTCTCAGCAGTCGCTCCCCGCTCGGGTAAAGCCTCTGTACAGCCGGTGCCTTTATGTCTCTTCCAGATTTTCGCTGCACTTTACATCCTCAGATGTCGGTTGTCCATAGGACAGGTGATAACTTGCTGGATCCCATCGATCCCGAGGTTTCGTTATGAGTCGGAGAACAGCTCGTGCAATAAATGCAACTTTTCTAGTCTGAAATCTGCACCGGTGCAGGTCCCAGCGGGACGGGAAAAACCAATTAACCCTTTTCCAAATAGAATTTATTGGTACGTTGCATATCGCAGGAGCTGTTATACCGCCGGCACCTGCCTGTAACAGCAGCGAGCGGAGCCATCTCTGATCACTGCTGTTTAACCATGTAAATGCCACTGCCAATCATATTACATGGCCTGGTTGCCAATGTGTGCGGGTGTTTTCTCCCCCCCCCCCCCCCCCCGCCCCCAGGCAATCACTGATGAGCAGCCCTGGGGGGCCGGTGGTCGGCTGTAGACCCTCATGGCGGCCGTCTGAGTCCTGTGAGGACCAGTTTGATATCTTCACAATGGCAGTGACTTGGATTCCTCTTTCATGGCCGTTCTTGCCACACAATGAACTCTGTAAAAACCACAAACAATGGCTGAATTGCAGGGTTTTTTTTTCTTCTTTTTTTTCCCTAATTTTTTTAGTACATTATTTAGTGAAGTGAATGGTTTCCTTCAAAACCTACAACTAGTCCGACGAAGATCAAGACGGCCTCTGTACGGCGATGATGAAATAAAGTTTTGGGTCTTGGAAGAATGAAAATTGGCTATGGTGGGAAGGGGTTAAAGGGATCTATCCTTGGGATAAGTCCAATAATATTAGCTCTGTAGCAGCGGCCGGATGTGACAAGTGCGTATATAGCTGATAATTGCAGGTTCTCGTACTGCGGAGCCCAATCCCTTCAGTAGAAGCTGAGCTGCAGTACCTGGGATCAGCCACTTCATAGGGGGTGTCGCTGTGCTGTACTATGGTATTAATAGGTATCGGACACAATGTAGCGATTGACATCCTGATTTGTCAGTTTTGTGCCCAGAAAATGTGCTGAAATGCTCCTTTTTATCTGCTGATTCCCTGGAGGTCCTTGTCCTGCAGTGATGACGTAACGATGGTGCACATGACCACTGCAGACAATCGCTCTGCTCACTGGTCTCGTGCTGACCATGGTATTACCCCTGCTGAGGACGTCACTGGTCGGACATGATGCTTGTGCCTTCAGGACGTCTCTTTTACCGACTGTTTAACCGTCGACACATTGTGTTCTGTGTTTTGCTTTTGATTTCATGAGTCTGATGTGTCTGCAGGAGAACGCTCAGGACTGCGGCTATCTTCAGTATTGCAAGGTGTGCGAGGGATACAAAGTGCCGCGCTCCCACCACTGCCGCAAGTGCAACAGGTATGAGATGGAGGGAGCTGCTTGCGGGGGGACGTGGGGGCACGTGGGCTGCTTGCGGGGGCACGTGGGGGCACTTGAGGTGCTTGCGAGGGGATGGGGGGGGGGGGGACGCGTGAGCTGCTTGCGAGGGGATGTGGGGGGGGGGGGGCGCGTGAGCTGCGCACCGTACTTGTCAATGACTTCTTGTGTGCAGATGTGTGATGAAGATGGATCACCACTGTCCCTGGATCAACAACTGCTGCGGCCACCGCAACCACTCGTCCTTCACGCTGTTCCTGCTGCTGGCGCCGCTCGGCTGCATCCATGCGTCTTACATCTTCATCATGACCATGTACACGCAGCTGTACAATAGGGTGAGGCCACTAATATGGATCATCCAGTGGTTTCTATGATATCATTTTCTGGGCAGCAACCAAATGGTTAATGGATCTTCTAATTGGGGCAATGTGATGTCTTCATGGCGGCGTCTCTAACCTTTTTGTTTCCTTTTCCCTTCAGGTCTCTTTCGGGTGGAATTCTGTGAAGATCGACATGAGTGCGATGCGTCGGGAGCCGGCTCCCATCGTCCCTTTTGGTATTTCTGCCTTTGCTGTTACCCTGTTTGCCTTAGGATTGGCCCTCGGGACGACCATTGCTGTGGGGATGCTCTTCTGTATTCAGGTGTGTTGCAGGTTGTGGTCGTGGCCGACGTAAGCGTCATATTATTTAACGCTCCTGTAAACCCCTGTAAGATCATCGATCCACCATTAAATGATTATTCCCATATTGTGCCGCAGCTGCAGGCAGGTGTAATTTGCTCAGTGTATCGGCCTCCATTCTCCTGTTATCTGCTATTCAGCGTTTTACTGTTTACTGCTCGTTGCCAAAGGGACCGACCACCGCTGCCACCTTGGAGGGGAGGCTGAAGAGTCGCGACCTAAGTCCTCTACACGGAAGCCGGACTAGGTGGTGCCGGAGACGACCTATATTGCCCCTTTCTGTTTCATCTGCCCCCTCTGATGATCTGTATACTGTTTGTATCCTCCTCGCGGAGCGGCGCCGGCAGGACCACAAAGCGCTGCTCATTCTTTTCCTCAACCTTCTTCCCAGAGCCATAACTTTTTTCTATTTTTCCCTCCACGTGGCCGTATTAAGGCTTCTTCTTTTTTTGTGGTTTTGAGCGACACCAATCACTTTACTATATAATGTTCTGAAAACGGGAAAAAAAAAATTCCAAGTGCAGTAAGTGGAGAAAAAACGTATTTCCACCATAGTTTTTTCGGCTTCATTTTTGTAGAACTGATTAAAAATGACCTGATTCTTCAGGTCGGGACGACTGTGGTGATGCCAAACTTGTGCAGGCCGGTGTTTAATTTATTGGTTAAAAAATTGTGAATTTCTCTTTTTTTTTTTTTTTTTAAAAAAAAAAAAAAGTGATGTCGCCATTTTCCTTATACACTTATTGTATTTTGCCGTCGATGGAGCTGTGCAGGGCTTGGTTTTCTTTGTGGCGAGTTGTAGTGTTTGGCACCAATTTTGGGATACATAAGATGTTTCAATTATTTTATTTGTTTTATATATTTACATTTTTTTTTGGAATCAATGACCAAAAAAAATGCAATTTTTAACTTTTTTTGTTTGTTTCACCCTGTACAGTTAAACGATTTTATATTTTGATAGCTCGGACTTTTATGAATGTGATGATACAAAATCTGCTTATTTTTAACTAAGAAAATTATTTACGTTATGTAGTGTTTTTTTTTCTTTTTCTTTTTTTATTATATGCAACTTTTCTCTTTTTTGGCCCTTGGGGCTGTATGAATCTCTTGTCCACTTTAAAAACAGAGCGCAGTAATGATCTGGTCATTGGGGGTCCGCTCCTGGCACCCCATCTTCTGATATTGGTCAGTTTTAGCCTCTGGGTGTGAACAATTCCGTTCATTACCTGCAATCAAGAAGCATCTAGAATCCACAATGAATGAATTTGATTCATTTCATCAAAGTTTTATACTTTTTTTTTTTTTCTATTCCTGACTGTTTTCATTTTGTTTGCTGACAGTGAATTGTAACATTGACATTCCTAGTTTGGGAACCCGCTGCAGACAATCCTCTGAGAGGCCGGTGTCACCCGGAAGAGGGATTTGCGCTGCCGATGTATTTAGACCGGCACCTCACGGCTCAGAGATATTTTGCATAAGAAAGTTTCAACTTTTTAAAAAGTTTTTGGCCGATTCATCAACTGAAACATTTGGAAATCCAAAACCGCCCACAATGAAGCACACAGACGGCTACATATAATATAGAATAAAGAAAGACGCTAATGCATTAATGACTGTCCCCTGTGTGCATAGTAATGCAGCTCTCCGGCGGCCGTACTGGCGGAGCAGCTTTCCGCCGGCCGTACTGGCGGAGCAGCCCTTTAAGTCCTGACTGTTTGTGGTTGATTCTGCGATCTGCCGCCTCCCCGTACACATGATTTCTGATAAATGCGCCTTCTCTTTCCTCCTCGCCTGTTGTTGGAGTCGGAGCCTGTCCCATCAGATCTCATTACCGCGAGCCAGCAGGATCCCGCCGCCACCGCGGCCCTTATGATATAATGATGCTGTTTTGTGGATGGCTATTGATGCTTTTATTGCAGAGTAATTGATTTCAGCTAAATGATATACAAAAGAGCAGGGTACTCACTGAGAGGATCACGCACAAAGCCCCCCGCACTCACCGGAGGCAGCGCACTCGCCCATTGTGTAACGGCCGGTGATTGACGCCCGATCAAAACACTCATTGTACAGTCAAATAAAGAAGGGAAAAAATGTAATGCCGCTGCTCGCCGCGCGCCCGCCTCTGATGCATTATTTCTTCTGTGTTTTTAAGATGAAAGTGATCCTGCGGAATAAAACCTCCATTGAATCGTGGATCGAAGAGAAGGTACGTCCGTCATATTAACGCGCTGCCCACCCCTCCACAATGCCTCTCACACCGCGGCGGCCATTGTTGCAGGGTTTGGGGGTGGGGGGGGGGGCGTTTTTATGAAGGTGCAAGATAACAATGACCAAAAGTGATTAATGCCGGGGGCGGCGAGGGGCCGGATAGTTCTCGGGTTTGCAAGGTTTTGCTGTTGCCTGGCAAGATGAAGGGGTTAATGCCGATCATAAAAATCCAATTCAGCCTGGACAATCCAATATGTCCGGACCTGTCTGCAGTGTGAGGCGGCACAGGCATCCATACTGTGCTCTGCAAATAATGGGGCAGAAGTAAATGTCGTTTATGGGGCAGCACAGACGTGCGGGCCACCAGGGGCGTAACCGCAACAGGTGCAGGGGTTGCAGTCACACCTGGGCCCTGGAGCTTAGAGGACCCCAAATGTCTCTTTAGCCCATGTAAAAGGAGCATTACCCTTTGGAGCTTTTGCGTTGGGGCTCACCACTGCGTGCCGCTATTGATACCTATTTTCCATATAATAGAGAACTAGACTTCAATTCTTTGTTTTCATGCTGGGTTTGTATTTAGATACTGCAGCCTATCAGCGCTGCAGTGTAAAGCATGGGGAAGGGATGTTAAAGCAACCAGAACCTCAAAAGGCAGCAGTCCTGCCATACAACTCCCACCATGCCCTGAAAACCATTGGCTGGCAAGCTGCTGCCAGGACATGCTGGGAGTTGTAGTGTCACAGCAGGTTGTATGCCGCAGGTAGCTGACATCTGCTCTGAGGAGACGATTCACATATAACATCCATGCTGTTAGGAGTTTCTGATAATAGCCGCACACCCATGGAGCAGTGCTGCAGAGTAAAGTACAGGGGAAAGATTGTGCATGAGCCACTAATGAAAAAAGCATCACAAAAATGCCAGGGCCAGGACGCGGCACTACACGACTCCTGTGTGATAGCGGAGGATTGCTGTAGCGTCTGTGTATTAAGGTCCATCTGTCAGTAACCTACTGGACGGCTGTGGTCGAGGCCGCGAGGTGTCACTTCTCGCCCAGTCTGTGTATCGTACATATACAATGTGTCGCCTGCCCCTGACGTCGCCTGCCCCTGACGTCGCCTGCCCCTGACGTCGCCTGCCCCTGACGTCGCCTGCCCCTGACGTCGCCTGCCCCTGACGTCGCCTGCCTCTCTGCTTCTAGGCTAAGGACCGGATTCAGTATTACCAGACCGGCGAAACTTTCATTTTCCCCTACGACTTGGGCAGCAGGTGGCGAAACTTCCGTCAGGTGTTCACCGGATCCGGATCACCGGAGGGGGATGGCATTGAGTGGCGATTGCGGGAAGGATGCTATAGGTACACGCTGACGGTAAGTGCCGACCATGTATATCGCAGACCTGACTGCCGTCACCGCGACCACTGCAGCCGTAATCAGCAGCAACATGGAGAGAGCCAATCCCACAATAACCCCCAGTCCGTCCCGTCCTCCTCTCTGTACCGTCTATTTCTACTTATTATCTTGTTCATTTGCTGCCTATAATTTTAGCCTGATCTTTTATATTTTATATGGTGTTATATCTGTTGTCCCTCTCACCCCTTACTGCACCATTTCAGCAGGAGTGGGTGAAGGGGTGTCCTGTTTAATCCTCAGGGTGGTCTCCTGTGTGACCTGTACTCTGTTCACCTCTATGAGACTGATGGTGATGGCCGCTCCGTCCTGCACCAGTCACACCAGACTCTCTGAGCCCTGTTCTCCTAATAGACTTGGTCCCCCCCCAGCAATTAACATTTTATTTACCTTTCCTGAGGATTTAATGGGCGAACCCGTCTAAGTTTATGTCAATAAGACCCTGACATGTATATCCTGAAAATGCTAGCGAATATTCCAATATATAGATATCTGCTATATTATCTCAACAGCTGCTGGGTGTTCAAGTTAAAAATTCTCTGCAGTTTAATTCTTAAAAGCCAACTCTGATATTATACAGTGCCTACAAGTAGTATTCAACCCCCTGCAGATTTAGCTGGTTGACACATGCGGAATTAACTTGGCATTGTGACATTTGTACTGTAGATCAGCCTGGAAGTGGGAAATGCACTGCAGCAAATTTTGTTTTGTTTTAACGTTTTAAAAAAAAAAAAAAAAAGTTAATTCAGAGTGTCCTTTATTATTCAACCCCTCAAACCACAAGAATTCTGTTTGGTCCCCCTAAAGTATTAAGAAGTAGTTCAGGCACCAAGAATAATGAGCTTCACATGTGTGGATTAAAGATCTCTTTTGCCAGCCTTTTCTGACTATTTAAGACCCTCCCCAAACTTGTGAACAGCACTCAGACATGGTCAACATGGGAAAGACAAAGGAGCATTCCAAGGCCATCAGAGACAAGATCGTGGAGGGTCACAAGGCTGGCAAGGGGTACAAAACCCTTTCCAAGGAGTTGGGCCTACCTGTCTCCACTGTTGGGAGCATCATCCGTAAGTGGAAGGCTTATGGAACTACTGTTAGCCTTCCACGGCCTGGACAGCCTTTGAAAGTGTCCTCCCGTGCCGAGGCCAGGCTTGTCCGAAGAGTCAAGGCTAACCCAAGGACAACAAGGAAGGAGCTCCGGGAAGATCTCATGGCAGTGGGGACATTGGTTTCAGTCAATACCATAAGTAACGTACTCCACCGCAATGGTCTCAGTTCCAGACGAGCCCGTAAGGTACCTATACTTTCAAAGCGTCATGTCAAGGCTCGTCTACAGTTTGCTCATGATCACTTGGAGGACTCTGAGACAGACTGGTTCAAGGTTCTATGGTCTGATGAGACCAAGATCGAGATCCTTGGTGCCAACCACACACGTGACGTTTGGAGACTGGATGGCACTGCATACGACCCCAAGAATACCATCCCTACAGTCAAGCATGGTGGTGGCAGCATCATGTAGTGTGGCTGTTTCTCAGCCAAGGGGCCTGGCCATCTGGTCCGCATCCATGGGAAGATGGATAGCACGGCCTACCTGGAGATTTTGGCCAAGAACCTCCGCTCCTCCATCAAGGATCTTAAGATGGGTCGTAATTTCATCTTCCAACAAGACAACGACCCAAAGCACACAGCCAAGAAAACCAAGGCCTGGTTCAAGAGGGAAAAAGTCAAGGTGTTGGAGTGGCCTAGTCAGTCTCCTGACCTTAACCCAATTGAAAACTTGTGGAAGGAGCTCAAGAATAAAGTCCACATGAGACACCCAAAGAACCTAGATAACTTGGAGAAGATCTGCATGGAGGAGTGGGCCAAGATAACTCCACAGACCTGTGCCGGCCTGATCAGGTCTTATAAAAGACGATTATTAGCTGTAATTGCAAACAAGGGTTATTCCACAAAATATTAAACATAGGGGTTGTATAATAATTGACCCACACTTTTATGTTTAAAATTTAATAAAATTCAACTGAGCAACATAACTTTTTGGTTTGTAAGATTTATGCTTCTGTTCATAAAACCTACTCTCGTTTGCAGTTTGAAGGCTCTAACTTATTTGCATCTTATCAAACCAGCTAAATCTGCAGGGGGTTGAATACTACTTGTAGGCACTGTGTGTGTGTGTATATATATATATATATGTGTATATATTATAGTGTGTGTGTAATATTTTATACAGTGCTCCAAATCCGATTCTTTCCTTTTCAAATTTTTATCTGTCTCCATCCACCACTAGGGGGAGCGCTCACTGTATACAGAGATACATAAGATCCTGTCTGCAGCCACCACTAGGGGGAGATCCCTGTATACAGAGATACATAAGATCCTGTCTGCAGCCACCACTAGGGGGAGATCCCTGTATACAGAGATACATAAGATCCTGTCTGCGGCCACCACTAGAGGGAGCTCACTGTATATAGAGATACATAAGATCCTGTCTGCGGCCACCACTAGAGGGAGCTCACTGTATATAGAGATACATAAGATCCTGTCTGCAGCCACCACTAGGGGGAGATCCCTGTATATAGAGATACATAAGATCCTGTCTGCAGCCACCACTAGGGGGAGATCCCTGTATACAGAGATACATAAGATCCTGTCTGCGGCCACCACTAGGGGGAGCTCCCTGTATACAGAGATACATAAGATCCTGTCTGCAGCCACCTCTAGGGGGAGCTCCCTGTATACAAAGATACATGATAAGATCCTGTCTGCAGCCACCATTAGGGGGAGCTCCCTCTAGTGGTGGTTGCAGAAGCCTGAGGTTTGGATCTCTGTATTTTAGGGTGCATCTCCATCGTCCTATAACAGAGAATCTTAGAACTGACTGTTCTCCGTGGACGGTTTACGGTTATTCACCTCCGGCCTCTGATTTATTATTGTTCCTTCTTGCGCAGGTGGAGCAACTGAAGCAGAAAACTGACAAGCGCGTGCGCAGTGTGAGTAGAGGCCTAGTGTCCGGTGTGTGGGGGGGTGTATGGCTCTGCACAGTAATGCCCAGTCTGTATCGGGGGGGAGGGGGCCGCTGCCCTGTATCAGGGGGGGGGGGGGCCGCTGCACTGAATGTTGGTGTTTAGTGACAGTCACTATCGTTGCGTTGCTGCTTTTGCTCTCCATTGCGCTCTAGTCCGTCCAGAGCAGCCGAGTAGATAGCGAGGACTATGGCCGGTCGGGGCTCCTCAGAGCAATGCAAGCGATTTATGAAGGTGGTAATGGTGCAGACGCCCTGGGGCGACTCTGTACTCCACGCCCCAGATGTGGTAGGGGGCGCTCTCACCATTGTCTCTCTCTTCAGGTGAGGTACAGGGCGGTGCAGGACTACAGCGGTGCCTGCTGTCCCCTTACTAAGGGCGTCCGCACCTTCTTCACCACGCCGTGCAGCGAGGAGCCGCGGATGGTGCTGCGCAGAGGAGACCTGGTGTTGGCGACCCGGGGCCTGAAGTAAGTACCTCTGCTGCCCTGCACCAGCACAGCAGGGGGCAGTGTAGTGACGGTCTGCTCTGTGTCCCCCCGCAGGCACTGGATGTACGGAGACAAGATCTTCGAGGGCGATCTCCCTCCAGGTAAGTGACGGGATTGTGGTTTGCACTTCTACTCCAGAGCCGCGTGCAGCACGGTAAATCCCACCCCCCACACCCATGACTTGTGCTCTAGTCACATCTAGAGCTGCATAACCATATAACTTATTGCTGGTCCAGAGTTTTCTTAGTGAGTCCTGCACTGTATATGGGGGGAGATTTAGTGTTTACAAATGTTCTAGTAGTTTAGGGAATAGAAAACGTTAGTGGATCAGCCACACTGGCAGTCGCGTACAGCTCTGGATGTGACTAGAGGAGATGATTTTTTTTTTTTTTTTTTTTTTTTTTTTCTTTCCCTCCTCCCACAGATGGAGTCAGAGTCCGGGGCTGGTTCCCCAGAAGATGTGTAGTGAAATACGTGTCTGACACCGGCTCCGACCAGTCGGATGACGAGAAGAAGACAAGATAGCAAGAAGCAAGGCACCTGGCATTACTAGTTATCTTAAAGGGGAACTACCGAGACATTACTAGCTGCAGTTACAGACCCATTCATAAATGTAACCTACCTCTTCCACGACCATACTGTGTCTTCAGGCTGCACCCACATAGTGTCGTCTTGGGGTTTATACCTCCGGCTGGTTTCTTTTTTTTTTTGCATATTTTCTCATGGTGACCGCCCCTGCGCTCCGGTAAGAATCTGCATTGCTCCTCCATGACTTGCACGGGAGTCGTCGTCCTTGTTCCTGGCGGGACGGGACACGCTGGTCATTCACCAACTGGAAGGTTATTGAGTTTCTCAGCTTTGTAATAGACTTTCTCTCTCTTCCTTTTTCGGTGGTGACATCTCTGCTGGCTGTCAGTGAATGGGAACATTGTAGAAATCAGAACCTTCCCGATGCAGACCTGATGGGTTGTCACATTATGGGCTTACGATGCCCTTCAGGGCGGCCGCTCTTACATGGGTCTCGTATGGCAGAACCGTGCGCTGGGAGTCTGGACGGCGCCACGTGTCTTTGCAATCAATATTTCCATTCGCTGACGATGATCTTAAAAAAAAAATGTAAACTACAAGTATATTAGAAACTGTAGTTGGACATTTTCAGCAACCAGCGATGTAGCAGAGCAGAACGCCGCTGCCGGCAGGAGGCGCGCAGCATCGCCAGCGTTCAGTATCTCGTGGCCACGTGGAACACGTCGGTGGCCATATTAATGTATCCTGAAGGTCCTACAGTGTCTTGCGTCTCAGACCTCAAGTGTTTTTTCATGCCCCCTCCATTAGAGTCGTGTGATGGCGATTCCTGCCTGGTGCGCGCATTCCAGTATTTATAGGGTTGTCTGCGACCAGTCCCTGGCAATCCTTGCAGGCTGCCTACAATCTGGAGGGGTGGGGGTCTCCTTCCCTGCCATATGTTAATCCATCGTTATATTGCACTACGATATGGAAATGGGGCAGGGGGTGTTGGGGTCTTTTATTCTTTAGGGGGTGGTGGGGAGGGTTAACCAGCAGTCACAGATGTTGCAGAACTGAATCCGTTATTTCACCTTACTACTTCTAGGAGGCAGATGATGTAGTATTTGCATCAGCACCCTTATGTGTACCTTGTGTTACATAGGACTGCAGGTAAACGCACCGCACCGTGATACCACCAAACCGCTCTGTTCCCCTCTGAGGCCGGGCTCATACTTTGCGCTTTTTTATTTTGTTTTCTATATAGGTGCATGATTAGCACAATATATGAACCACGGCTTAAAGGGGATTCCCACTTTCCAAAATCTTTTTATACATGTAAGGTAACACCCGCTCCGCTGATGCCACAAGTGCAGCCAAGAAATGCAAATTGCTTTGAATTTATGTGATGGGAATCAGTTCAGCCACTGCCGATAGTAAATCCCATTTACACTGTATGCCGAATTATTAGGCAAGTTGTATTTTAGAGGATTATTTTTATTATTGATCAACAACTATGTTCTCAATCAACCCAAAAGACTCATAAATATCCAAGCTTAATATTTTTGGAAGTTGGAGTGGGGTTTTTTAGATTTGGCTATTTTAGGAGGATATCTGTTTGTGCAGGTAACTATTACTGTCCCGAATTATTAGGCAACTTAATAAAAACCAAATATAATCCCATCTCACTTGTTTATTTTCATCAGGTAAACCAATATCAGTGCACAAAATTTAAAAATAAACATTTCTCACATGCAAAAACAAAAACCAAAATAATTAGTGATCAGTATAGCCCCCTTTCTTTATGATGACACTCAACAGCCTTCCATCCATAGATTCTGTCAGTTGTTTGATCTGTTTTCGATCCACATTGTGTGCAGCAGCCACCACAGCCTCCCAGACACTGCTCCCAGAGGTGTACTGTTTTCCCTCCCTGTAGATCTCACCACAGCCTCCCAGACACTGCTCCCAGAGGTGTACTGTTTTCCCTCCCTGTAGATCTCACATTTTATGATGGACCACAGGTTCTCTATGGGGTTCAGATCAGGTGAACAAGGGGGCCATGTCATTATTTTTTCTTCTTTTAGACCTTTACTGGCCAGCCACGCTGTGGAGTAGTTGGATGCATGTGATGGAGCATTGTCCTGCATGAAAATCATGTTTTTCTTGAACGATACCGACTTCTTCCTGTACCACTGCTTGAAGAAGTTGTCTTCCAGAAACTGGCAGTAGGTCTGGGAGTTGAGCTTCACTCCATCCTCAACCCGAAAAGGTCCCACAAGTTCATCTTTGATGATACCAGCCCATACCAGTACCCCACCTCCACCTTGCTGGCGTCTGAGTCGGAGTGGAGCTCTCTGCCCTTTACTGATCCAGCCTCTGGCCCATCCATCTGGCCCATCCAGAGTCACTCTCATTTCATCAGTCCATAAAACCTTTGAAAAATCAGTCTTAAGATATTTCTTGGCCCATTCTTGACGTTTTATCTTATGTTTCTTGTTCATAGGTGGTGGTTTTTCAGCCTTCCTTACCTTGGCCATGTCCCTGAGTATCGCACACCTTGTGCTTTTTGATACTCCAGTAACGTTACAGCTATGAAATATGGCAAAACTGGTGGTGAATGGCATCTTGGCAGCTTCACACTTGATTTTCCTCAGTTCATGGGCAGTTATTTTGCGCCTTTTTTGGCCAGCACGCTTCTTACGACCCTGTTGGCTATTTGCCATGAAACGCTTGATTGTTCGGTGATCACGCTTCAAAAGTTTGGAAATTTCAAGACTGCTGCCTCCCTCTGCAAGACATCTCACAATTTTGGACTGTTCAGAGCCGTCAAATCTCTCTTCTGACCCATTTTGCCAAAGGAAAGGAAGTTGCCTAATAATTAAGCCCACCTTATATAGGGTGTTGATGTCATTAGTCAACACCCCTCCTCATTACAGAGATGCTCATCACCAGATTTACTTAATTGGTAGTTGGCTCTCAAGACTATGCAGCTTGGAGTAGGACGACATGTATAAAAAGTATCATGTGAGCAAAATACGCATTTGCCTAATAATTCAGAACACAGTGTATTGTTCTCTGAGGTTTCCCAGCCCCAAAGCAGAGTAAGCAGATGGGCTGGGAAGGGGTTAAACAAGCATTAACATATACTCACCTGTACCTGCAGCCACAGCTCCCTGCCAGCCTCCGCTGATCTCCTAAAGCCCCGACGCCGGCCTCCTCTCTACTCTGACATCACTGACGTCATGAGACGGCGCACGTCATGACATGACCAATGTGCGTCTCTCCACGTAGACACGAGACGGCGCACGTCATGACATGACAATGTGCGTCTCTCCACGTGGTCAGGAGACGGTGCGCGTCATGACATGACAATGTGCGTCTCTCCACGTGGTCAGGAAACGGCGCGCGTCATGACATGACAATGTGCGTCTCTCCACGTGGACACGAGACGGCGCGCGTCATGACAATGTGCGTCTCTCCACGTGGACACGAGACGGCGCGCGTCATGACAATGTGCGTCTCTCCACGTGGACACGAGACGGCGCGCGTCATGACATGACAATGTGCGTCTCTCCACGTGGACACGAGACGGCGCGCGTCATGACATGACAATGTGCGTCTCTCCACGTGGGCACGAGACGGCGCGCGTCATGACAATGTGCGTCTGGACACGAGACGGCGCGCGTCATGACATGACAATGTGCGTCTCCACGTGGTCAGGAGACGGCGCGCGTCATGACATGACAATGTGCGTCTCTCCACGTGGTCAGGAGACGGCGCGCGTCATGACATCAGTATCTGCTTCGAGGCCCGCTCCAGCACGACTGGTGTTGAATGCAGAGGAGCCCATCGCTGCACGGGCGGGGAGCTGCGACAGCAGGAACGTATGTGTGTGTGAGAGACGAGCGTGATATTTCATTGTTTTCAACCCCCTCCCCACCGGAACCCGGCTTACACGCACCCCAGGGCCACCATTTTGCTGGTTCACAAGTTGAGATCCCAAATATCCAGGTTCGCCGGCATCCACCGATCTTAGGACATGAGTTTGATTAGTTTAGAACTTGTTCAGTTTCCCGTTTTCCCTTCTTTCCTCCCAGGCCGGTTACTCAGGAGTCCGTGATGGCCTTCACACCGTGACCAGACTTTCTTCCAGGTCCTCTTGGACCTCTGTGGATTCGGGATGGGGGGGGGGGGGATCTGCTCCTTGCAGTGTTCATTAACTCTGAAACTGCTGAAACACCATCAGCGCTACGGCCGTCTTATTTGCGTTTCTTCTCTGTTTCATGCCAAAAATCGCCGTCTCCTGCCGCTCCTCCGTCTGACTCCTGTACTTGACACCGCCTGTTATTTTATCTTTTGGAGCCGTTGTCTCCAGCTGTAGCAAAACTACAACTCTCACCATGCTAGGAGTAGTGGCAGATGGGACGCCGTGCTCCATACTATATATTTTTTTTTTTTATCTAGCACTGTTCAATCTGAGATGTGATTTTTACAAACGTTCTGTATGTCGCTTGTTAATAAAAGACCAGAAAAAGATCAGACTTTGTAGTTTCATTTGTGGACAGGGGTGGCGCTGCTCCTGGAGGCCGTGGATTAATGCTTCCTATTTCTTCATGATAAATCTGTGTCTTTTTATAAAGTAGTAGCCGAGGGAAACACACGGGGTTAACGATGCATACCACCAGTATATTGAGAAGCTGTGCCCCCCACCATCCCGCAGGAGGAGCGGCGCCCCCCCCCCGAATATCACACCACACATTCCCATTCCTAGTAAAATTTATTTGTTCAGTATATACAGCACAAACCCCCCCCCCCCAATCATTACAGGTCTGCAGCAGGTGACTCTCCGGAAGCTGTAGGACTAATCCCAGCATGCACCCAGCGAGCAGCTGCTGGGTCTTGTAGTACTGTTGAGGTGGAGGGTTGCAGGGGGCAGATCACTTATATAAAAGACGTTTTATAAAAATGTAAAAGCCCCGTTGTCCAACGGAGCTCCGTGCAGCGGCCGGGTACATGGCCATAGGGATGGCAGTGCGATTACAGGGGCTCCCAGTGCGACTGCAGGGGGGATGAGGAGCCGTCGGCGGTACACTGCTGCTCCGTCCGGCAGGATATTGAGGATCCGGCTCGTCCACATGTTGCGCTCTGGGATGGTCGCTCGGGATTTGGGGATGTTACTGGCGCGGAGCTCTAATCTTGGATCTTGCTGTACAAATCATCGATCTGACTCTTAAAGTATTTGGCCACCTCCGCTCTCTTGGCTTTTAGGGTCGGGGTCAATAAACCATTTTCGATGGTCAACATTTCAGGATGAATGTAGATATCCTTCACCTAAAGAATAAAACACAGTGTATGTACATAATGAGTGCAGCTCTGGAGTATAATACAGCGGGTAACTCCGAATCAGTAATGTAATGTACAGTTGTGCTCAGAAGTTTACATACCCCGGCAGAATTTTTCCTTTCTTGGCCTTGTTTCAGAGAATATGAATGATATTAAAAAAAACTTTTTCTCCACTCATGGTTATTGGTTGGGGGAAGCCATTTATTGTCAAACTACTGTGTTTTTTCTCTTTTTAAAACTTAATGACAACCAAAAATATCCAAATGACCCTGATCAGAAGTTCACAGACCCCAGTTCTTAATACCGTGTATTGTCCCCTCTAACATCAATGACAGCTTGAAGTCTTTTGTGGTAGTTGTGGATGAGGTTCTTTATTTTCTCAGATGGTAAAGCTGCCCATTCTTCTTGGCAAAAAGCCTCCAGCTCCTGTAAATTCCTGGGCTGTCTAGCATGAGCTGCGCTCTTGAGATCTCCCCAGAGTGGCTCAATGATATTGAGGTCAGGAGACTGAGATGGCCACTCCAGAACCTTCACTTTGTTCTGCTGTAGCCAATGACAGGTCGACTTGGCCTTGTATTTTTGATCGTTGTCATGTTGGAACGTCCAAGTACGTCCCATGCGCAACTTCCGGGCTGATCAGTGCAAATTTGCCTCCAGTATTTGCTGATAACGTGCTGCATTCATCTTTCCTTCAACTTTTACCAAGTTTCCTGTGCCTTTTGTAGCTCACACATCCCCAAAACATCAGCGATCCACCTCCGTGCTTTATTGTAGGAATGGTGTTCCTTTCATCATAGGCCTTGTTGACCTCTTTCCAAATGTAACGTTTATGGTTGTGGCCAAAAAGTTCAATTTTGGTCTCATCACTCCAAATTACCTTGTTCAAGAAGTTTTGAGGCTTGTCTCTGTGCTGTTTGGCGTATTGTAGGTGTTATGGGTCCGGGTGGTGGAACCTCTGTGCTGAGATGCAAGGAGGGACCAGAGGGGCGTAACTACGTGCCAACTCGGACCGACCCTGGCCACACAGTGGCTTAATCGACTCCGTGAACCAGGGAGGGACCGGGCAGGCGGACCAGGTGCCACTCTGGGACCGAGCTTGTGTGAGAGCAAGCGACTCCCACAGGTCAGATGACTGAAGCTAACCAGTACAGCGAATGAGCACGGCAGGTGGCCTTACGGGTGATCCGGATAGACAGGCTCGTGGGCACGGCTGACAGACACAGGCTGGTGGGCACTGAAACCTGAGTGCCGCAGCAGGGGAGCTGGAGGACGCCGGACCGGGACCGCGGTGGTGAGGGGAACGGTGTCTCTGCCCGGCAGGAGGCAGAGACGCCGACGCTACAGTTCCCCCCCCCCCCCCCCCCCCTTTACGCCCCCTCTTCTTTAGGCCCGCAAGAAGACGAGGGGCATGAATGTTCTCCCTGGGCTCCCAAGATCTCTCCTCATGACCAAACCCCTTCCAATCCACAAGAAAAAGTCTTTCCTCTTACCCTATTGATGGCCAAAATGTTCTACCCCAAAGATGTCTTCAGTGGAGACTAGAGCTGGAGCGGTACCTGGATCGTCAGAGAAAGAATTAAGGACAACAGATTTGAGGAGAGACATGTGAAAGGAGTTGGGGATCCGTAAGGAGGCCGGGAGTTTCAGCTTGTAAGCCACTGGATTTAGTTGGTTCAAAATCTCAAACGGAGCGATGAACCGCGGGCCCAACTTATATGATGGTATCTTGAGACGGACATATTTGGAGGAAAGCCAGACCTTGTCTTCCGGACAGAATTGAGGCGGATCCAGACGTCTCTTATCAGCATATATCTTCAGCCGCTCGGAGGACTGAAGAAGTGCAGATCTAGTGTCCTCCCAAATTACAGAAAATTCACTGACTAGAGACTCCGTGGCAGGATTGTCCACTGAAGCAGAGACAGGAAACGGAATCCGGGGGTGTTGACCGTAGACCACGAAAAATGGAGACTCAGCAGAGGACTCACTCACATGGTTGTTATAGGAAAATTCGGCTCAGGGCAGGAGCTCAACCCAATCACTATGGTGAGCGTCGACAAAGTGCCGAAGAAAGCTGGTAAGGATCTGATTGGTACGTTCCACTTGACCATTGGACTGAGGATGGTAGGCAGAAGAGAAATCCAAAGAGACATCCAGCAGCTTGCACATGGCTCTCCAAAAGCGAGAAGTGAACTGAACTCGGTCCGAGACAATGTGGAGGGGTAAGCCGTGGAGACAGAAAATGTGACGGATAAAGTCCTTAGCCAGCACAGGTGCAGACGGAAGACCAGGCAGAGGAATCTAGTGAGCCATCTTGGAGAAGCCGTCGGCGACCACCCAAATGACGGTACAACCAGCCAATACAGGAAGATCCGTGATGAAATCCATTGCAATATGTTGCAACGGAGCGGAATGCAAGGGAAGAGGAAGGAGACGACCGGCTGGAAGGTGCCTGGGTATCTTGTTACGGGCACAAGAGGAACAAGCCGCGACAAAATCCGCAACATCCTTGCGCAGGGTGGGTCACCAATAGTGCCGGGTAGCGAGCAGAAGTGTCTTCCTCTGGCCGGCCAGTTTGGACGGATGGCCCCAGAGTAAGACCCTCTTCTGATCCTGAGCCGCTACAAAGGTCTTACCAGGGGGAAGATGATACAGGTCAAACGGAGCAACAGTTATTATTCTGGAGGGATCAATGATGTGCAGAGGCTCCTCCTCCAGGTCGGAAGACAGAAAAGAGCGGGATAGAGCGTCGGCTTTAATGTTCTTGTCGGCCGGGCGGTAATGGAGGTTGAAGCAGAATCGAAAGAACAAAGACCATCTGGCCTGACACTGGTTTAGTCTCTGGGCGGTCTGCAAATATGCAAGGTTTTTATGGTCAGTGTAGATGACCACCGGGTGCAAAGCCCCCTCAAGCAAGTAGCGCCACTCCTCCAGCGCTAATTTGATGGCCAGCAGTTCACGATCTCCTATGGAGTAATTACACACGGCCGGAGAGAAGAGTTTGGAGAAGAAGCCGCAGGTCACCATTCGCCCGGACGAGGATTTCTGGGTGAGCACTGCTCCGGCTCCGGAGGAAGAGGCATCAACCTCCAGGAAGAACTGTTTATTGCCATCAGGACGGTGTAGCACAGGAGCGGAGGAGAAAGCTTGTTTGAGAGATAAAGGCCTTCTCTGCCTCGGGTGACCACTCCCTGGGATTTGCTCCCTTACGGGTAAGAACAGAGACGGGAGCTGTCCGGGAGGAGAAATGAGGAATGAAGAGGCGGTAATAGTTAGCAAATCCCAGAAACCGCTGAATGGCCTTTAACCCCTCAGGTCGGAGCCATATTAAGACGGCAGACACCTTCTTGGGATCCATCTGCAGTCCGATCTCCGAGATGATATACCCAAGAAATGGTAGAGCGGTCTGCTCAAAGAGGCATTTCTCGTACTTAGCATACAGGCGATTTGCCAGGAGCCTCAGCAGTACCTGACGAACATCCCTCCGGTGAGAGGGCAGATCAGGGGAGAACACCAAGATATCGTCCAGGTACACTACCACGCAGGAATACAGGAGATCTCGAAAGATATCGTTTACCAACTCCTGGACGACGGCTGGAGCATTGCAGAGACCGAAGGGATCACGCGGTACTCGTAGTGACCATCCCGGGTGTTGAATGCCGTCTTCCATTAGTCTCCCTGGCGGATCCGGACCAGATTGTATTCCCCACGCAGGTTCAGCTTAGTGAAGACCTTGGCGACCTTTAGGCGGTCAAAAAGCTCTGAGATGAGAGGCAGGGGGAACTTATTCTTGATGGTAATCTGATTTAGACCCCTATAGTCGATACAAGGACGAAGAGAGACGTCCTTCTTTACAAAGAAGAATCCTGCTCCAACCGGAGAGGTGGATTTTTGGATAAATCCCCTAGCAAGATTTTCTTCAATATATTCAGACATGGCACGGTTTCGGCTAGCGACAAGGGGTAGAATCGCCCAAGAGGAGGTGAAGCACCAGGTATTGGGTCGATGGGGCAATCATACGGCCTATGAGGTGGTAGTGTCTCTGCCTCTTTTTTTTATCAAAAACATCCGCATAGGACCAGTAGGGTGCAAGCAGGCCAGGTAGGTTTACCGGAGTAGACGGGGGTCGAGCAGGACGAACTGGAACCAGACAGGTCTTATGGCATTCCTACCCCCAACGGAGCACCTCTCCCGAGCTCCAATTCAGGACGGGCTCATGTCTCTGTAACCAAGGCAGGCCAAGCAAGATGGGATGAGAGAGACCGGACAGTACATAAAAGAAGATCTTCTCCGAGTGCAGCATTCCCATCTGAAAAGTTACCGGCTCAGTGACCAACAAGACTGTTTCAGGGAAAAGTTTTCCATCCACAGAGGAAAATGCTAAAGGATCCGCCAGACGTATGGTAGGAATCTGAAAACGCTCCACATTGGCCTGTTGAATGAGATTCCCAGCGGCTCCAGAATCCAGATGGGCAGTCTCGAAGAAGCGGGTCCCACCACTGGTAACGGACAGAGTCAAGGGCGGAGAGGAAGAACTCTTGCCTAGGACTACCTCTCCGAGCGGTCCTAGACACTGGAGTTTCCCGGTCTCACTGGGCAAGAGCGGATCTGATGCTCTATATTGCCACAATAGAAGCAACTCCCCTCGGCACGACGGGTCTCCTGGTGAGACTTGACTATCTTGGCTTGGTCAATTTGCATCGCTTCTGGAGAAGACACCCGGAGGAGTGCAGGTTGCGAGACTGGACTTTGGAAGACGGGAGCGAGACGCGGAGGTTTCCTCTCACGGGTCATCTCCTTTAGCACATTCCAGGAAACGGATGTCAATCCGGGTAGCTAATGAAACCAGGTCGTCCAGGGAGGGTGGTATGTCACAACCGGCCAGCTCATCCTTGATCCGTCCGGAAAGGCCCTCCCAAAAGGTGGACGCCAGTGCCTCATTATTCCAGGCCAGTTCAGATGCGAGGGTTCGGAAACGTACGGCATACTGGCCCACAGTGAGACTCCTTTGGCGGAGACGAGAAGTGAGGAGGCAGTAGAAGATTTTCGTCCGGGCTCATCGAACACCTTCCGGAAGGCAGCGAGGAAAGCCTGAAGAACAGACACCAGGGGATCCCCTCTCTCCCACAGAGGGTTAAGCCATGCCAACGCCTCTCCGGTGAGGTGAGACATGATGAACACCACCTTGGCCCGGTCGGAGGTGAACTGGTGTGCCAGGAGTTCAAAGTGCAGCGTGCACAGATTTATAAAGCCCCGACATAAAACGGGGTCACCACCAAAACGTAGAGGCGCAGAGAGCCAGGGTCCAAACCCGGGTGCCACAGCACCACTGGGTTGAGGTGCCGCCGGAGCGGGTGCCGCTCGGTTAGAGACGGACACAGTCGGGGTGGACAGCGCGTCCACGCGGGAGTTGACTGTCCGAAGATAGGACAGGATAGTATCCTGTTGGGATCTGTGGCGAGAGACGTCTTCGTACAGGTCTGAGAGCTAAGGAGCCTGGGAGCCACGGGGTTCCATGGCCTGTGCAAACTATTACGGGTCCGGGTGGTGGAACCTCTGTGCTGAGATGTAAGGAGGGACCAGAGGGGCATAACTAAGTGCCAACTCGGACCTACCCTGGCCACACGGCGGCTTAATCGACTCCGCAAACCAGGGAGGGACCGGGCAGGTGGACCAGGTGCCACCTGGGACCGACCTTGTGTGAGAGCAGGCGACTCCCACGGGTCAGATGGCTGAAGCTGACCGGTACAGCGAATGAACATGGCAGGTGGCCTGACAGGTGATCCGGGTAGACGGGCTGGTGGGCACGGCTGACAGACAGGGCTGAGGAGAGTGTTAGCACATAAACAACAACCCTGCACAGGCACCTCCATTTTGGAGGAGGTGCTTTATATAGGAGTGGTCCTCCGGCAATTGGCCGGGGACTCTTTAGGACGGCGCGCGCGGCCCCTTTAAGAGGGAGGGAGTGCGCGCCCTAAGCACAGTGCCTGGGAAGCTGCGCGCAACAGCAGCAGGGGAGCTGGAGGACGCCAGACCGGGACCGCGGCAGTGAGGGGAACGGCGTCTCTGCCCGGCAGGAGTCAGAGACGCCGACGCTACAGTAGGCGAGATACTTTGTGGCATTTGCGCAGTAATGGCTTTCTTCTGGCGACTCGACCATGCAACCAAATTTTCTTCAAGTGCCTCCTTATTGTGCATCTTGATACAGCCACACCGCTAGTTTTCAGAGAGTCCTGAATTTCAGCTGATTATATTTGTGGGTTTTTCTTTCCATCCCGAACCATTTTCTTGGCAGTTGTGGCTGAAATTTTTGTTGGTCTACCTGACCGTGGTTTGGTTTTTACAGAGCCCCTGATTTTCCATGTGTTAATCACAGTTTGAACGCTGCTGACTGGCATTATTAATTCCTTGGATATTTTTTTTGTATCCCTTTCCTGTGTTATACAGTTCAACTATCTTTTCCCATAGATCCGTTGACCATTCTTTTGCTTTCCCCATAACGCAAAATCCAGAAACGTCAGTGGCTGGATGAAAGATGCAAGAGTCTGTCTGGATCCCAGAAACTCACTCAGCTTTTATGCACACACACTGATTACAAGCAAACAGGTCACAGGTGAGGATGTTACCTTTAGTAGCCATTCAAACCCATTTGTGTCAAATTCTGTGCATGTTATCAGGCCAAAATCACCAGGGTATGTGAACTTTTGATCAGGGTTACTTGGATGTTTTTGGTTGTCATTAAGATTTAAAAAGAGAAAACACAGTAGTTTGACAATAAATGGCTTCACCCAACCAATAACCATGAGTGGAGAAAAAAGTTTTCTTGTTAGCATTCATATTCTCTGAAACAAGTCCAAGAAAGGAAAAATTCTGCCGGGGTATGTAAACTTTTGAGCACAACTGTATGTACACAGTGACTGCACCAGCAGAAAAGTGAGTGCAGCTCTGGAGTATAATACAGGATGTAACTCAGGATCAGTAATGTATGTACACAGTGACTGCACCAGCAGAATAGTGAGTGCAGCTCTGGAGTATAATACAGGATGTAACTCAGGATCAGTAATGTATGTACACAGTGACTGCACCAGCAGAATAGTGAGTGCAGCTCTGGAGTATAATACAGGATGTAACTCAGGATCAGTAATGTATGTACACAGTGACTGCACCAGCAGAATAGTGAGTGCAGCTCTGGAGTATAATACAGGATGTAACTCAGGATCAGTAATGTATGTACACAGTGACTGCACCAGCAGAATAGTGAGTGCAGCTCTGGAGTATAATACAGGATGTAACTCAGGATCAGTAATGTAATGTATGTACACAGTGACTGCACCAGCAGAATAGTGAGTGCAGCTCTGGAGTATAATACAGGATGTAACTCAGGATCAGTAATGTAATGTATGTACACAGTGACTGCACCAGCAGAATAGTGAGTGCAGCTCTGGAGTATAATACAGGATGTAACTCGGGATCAGTAATGTAATGAATGTACACAGTGTAATCTTGCGTACATCATCTTGTTCTCAGCCTCTCCCCATCCTGTGTGATTAGGTAATTTTCTGTAGAGCACAATGATATGTGATCGTGTGATGAGTACAATAGTCAGGGAAACCCTTCATTCCTCGCTGTGAGATCTTGCAGGTAATTACAGACGTTATTACAGACCTGTTCGAAAGACTTCAGTCCGGCCTGTTTTCCAATTTTAATCACATCTTCCAGTATTGCTTTCTTCACAGCCTGAGGGGCGATATAATGATAATGTCACTGTAACCGCATCACACATCATGGGATTAGATACATACAGTTGAAACCAGAAGTTTCCATACACTATATAAAAATGTCTTAAACCATTCTCTCTCTCTGATTATTCTGGTATTTAGCAAATATTAAAAATGATGGTATAATCCTAATTGTCCTAAAAGGTGCAAGATTTATTCTGATTTCATGTCAGATATTGAGAAAAACATGCAGATGTGTTTTTTTATGTAGTGTATGTAAACTTCTGGTTTCAACTGTGTGTGTGTATGTTTGGACACACCTTCTCATTTAAAGATTTTTCTGTATTTTCATGACTATGAAAATTGTACATTCACACTGAAGGCATCAAAACTATGAATTACCACATGTGGAATTATATACTTAACAAAAAAGTGTGAAACAACTGAAAATATGTCTTATATTCTAGGTTCTTCAAAGTAGCCACCTTTTGCTCTGATGACTGCTTTGCACACTCTTGGCATTCTCTTGATGAGCTTCAAGAGGTAGTCACCGGAAATGGTCTTCACTTCACAGGTGTGCCCTGTCAGGTTTAATAAGTGGGATTTCTTGCCTTATAAATGGGGTTGGGACCATCAGTTGTGTTGTGCAGAAGTCTGGTGGATACACAGCTGATAGTCCTACTGAATAGACTGTTAGAATTTGTATTATGGCAAGAAAAAAGCAGCTAAGTAAACAAAAAGTGGGAGGAGGCCTGACAGGAAGTGGTGGAGGCGGAGCCTGCCGTGTGCTGCAAGAGTTGTGCTGTGTGTGGAGAGAGCTCCTGGGAAGGGAGGAGAGCCAGGCGGAGGTGACCGAGCGGACCGGGAGGACCAGTAGGAGGCGACCGGAGGGACGAGCGCAAGAGAGCGCTGTGGCAGCGTGCAGTGCCGGCCAGCGGAGGGTGCCAGGTGGTGGTGACCAGGAGGTGATCAGGAGGACCGGTAAGAGGCGACCGGAGGGACAAGCGCGCTGTGATAGCGTGCAGCGTCCCTAGAGGAGGTGAGTGAGGGGCAGGAGGCCGCGATAAGCGGCCCTACTGAACCCAAGTATGTACTGTACTGTATTGTATTTGTATCTGTATTGTAATTGTATTGTATTCCCTAGTCCATATTTAATTGATTACCCCCCCGTCCATATTTAATTGATCACCCCCGTCCATATTTAAATTGATTCCCCTGAACACCCCCGTCCATATTTAACTGATCCCTCTGACCACATTAAATTGACCCCCCCGTCCTCATTTAATTGATCCCCGACCACCCCCCGTCCATATTAAAGTGATCCCCCTGACCACATTTAAATGATTGACCCCCCCAGCCCATAATTGATTGATCCCCCTTGTCCTATTTAATAGATTCCCCTTGTCCACTTTTACTCATCCCCAGTCCCTATCTAAGTGCCTTATCCCCCACCATATTTAATTAACCCCTGTCCATAATTAATTGATTGATTCCCCAGACCACAATTAATTATTTCCCCAGTCCATATTTATTGATATTATTGATACTTATTGATCCCCAGTCCTTAGTTAATTAACCCACCGTCCATACCTATTTATTTGCTTTACCCCCCATCCTATTTAATTAAACCCCCTGTCCATAATTAATTGATTGAATCCCTAGTCCACAATTAATTATTTCCCCAGTCCATACTTATTGATCCCAGTCCATAGTTAATTGACACACCGTCCACACTTAATTAATCCACCTGACCCACTCAGCTGATCCCCCGTCCATACTTAATTGATACTTAATTGATCCCCCGTCCATACTTAACTGATCCCGCGCCGATATCTAATCGATACACTTGCACATCCCTAATTGATCCCCGTCCATACACCTATATATAAATAATTGTGTTTTGTACTTGTACATATATACTGACTGTATCCCCATATTTAGAATGACGTCCATGTTGGCCGGAGCCGTGCAGTGTACATCTTGCGCAATGTATGCATTCCCTGAGCTACCGCTCAGGGATCCATACTGCTGCGAGAGATGTGAGCATATCGTGCACTTGGAAGCCCAAATCCTGGATCTAAGTGCTCAGATAGCGGTACTGAGGAGCATCGACAACATGGAACGGAGTTTGCTGCTCACCGAGCAGACACTCAATGTGTCAACACTGGGGGTGGAGCTTAGTGGGGAAGCGCAGGCTGATCAGGCAGGGAGCTGGGTAACGGTTAGAAGGGATAGAGGGAAGAAGTATAGGAAGGCTGGTTCAGAACCGGCATTATTGGAGCACGACAGATCCTCTGACCGCCGGGGGAGTGTATGCTCCAGTAATGAGGGGGAGGGGGGAAGTGTAGGGCAGGCTAGACAGGTCCTGGTAGTGGGTGACTCTATTATTAGGGGGACAGACAGGGCAATCTGTCACAAAGACCGGGATCGCCGAACGGTGTGCTGCCTCCCTGGCGCTCGAGTCCGGCACATCGCGGATCGGGTTGACAGGTTACTGGGTGGGGCTGGCGAAGACCCAGCGGTCATGGTCCACATTGGCACCAATGACAAAGTGAGTGGTAGATGGAGGGTCCTTAAAAATGATTTCAGGGATCTAGGTAGGAAGCTTAGGGCAAGGACCTCCAAGGTAGTTTTCTCAGAAATACTACCAATCTCGCGAGCCACACAGGAGCGCCAACGGGAGGTTAGGGAGGTGAATAAGTGGCTAAAGAGTTGGTGCAAGGCAGAAGGGTTTGGGTTCATGGAGAACTGGGCCGACTTCGCTGTCGGCTACAGGCTCTGCCGTAGGGACGGGCTGCACCTCAATGGGGAGGGTGCAGCGGTGCTGGGGAAGAAGATGGCTAATAGGTTGGAGGAGTTTTTAAACTAGAGACGGGGGGGGGGGGAAACCAAGGAAATAGGTGGGATGTGAGGCAAGCAAGGGGGAAGGGGAGAAGTGAATATAATGAGGGTGGAGAGGGGGGTGGGGATAGTACAGTTAGATCGTTAGAGAAGAATAGGATGCTAAATAACCCCAAAGTTTTATCTTGCATGCTGACCAACGCAAGAAGCCTGACCAATAAGGCGGATGAGCTGCGGGCGCTTATATCGGAGGAGAGGTATGACATCGTAGGTATAACAGAGACTTGGCTAGACGATAGCTACGACTGGGCGGTAAATTTAATAGATTATAGTTTATTTAGAAGGGACCGGAAACAGGGGAAGGGCGGAGGAGTCTGCTTATATGTAAAGTCACGTCTAAAGCCCAGACTAAGGGAAGATATAGGAGAGGGAGAAGAGGGGGTCGAGTCCATGTGGGTAGAGATAGAGGGGGCAAAAAATAATAAAATATTACTGGGGGTCTGCTATAAGCCACCCAATATAACCGAGGAGAATGAGAAACTGCTATTAGGACAAATAGACAAAGTAGCAAAACATAATGAAGTGATTGTAATGGGGGATTTCAACTACCCGGATATTGACTGGGAAACAGAAACCTGTAGATCGCAGAAAGGAAAAAGGTTCTTGACAAATATCAAGGATAATTATCTCTCCCAACTAGTGCAGGAACCAACGAGAGGGAAGGCAGTGTTGGACTTAATATTGACTAATAGGCCTGATAGAATAACTGAGGTACAGATAGGGGGGCACCTAGGTAATAGCGACCATAATATTATCAATTTCAAAATGCCCTTCAGTAGGGTTATCAATAAGGGAACAACAAAAACATTAAACTTTAGGAGGGCGAAGTTTGATCAGCTGAAAGAAAACCTTCAACTTATTGACTGGGACAAAGTTCTTAATCAAGGAAATACGAATAGTAAATGGGAAACCTTCAAAAGAATTCTGAATACTCAGTGCGAGAGGTATATACCGTATGGGAATAAAAGGGCCAGAAATAAGAGGAAACCAATATGGTTGAATAAGAACGTAAAAGGGGCGTTAAATAGCAAAAAAGAGGCATTCAAGAGATTAAAACAGGAAAACAGTAAGGAGGCACTAATGTGTTACAAGGAAAAAACGAGAACCTGCAAAAAAACAAATAAAAATAGCGAAGGAGGAAACAGAGAGACGTATTGCTAGGGAAAGTAGATCAAATCCCAAACTGTTCTTTACGTATATAAATAGTAAAAGGATTAAATCGGATAATATTGGACCGATAAAAAGTGATGAAGGCAAAATCATAGAGAAAGATGAGGATAAATCTAATCTATTAAATAAATTTTTTTCGTCAACTTTCACAAAGGAAAAAGAACTAACAGGCGAAATGAGAAGTGACAAGCTTAATCCTCCACTAAGTATGACAAATCTAACCCAAGCTGGGGTACAGAAACGCCTCAGTAACATTAAAATAAACAAATCACCAGGACCTGATGGCATACACCCACGGGTACTAAGGGAACTAAGTAATGTGATAGACAGACCGTTATATCTTATATTTAAGGACTCTGTTGAGACTGGGTCTGTGCCACTTGATTGGCGACAGGCGAATGTAGTGCCAATATTCAAAAAGGGAGCAAAAAGTGACGCCGGAAACTATCGGCCGGTGAGTCTGACGTCCGTTGTGGGCAAAATTTTTGAAGGCTTTATTAATGAGGCAATCATGGAGCATCTTGACGCTAATAATCTATTAACCCCGAACCAACATGGATTCATGAGGAATCGCTCCTGCCAAACAAACCTGATTGACTTCTACGAGGAGGTTAGCTCTCGAGTAGATCAGGGGGAACCAGTGGATGTCGTGTATCTCGACTTCTCAAAAGCGTTCGATAGCGTGCCACATAATAGGTTGGTATACAAAATGAGAATGATGGGGCTGGGGGAAAATGTCTGCAAGTGGGTAGCTAACTGGCTAAAGGATAGAAGGCAGAGGGTGGTTATAAATGGAATATACTCAGATTGGGTAAGCGTCACTAGTGGGGTACCACAGGGGTCTGTACTAGGCCCAATGTTATTTAATATCTTTATTAACGACATAGTCAACGGGATAAATAGTAAAATATCAATATTTGCAGATGACACAAAGTTATGTAAAACAATTAATACAAAAGAGGACAGTGCAGACCTACAGAGGGATTTGGATAAGCTGGGTAGGTGGAGCATTAAATGGCAAATGAGGTTTAACGAGGAGAAATGTAAGGTCATACATATGGGAAGGAAAAATGGAAGTCACCAGTACTCACTGAATGGGAAATCATTGGGGAATTCAGAGATGGAGAAGGACTTGGGCATCTTGATTGATAGCAAACTAAATTGGAGTGCCCAAAGTCAGGCGGCTGCTGTAAGGGCAAACAGGGTAATGGGATGTATCAGAAGAGGTATAGCTGCAAAGGAGGAGAACATTGTTCTTCCACTGTACAAAGCACTGGTCAGACCACACTTGGAATACTGTGCTCAGTTATGGGCCCCAATATATAGAAAGGATATAAATGAGCTTGAAAAGGTACAAAGGAGGGCAACAAAATTAATAAAGGGAATGGAGGGACTGCAATACCCAGAGAGGCTGGCAAAACTAGGACTATTCAGCCTGGAAAAGAGAAGGTTGAGGAGGGACATAATAAATGTGTACAAATATGTTAGGGGACAGTATAGAGACCTTGCCCGGGATTTGTTCAAAAGGAGGGATATTACGGTAACAAGAGGGCACTCACTAAGACTGGAAGAGAAAAGGTTTCAGCACCAGCATAGGAAGGGGTTCTTTACGGTAAGAGCAGTGAGAATTGGGAATTCACTGAGTGAGGAGACGGTAATGTCGGATTCACTAAACCAGTTCAAGCGGGGACTGGATGCATTTCTAGATACCAGGCAGATTTCTGCATATACTTAAAAATAAAATAAAATAGTAGGTTGATACAGGGATTTATTCTGACTGCTGGTTTCAGAGTCGGGAGGGAATTTTTCCTCAGGTGAAGATTGGCCAAATCATTTGGGGTTTTTGCCCTCCTCGGGATCAACTTTAGCAATTACAGAACTAACAGGTTGAACTTGATGGACGCAAGTCTTTATTCGGCTTTACTAACTATGTAACTATGTAAAAACGAGTGGCCATCATTACTTTAAGAAATGAAGGTCAGTCAGTCTGAAATATTGGGCAAACTTTGAAAGTGTCCCCAAGTGCAGTTGCAAAAACCATCAAGCGCTACAAAGAAACTGGCTCACATGAGGACCGCCCCAGGAAAGTAAGACCAAGAGTCACCTCTGCTTCTGAGGATAAGTTTATCCGAGTCACCAGCCTCAGAAATCGCAGGTTAACAGCAGCTCAGATTAGAGACCAGGTCAATGCCACACAGAGTTCTAGCAGCAGACACATCTCTACAACAACTGTTAAGAGGAGACTTTGTGCAGCAGGCCTTCATGGTAAAATAGCTGCTAGGAAACCATTTCTAAGGACAGGCAACAAGCATAAGAGACTTGTTTGGGCTAAAGAACACAAGGAATGGACATTAGACCAGTGGAAATCTGTGCTTTGGTCTGATGAGTCCAAATTTGAGATCTTTGGTTCCAACCACTTTGTCTTTGTGCGATGCAGAAAAGGTGAACGGATGGACTCTACATGCCTGGTTCCCACCATGAAGCTTGGAGGAGGAGGTGTGATGGTGTGGGGGGGGGCTTTGCTGGTGACACTGTTGGGGATTTATTCAAAATTGAAGGCACACTGAACCAGCATGGCTACCACAGCATCTTGCAGCGGCATGCTATTCCATCCGGTTTGCGTTTAGATGGACCATCATTTATTTTTCAACAGGACAATGACCCCAAACACCTCCAGGCTGTGTAAGGGCTATTTTACCAAGAGGGAGAGTGATGGGGTGCTACGCCAGATGACCTGGCCTCCGCAGTCACCAGACCTGAACCCAATCGAGATGGTTTGGGGTGGGCTGGACCGCAGAGTGAAGGCAAAGGGGCCAACAAGTGCTAAGCATCTCTGGGAACTCCTTCAAGATTGTTGGAAGACCATTTCCGGTGACTACCTCTTGAAGCTCATCAAGAGAATGCCAAGAGTGTGCAAAATAGTCATCAAAGCAAAAGGTGGCTACTTTGAAGAACCTAGAATATAAGACATATTTTCAGTTGTTTCACACTTTTTTGTTAAGTATATAACTCCACATGTGTTAATTCATAGTTTTGATGCCTTCAGTGTGAATTTACAATTTTCATAGTCATGAAAATACAGAAAAATCTTTAAATGAGAAGGTGTGTCCAAACTTTTGGTCTGTACTATATACATACATACATACATACATACTCAGCAATCCGCATCGCATATAGCAGGCTTATATACAGCGGACAGTATCGCACATGGTCAACAAGGAGTCTGCTATAGACGTGTCTGCAGTGCATTGCGTTAAGTGTAAGATATGAATTATACCTGAATTGAACCTGAAAGGAACTGAAGGTAACTGGATACTTGGACACTGTAAACAATGTTTGTCTTCACTCCCTTAATCCTTCACTTCTTACAACCACCCTTAATCCCTACATCTAGCAAGGAAACTCATCTCTCCCTCCATCCTTCCCATTCATCTCACCTCTTCCTCTGAACTACTCCTCAACATACAATCCTGTGTCTCTAAGCACAGACAGCCACCTCATGCTCTCTCCTGTTCCCACCTACTAACACTTTCTCTGCTCCGCCTCACAGCTAGCGATATTTCCCCAAATCCTGGTCCTCCTCATCAAACCCCCCCCCCCCCAGTCACTTCCACCTCCTATCCACGATCGATCACAAACTTTCACAACTCTTCTAACCATATACACCTGCCCAGCCCCCACTTCCCCAGTCACACTAACAGGAGCTCTCTGGAATGCTCACTCCGTCTGCAACAAACTTTCCTATATCCATGATCTCTTCATAACTAACAAATTTTCCTTCCTCAGCATCACCCAAACCTGGCTCACCCCCTCTGACACGGCCTCTCCAGCTGTACTTTCATACGGTGGATTCCACCTTTCCCACACACCCTGCCCCATTGGCAAGCATGGTGGAGGAGTTGGCTTTCTCCTGGCTTGCTCCTTCACCAAAATCCCACTGCTGCCCTCCGTTACTCTCCCCTCTTTTGAGGTGCATTCTGTGCACATCTACTCCCCCTCCAACCTCCACCTGGCTGTCAGTTACCATCCCCAGGACCAGCCACCACCTTCCTCGACCACTTCACCACCTGGCTACTTCACTTCCTTTCCGCTGACATCCCCACTATCGTCATGGGTGACTGCAACATCCCCATTGACACTTCTCTCTTAGCTGCCTCTAAGCTTTTATCCCTCAATTCCTCTTTCGGCCTTACTCAATGGTCTTCCGCAGCCACTCAGAAAGATGGCCACACACTGGACCTCATCCTCTGTTCCCTATTTAACCCCTCTAACTCACCTCTCCCCCTTTCTGACCACAATTTACTCACATTCTCTGCCCTCTCCTCTCCAGGGCAACAATCCCCACTCCACAAATTAGCATACCCTCTCAGAAACCTCAAACACCTTGACCTACACTCTCTCTCTGAATCCCTCCTCCCTCTTACAGACATCAGTTCCTTACATGACGCAGATGTTGCTGCCGCATTATATAACACCACAACAACTGCAGCTCTCAATTCGGTCCCCCCCGCTCACACTTACCAAAGCTCGCACAATGAACAGGCAACCCTGGCACACCAGCCTAACTAAAGAACTGCGCCGGGCCTCCAGGGTTGCTGAGCGTAGATGGAAAAGGTCCCACTCCAATAAGTACTTCACCGCATTCAAACAGCGCCTCACTACTTTCAAGTCCACACTCACTACAGCAAAACAAACCTACTTCTCATATCCTCCCTGTCTCACAACCCCAAACAACTATTTAACACCTTCAATTCTCTCCTCCACACCCCAGCGCCACCTTCCTCTCCTCTCAGCCGAAGTCTTTGCCTCATTCTTCAAGCTGAAGATTGACACCATAAGACAAAGTTTTTGTTTAAAGTCCCCCCAGCCCCTCCTCACACCTACTTAATCCTCCTCCTCCATCAGATCAACTTTCCTCTTTACTCTCCAAATCATACCTCACCACCTGTGAACTTGACCCAATCCCGTCCCTCCTCATCCCAAACCTTACCACAGTCTTCATCCCAACCCTAACCCACCTTTTCAACCTGTCATTAACAACTGGTGTCTTCTCATGCTTCAAACATGCCTCGATCACACCCATCCTCAAAAAGCCCTCCCTTGACCCATCCTCTCTGATTAGCTATCGCCCCATATCACTTCTCCCCCATGCCTCAAAACTACTGGAACAACACGTCCATTCTGAGCTGTCCTCCCACCTCTCCTCCTGCTCCCTCTTCGACCACTTACAATCTGGTTTCCGACCGCACCATTCTACTGAAACTGCACTGACTAAAGTCACCAACGACCTACTGACCACCAAATCTAAGTGACACTACTCTGTCCTCCTCCTCCTAGACCTGTCATCTGCCTTTGACACAGTGGACCATTCCCTCTTACTACAGATTCTCTCATCTCTCGGCATCACAGACTTGGCCCTATCCTGGATCTCCTCATACCTAACAGACCGGACATTCAGTGTCTCCCACTCACACACCACCTCCTCATCTCGCCCCCTATGTGTCGGTGTCCCCCAAGGTTCAGTCCTAGGACCCCTATTCTTCTCCATCTCCACCTTAGGCCTGGGACAGCTCATAGAGTCTCATGGCTTTCAGTATCACCTCTATGCTGATGACACACAGATCTACCTCTCTGGACCCGATATCACCACCTTACTAACCAGATTCCCACAATGTCTGTCCGCTATCTCATCCTTCTTCTCTGCCAGATTTCTAAAACTTAACATGGACAAAACAGAATTCATCATCTTTCCACCCTCTCATTCAACCCCCCCCCCCCCCCCCCGACCTATCCATCAACGTCAATGGCTGTCCACTCTCCCCAGTCCATCAAGCTCGCTGCCTTGGAGTAACCCTGGACTCTGAACTCTCCTTCAAACCACATATCCAAGCCCTTTCTACTTCTTGCCGACTCCAACTCAAAAATATCTCCCGGATCCGCACGTTCCTCAACCATGAATCTGTAAAAACACTAGTGCACGCCCTCATCATCTCCCGCCTCGACTACTGCAACCTCCTGCTCTGTGGCCTCCCTTCTAACACTCTCGCACCCCTCCAATCCATCCTAAACTCTGCTGCTCAATTAATCCACCTGTCCCCCCGCTATTCCCCAGCCTCTCCTCTCTGTCAATCCCTTCACTGGCTCCCCATTGCCCAGAGACTCCAGTTCAAAACCCTAACCATGGCATACAAAGCTATCCACAACCTGTCTCCTCCATACATCTGTGACCTAGTCTCCTGGTACATACCTGCACGCAACCTCCGATCCTCACAAGATCTCCTTCTCTACTCCCCTCTTATCTCCTCTTCCCACAATCGCATACAAGATTTCTCCCGTGCTTCCCCCCTACTCTGGAATGCTCTACCCCAACACATCAGACTCTCGCCTACCGTGGAAAAAGAAACCTGAAGACCCACCTCTTCCGACAAGTCTACAACCTGCAGTAACCACCGCTGCACCATACCCTCACCTACTGTATCCTCACCCATCCCTTGTAGATTGTGAGCCCTCGCAGGCAGGGTCCTCGCTCCACCATACCGCTGCACGACCAGCTCTACCCTCACCTACTGTATCCTCACCCATCCCTTGTAGATTGTGAGCCCTCGCAGGCAGGGTCCTCGCTCCACCATACCGCTGCACGACCAGCTCTACCCTCACCTACTGTATCCTCACCCATCCCTTGTAGATTGTGAGCCCTCGCAGGCAGGGTCCTCGCTCCACCATACCGCTGTACGACCAGCTCTGCCCTCACCTACTGTATCCTCACCCATCCCCTGTAGACTGTGAGCCCTCGCGGGTCCTCTCTCCTCCTGTACCAGTCACTGTCACATTGTGTTCAAGATTATTGTAATTGTTCTTGTATGTACATCCCCTTTTCACATGTAAAGCGCCATGGAATAAATGGTGCTATAATAATAATAGGCTTATATACAGCAGACAGTATCGCACATGATGGGTTCATTACTCACTGCATGTTTGCAGAGTTCTTCAAAGGAACATCGGACACCAAACTTTGCTGCAAAATCAGGCAATACCTCCGGATCCGGGACAATAACTCCCACCAGGCAGGACTAGAAACAAACAACAAGTTATAGGTAGCGCTGGAAGATGTGATTATTGTGCAGCTCACCCCCATGACCACTGGGTGGCACCATTGTACTGGTCAGATGGCGCATATTACCCAGGACTTCCCGCTGTTCTGCACATTATGTGGTGAAGGGTTTTCTGGGTTCTGATTGCTATGTGAGTGAATAAATGAGTGATCCTGTGACACGGACAAGTCCTAGAAGCCGAGATCCCCCCAGCAGGTCGTGTCTCTGACCCCCGACAAATCCCGTGACCGAAGAATGAGATAAAAAATATCTAATGTCAGGAGTTACTGATCTAAAATCCCAGAGATTAGCGCATGTCCCTGGGTATATATGGCCACATTGAGGGGTCTCCTGCCTTCTGGAAGTAACGGAGTGTCAGAGGAGGTTCTGCAACTTTCTAATAGATTCTGTCCCTGATTCATCATCGTCTTTGCACCTTTTTTCTTTGTTCTATTAGTGACTTTTTTCTCTGCCCCTTATTTATTATCTCGTTTGCTCTTTCTCTTTCCTTTCCTTGGTTTTGTCCGGTGTTTTTCTTCACCTCTGTGGTTTCGGATTTTCTTATCCAGATGTTTAGCCTAACTCATCCTTTTGTGACTCTACACATTTTTCACCTATTTTTTGTCTTAATTTCTTCTTAATTGCGGATGATTTTAAATCTATTTTCTAAGTGTTCGTCTTTTTTTTTCCTCCCTCTTCGCAGTTGTGGGCGCGTTTTTTTGTAATTCAGATGGTTGTGGCCGATTCATTTTTTTTTTTGTGACATTTAATAAAATTGCATTTTTTTTGCACAAATCTTCTCCGGTCCCCTCCTGCATGACTTTTTTTTTTAAATTTTGTATTCCAGATATTTTTGTGCAGATGTTAGAGTCCCCCTTTTTCACTCTAAAAAGGCGCAAACCGGGTAGAAGACAAAAATAAAGAGCAGTTTTAATTTTCCACAAAAAAATTTATGAACCCACGTGCGGGAATTTGAAGAATTTGGCAAAAAAAAAAATACAGTAACAAAGACCAAAAGAAAAGGAAATTAAAAAAAACCCACAAATGATTAATCAAGACCATCAATCTGTCTAGTTTTAATTTTACGTAACTGAAGACTGACAATTTTAAAGAAAATGTGATTTATTTTTTGTTTCCAAAAGGAATAAAATGACTAAAAAGAGCATCTTTGATTTTGCAAAAAAATTCATGAATCTGTAAATGCCATAAAGAAAAAAAAAATCGGTCACCGCATCTCCCTCAATGAAGGCAATAAAAAGCAAAATGGCACCAATATAAAATACAGCTCGCTACGAAAAAAAAGATTGCGCTATCCATTTATCCCACACATTGACCTGGGAGAAATCCTGTATGAAGAGGTAGAAGGAGCTAAGATTGCTAATGAGAGCGGGCCCCTGTGCCTGGGGGCCACAGTCTCTGCTGTCAATATCACCTATGGAAGCCCGTGATGTCATGATGGTGGGACCCAGGGGGTGACATCTGCCTGGATGGCCAGGGTGGTGGATGTGACCAGTTTTGCTTGGAGGTCTTGCAGGTGATGTAGCACGTGTCTGGACATTCATGTGCCAGAAGAGCGGACCTCCAGCTCTCCGGCAACGCGCCGCTCCCCAGACGTTTATTCAGAACTTGTCTGAACTTTAATTGGATTTTTTTTCTCGGTCTCCTCATTAACCTCATCCAAGTGGTTCATCTAATGCCCATAATGTCACGGAAATACCTACCCGCAGGCTGTCGCCATGCACGAAGACCTGAGCCACCGGGGCACTGTGCACGTACACGTTCTCAATCTTCTCCGGGGCAATGTACTCTCCCTGCGCCAACTTAAAGATGTTCTTCTTCCTATCAATGATCTTCAGAGTCCCATTCTGAAAGAGATAATATGTATTAATAGTATAGCACATCCTCCAGTCACCTCCAGAGCAGCGGTCAGTATTCTGCTCTTACATCTTGTCTTATCCTCCAGTCACCTCCAGAGCTGCAGTCACTATTCTGCTGTTACATTGTGTCTTATCCTCCAGTCACCTCCAGAGCAGTGGTCAGTATTCTGCTCTTACATCTTGTCTTATCCTCCAGTCACCTCCAGAGCTGCAGTCACTATTCTGCTGTTACATTGTGTCTTATCCTCCAGTCACCTCCAGAGCTGCAGTCACTATTCTGCTGTTACATCTTGTCTTATCCTCCAGTCACCTCCAGAGCTGCAGTCACTATTCTGCTGTTACATTGTGTCTTATCCTCCAGTCACCTCCAGAGCTGCAGTCACTATTTTGCTGTTACATCATGTCTTATCCTCCAGTCACCTCCAGAGCTGCACTCACTATTCTGCTGTTACATCTTATCCTCCAGTCACCTCCAGAGCTGCAGTCACTATTCTGCTGTTACATCATGTCATATCCTCCAGTCACCTCCACAGCTGCAGTCACTATTCTGCTGTTACATCATGTCTTATCCTCCAGTCACCTCCAGAGCTGCAGTCACTATTCTGCTGTTACATCATGTCTTATCCTCCAGTCACCTCCACAGCTGCAGTCACTATTCTGCTGTTACATCATGTCTTATCCTCCAGTTACCTCCAGAGCTGCACTCACTATTCTGCTGTTACATCTTATCCTCCAGTCACCTCAAGAGCTGCAGTCACTATTCTGCTGTTACATCGTGTCTTATCCTCCAGTCACCTCCACAGCTGCAGTCACTATTCTGCTGTTACATCTTATCCTCCAGTCACCTCAAGAGCTGCAGTCACTATTCTGCTGTTACATCTTATCCTCCAGTCACCTCCAGAGCTGCAGTCACTATTCTGCTGTTACATCATGTCTTATCCTCCAGTCACCTCCACAGCTGCAGTCACTATTCTGCTGTTACATCTTACTCTCCAGTCACCTCCACAGCTGCAGTCACTATTCTGCTGTTACATCTTACTCTCCAGTCACCTCCAGAGCTGCAGTCACTATTCTGCTGTTACATCTTACTCTCCAGTCACCTCCATAGCTGCAGTCACTATTCTGCTGTTACATCTTACTCTCCAGTCACCTCCAGAGCTGCAGTCACTATTCTGCTGTTACATCTTATCCTCCAGTCACCCCCAGAGCTGCAGTCACTATTCTGCTGTTACATCTTATCCTCCAGTCACCTCCAGAGCTGCAGTCACTATTCTGCTGTTACATCTTATCCTCCAGTCACCTCCAGAGCTGCAGTCACTATTCTGCTGTTACATCTTATCCTCCAGTCACCTCCAGAGCTGCAGTCACTATTTTGCTGTTACATCATGTCTTATCCTCCAGTCACCTCCAGAGCTGCAGTCACAAATAAAATCAGTTGCTGCTTGAAAAACTCATCACTTCTGAACGCCTGGAAAGACTCTGTGTGAACGAAGCCTTAATGCATTGAATTGTAGTAGATAGAGGGAAGATTCCCTGAGGATGAGGGCCCAGGAACAACCGGGATTTATCAATAAAAAAGTAACCCTCGCACTGCGGCAGCTAATTGCATTTTACCTTTTCTCCTCCAGGGGCTACAAGGAAATCTTACAAAAAAAAAAATCCTCAAATAGGGGCTGAGTTCTGCTCTGCTTCGCTCTTCTCGGTTCTGCTCTGCTATGCTTGTCTCTGCTCAGCTCTGCTTTTCTATGCTCAGTTCTGCTCTGCCCTGCTTTACTCTGCTCGGCTCGGTTCTGCTTTGCTCTGCTCAGCTCAGCTTTGCTCGGCTCTGCTTTACTCTGCTCAGCTCGGTTCTGCTTTGCTCTGCTCAGCTTTGCTCGGCTCTGCTTTACTCTGCTCGGCTCAGCTTTGCTCGGCTCTCCTCTGCCCTGCTTTACTCTGCTCGACACAGATCTGCTTTGCTCTGCTCGGCTCAGCTTTGCTGGGGTCTCCACTGCCCTGTTTTACTGTGCTTGGCTCAGCTCGGTTCTGCTTTGCTCTGCTCAGCTCTCCTCTGCCCTGCTTTACTCTGCTCGGTTCTGCTTTGCTCTGCTCGGCTCAGCTTTGCTGATCTATCCTCTGCCCTGCTTTACTCTGCTCGGCTCGGTTCTGCTTTGCTCTGCTCAGCTCAGCTTTGCTGGGCTCTCCTCTGCCCTGCTTTACTCTGCTCGGCTCAGCTCGATTCTGCTTTGCTCTGCTCGGCTCTCCTCTGCCCTGCTTTACTCTGCTCGGCTCAGTTCTGCTTTGCTCTGCTCAGCTCAGCTTTGCTGTGCTGTGCTCTCCTCTGCCCTGCTTTACTCTGCTCGGCTCGGTTCTGCTTTGCTCTGCTCGGCTCTCCTCTGCCCTGCTTTACTCTGCTCGGCTCGGTTCTGCTTTGCTCTGCTCAGCTCAGCTTTGCTGTGCTGTGCTCTCCTCTGCCCTGCTTTACTCTGCTCGGCTCGGTTCTGCTTTGCTCTGCTCGGCTCTCCTCTGCCCTGCTTTACTCTGCTCGGCTCGGTTCTGCTTTGCTCTGCTCGGCTCAGCTTTGCTTGGCTTTCCTCTGCCCTGCTTTACTCTGCTCGGCTCTGCTTTTTGCCCTTGTATATAGAGACTTGTGACTTGCATCTGATCTTAACACAGTAATGTCACATCTGATGCATCACTTCCATTACTAGTTCACCGCCGCCAGTGCGGGGTGCAGTACTGCAGCAGTGTGTATGAGGACAGCCACTAGGGCAGAGGATGGGGGGCACTGTAGAAGTCACTTATTTGCAGCAGGTTGTAAAGTGAGCTGTCCCTCTTTTACTGAAGGCAGCAATGAGTTCAGCAGATGATGAATGGACGGTAACAGTAGGAAAAGCAGATGAAATCCAGATCCGTACAGTGCGCTATTTCTTAATTGGATCCACAGGGGGTTCTGGTATTTTTGGCAGGAATATTAGGGTGTCAGGACCCCAATGTGGACAGACCCTCGCACCACATTGCACTGGTCTGCAGAGCATCTCTATGATGCGGTATTCCGGCAGTTTCTAGAAACTTTCCTAGAAATCCCTTAATGTTTGTTGCTTGGACTGACGACCGCATCGACCCAGACAAGAAATCTGTTACCACAATCCAAGATCGTCAATGTTTCCTGGTATCGGAGCTCCAGAGCCAGAGACAGACGCACATTTCTGTGAACTGCCCTCAATACGATGATTATTAGTCCTAGGACGGCTCCATAGGGGGTGACTCTTATAAATCCATCTAAACATATCTGGAAGGCTAAACCACTGCCACTATCGAAAAAAATATCCACAACTGTCGCATGTGACAAAAAAGCAAGGAAATTAGGTGCAAGACTATAATACGAGGATTTTGGCGGCATTCAACTCCAAATAAATAGCATAACGGTGATAGTTAGTGATGAGCGAGCATACTCGCCACTGCTCGAGATGCTCGGAGCTCCCCGAGTACTTGCGCGATGCTCGGGCGGGAGTTCGGGTCCCCGTCCTGCATATCTGGCGCTATTTAGAGCACCAATCATGCAGGGATTGTCTGCCACTCACTGTAATGTCACAGCGATGGTGGTTTTGGCATTACAGTGATTGCCCAAATCGATGGGAACAGTGCTCACAGTGAAACATGAAAAGCCGGCAATTCAGCAGCGGCATACACCGGTACCCGACAATTTAGAACCGAAAGAATAGAGTATCACACATAGATTAGATAGATAGAAACATGTCAGTCACATATATAAGAAGTACAGTGACAGTGTTGGTTACTGTACTTGTCATTTAGTGATAAAATAAAGGATTTATTAAAAAAAGAATTGGCGTGGGGTTCCCCGTAATTTTAGTCTCTAGCGGAGGTTAAGCAGACGGCTGGGGCAGATGTTTGAAGCCTGGGAAGGGGGTAATACCCACGGAGCTTCCCAGACTACTAATATCAGCCCCCAGCTGAATACCTAGCCTTTACCAGCGATTAAAATGGTGGACCCCCCAAAAAAATGATGTGGGGTCCCCCCTTTTTTAATAGCTAGCAAAGGCTAGGCAGACAGCTGGGGGCTGATATTAATAGCCCAGGAAGGGTGCCATGAATATTGGCCCCCTCACAGGCTAGAAACACCAGCCGTCAGCCGCCCCAGAAATGGCGCATCCATAGGATGCGCTAATTCTGGCACTTAGCCTCGCTCTTCCCACTGCCCTGTAGCGGTGGCAGTGGGGTAATAGGGCTGGGGTTGATGTCAGCTTATAATGCCAGCTGACATCAAGCCCAGGTTAGTAATGGAGAGGCGTCTATAAGACACCCCCATTACTAACCCCATAGTCAAAGTTACAAAAAAACACAAACACCCAGAATAAACTCCTTTAATTGAAATAAACACACAATTCTTTATTGTTCTAAATTAAGCCATACTTACCATCACGCCCATTCCAGGTGAAGCCAACGATCTCCTGCAATAAAAATAAAATAATAAAGCAACCTCATCCTTACCTTTCCATGGTTCCCAGGACGGCTCCAGCTCTGTCCAGTGAACTCAGCTCACCTCATTTTAATAGCTAGTAAAGGCTAGGTATTCAGCTGGGGGCTGATATTAGTATCCTGGGAAGCTTCGTGGGTATTACCCCCTTCCCAGGCTTCAAACATCTGCCCCAGCCGTCTGCTTAACCTCCGCTAGAGACTAAACTTACGGGGAACCCCACGCCAATTTTTTTTTTAATAAATCCTTTATTTTAACACTAAATGACAAGTACAGTAACAAACACTATCACTGTACTTCATATATATGTGACTGACATGTTTCTATCTATCTAATCTATGTGTGAAGCTCTATTCTTTCTGTTGTAAATTGTCGGGTATGGGTGTATGCCGCTGATGAATTGCCGGCTTTTCATGTAATACATTCTACATTATTCTTAGTTGTTTTCCTTCATGTAGAATTAACCTACAAGGAAAGAAAGGGTTTATTTTCATTCCGATATTTGTGTCCCATTGACTTGCATTGGTTTCCGGTATCGGAATCGGGCGATATCCGATATTTTTTGGGTATCGGTCCGATCCAATCCGATCCGATATTTCCCGATATCGGAAGGTATCGCTCAACACTAATGATTACTGGACGTATGAACATAGCATTGAAAAGTGACAAAGCAGCCGAGACTTGGATACATGAGATGGAGCTGTGCAGGATACATTGTATCCCCCTCTGTCCCAGGCTGCTCTCCTGCTGGGGCCCCCTGATAGCACAGCTGTAGGGGGTCCAGACACATACTACACCCCTATAGCCCCCCTGCTTTATAAGAGGCATATCTATCAACGTGACAATTGGGGGCCCATGGTACTAATTTACTCCAAGAATATTAAGCCAGAACCCTGTGTACTTACTGGAAGCCACTTCCCGATATCCCCTGTGTGCAGCCATCCCTCCTCATCGATGGCTTCTGCCGTCTTCTCAGGGTCCTTAAGATATCCTTTAAACACATTAGTGCCTTTAATGCAAACCTAAGAACATAAAAACAAAGAAAGCCTGAAGTGGCTGATAACAGGGAGTAATAGATTGCAGTCACCTCTCCTATAGTCGTCTCCCCAGTAATGGCTGATAACAGGGAGTAATATATTGTAGTCTCCTGTCCTACAGTCTCCTCCCCCAGTAATGGCTGATAACAGGGAGTAATAGATTGCAGTCACCTGTCCTACAGTCTCCTCCCCCAGTAATGGCTGATAACAGGGAGTAATAGATTGTAGTCTTCTGTCCTACAGTCACCTCCCCCAGTAATGGCTGATAACAGGGAGTAATAGATTGTAGTCTCCTGTCCTACAGTCTCCTCCCCCAGTAATGGCTGATAACAGAGAACAGTAGCTGCTGTGCACTGTCCTGTATTCAGCCCACATTGTCCTCACCTCTCCTTCTCCATTTGATGAGAAATAATTCATATCCGTCACGTCCTCGAGCTTCAACAGATTACACGGCAGCGGGGCCCCTACGTGTCCTGAAAGACATGGTGTCACCCACATATACTGAGGCGCGGTACAGCCCAAGCTCCAGGCTTATCTTATCACTTTTTATACAGTGACATGTAGAAGTTTGTGCACCCCTGGTCAAAATTCCTGTTATTGTGAACAGTTAAGCAAGTTGAAGATGAAATGATCTAAAAGGCCTAAAGTTACAGATGACACATTTCCTTTGAATTTTAGGCAAAAAAATAAATCTATTGTAATTTTTTTACATTTTAAAAATTACAAAAAGGAAAATGGGCCGATGCAAAAGTTTGGGCACCCTTGGAGATTTGTGACCAAGATTTCACACCTTAATTAGCCCGTTAGGGTTATGGCTTGTTCACCATTATCATTAGGAAAGGCTGGTGATGAAAATTTCCCATCTTTATAAAACCTCGTCTAACCTTGTGCCAACAAACAGCAGCCATGGGTTCTTCTAAGCAGCCGCCTAACACTCTGAGAATGGTGGAGGCCACAAAGCAGGAGAATCTGTAAGAAGATAGCAAAGTGTTTTCAAGTTGCCCTTTCCTCAGTTCAAAATGTAGTTAAGAAATGGCCATTACCAGGAACAGTGGAGGTCAAGATAAGGTCTGCAAGACCAAGCAACATTTCAGTGAGAGCTGCTCATAGGATTGCTAGAGAGGCAAATCAGAACCCCCGCTTGACTGCAAAAGACCTTCAGAAAGATTTATCAGACTCTGGAGTTGTGGTACATTGTTCTACTGTTCAGAGACACCTGCACAAATATGGCCTTAATGGAAGAGGCATCAGAAGAAAACCTCTCCTGCGTCCTCGCCATAAAATTCAGCATCAGAAGTGTAAAAGAACATCTAAACAAGCCTGATGCATTTTGGAAACGAGTCCTGTGGACCGATGAGAGTAAAATAGGACTCTGTGGTAAAAATGATCAAAGAATTTCAGGAAAAGAACATCTCGCCAACCATTAAGCATGGGGGAGGATCAATCATGCTTTTGGATTGTGTTGCAGCCAATGGCACGGGGAACATTTCACAGGTAGAGGGAAGAATGGATTCAATGAAATTTCAACAAATTCTTGATGCAAACGTAACACCATCTGTAATACAGCTGAAGGTGAAAAGAGGATGATTCTACAGATGGATAATGATCCTAAACACACGTCAAAATCCACAATAGACAACCTCAAAAGGCGCAAGTTGAAGGTTTTACAATGGCCCTCACAGTCCCCTGATCTGAACATCATTGAAAATCTGTGGCCAGACCTCAAAATAGCAGAGTATGCAAGACGCCCCAGGAATCTCACAGAACTGGAGGAATTCTCCAAGGAAGAATGGAAGAGAATCCCTCAAACAAGAATTGAAAGACTCTTGTCCGGCTACAAAAAGAATTTACAAACTGTGATACTTTCAAAAGGGGGCGCTACTAGGTACTAACCATGCAGGGGGCACAAACTTTTGCATCGGCCCATTTTCCTTTTTGTAATTTTTAAAATGTAAAAGATGAAAATATACATATATATTTTGCCTAAAATACAAAAGGGAATGTGTCATCTTTAGGCCTTTTAGATCATTTCATCTTCAACTTGCTTAACTGTTCCCAATAGCAGTCATTTTGACCAGGGGTGCACAAACTTTTACATTCCACTGTATCTGCATTTCTAGGAAAGCTGAGTGACAACCGACATATCTGACATTGTCCCCAGGCCCTAACTAGTAAAAAGGCTACAAAGTAACATCTCGGGCCGCTCATGACACGGTAGGTGGCCGATAGCCCCTGCAGAAGCCGCGATGGCGGCCATATTGGTTGTCACTCAACCGATCCTGACAATGACTCAGTCGGAGCTTCAATCTCTCACCTGCCGTCCAGTCTCCGGGGGTGGAAAATGAGCAGCCGGCGCCACATTCTGTCTGACCGTACGCCTCGAAAATCTAAAATCACATTAGGTCCTTGTCATACGGAGAAATCAATAGAATGTCACCAGTCACAGGAAAATGAGTCACTGTTCCTTTAATACCACGCCCAATTCTCATAAGACACATTTTTTGGGGGGCAGGAAGAAGAAAATCTGGACTCCTCCATAGGGAGACGCCACAGATGTCCCTGACACATATGTATAATTAAAGGGGAGCTCCAGCTGAAATGTGGCTGGTGACTCAGAAATAAGCGGCATAATACAGGAAGGAGGTGTTATGGACTTCCCCTTTAAGCATCACAGTGCTATGATTGAGCGTAATTTACCTGACTGCCCAGGGCGGCTCTCAGGAAGGACAGGACGTTCCCAGATATGGGGGCTGCCCCCGTTACCATCACCCGGACACGTCCACCCATAGTTTCCTGGCAGAAAGTGATAGAATATACAATTATGTAAAAGACGAAACATCAAGAAACAAGTTACCAATATGATTATTACAGGTACATAGGATGCAGAAGTCACTAGAAAAGCTGCCCAAGCCAACAGGGGGTTATCGCTGATCATTTAGCCCACCAGGAATGTTCTTTCTGAATTATTGGACCAACAGGATGGAAGTTATTTTTGATTCCCTCAAACACCAATCATTATTAATTAACCACAGGACCAACAGGAATGTTAGTGCTAAACCACTGGACATCTACATATATTATCCTCAGTGCAAGACATATGAAAGTTCCGCATACGAGTGAGAGAACACATTAGGGATATTAAAGCTGCGAGTACAGCTGAGGATATCTCTATATTGAAAACCATCCCGAAACACTTTAGGTTATATCATAAGTGTAACACTGATGAAATCAAATTCATTGGAATAGATAGAGTTCTTTGTGGCATCAGGGGTGGTGACAGAAAGAAAATCTTGGCCCAACGAGAATGTCGTTGGATCTTTACTTTGAATACCATGTCCCCATCTGGACTTAATGAAAAGCTATCATTTTCACCTTTCTTATTAAAATCAATCCGCGTTATTCAATACACCTCTCTCTCCTATCTGTTTTTAAAGTGTATGTTATGTTTTAAATAATTATTATTATATATATTTTTTACTTATTTGTTTTCTCATACTTTATAGTTGGATACGATTTGATGTCTATTTATATGCCCTACCTATCGATGGACGTGATTTCAACCTTGTATATTTCTATGGGACCGTGTAAGGAATGGAGCGCTTATAAAGGGGAGGAAAAAGAGAAAAATACAGTCACATGTCTGGAAATGCAGAGGAAATATGGGACTATCCCCTTTGGGACCACATATGCTGATATATATTTGAGGGTTGTCCCATGTAATGAGATGTATATGTTTTCTTTTCTTCTTATATGAACTGTGACTGTCTTATTTGCTGTCTTTTTAAGCTCCACTCCCGGTCCCCTATTCTTAAATATTTCATTATACTGGTTTTTGATTGAACAAAGAATAAGTCCTGCTTTTCACCTTTTGCCCACAAGAAAGATGGCCTATTGGATGTGCGCACGCGTAGCGGGCTCCCGCAATACCATTTCCATCTACGGCATCCATATGATGCGACGCGGGAAGTGACGTCACAGGAAATGCTTTCCTGACCCGCGCCGTCATCAGGATAGCCGGAAATGGTGTGTGGATACCGGGACCCCGCTTGCGTGCGCCGCTACCAATGGCTGCGGCAAGGAGGGATATATAAAGAGACATGGTGACTACATACACATCACACTGCCCCCCGAGGAAGCCCACCACGCGAAACGCGCGTCGGGGCGCGATCACAGTGGACAGATATGGGTAAGCGTCACTTACATTTATTATTTTTTGAATAAACGCATAAATATACCCATATACTAGTGGCTTTAATTGACATTGGTAGTTATATGTAGCACAGTGGTACCATTATATGAGCCCATGCATGCTTGCACGTTTAATGATGCACACTATTTTTTTCTGTGCTAATTTACATAGAGGATCTCTTTTGCACTGTCTATTTAGCCCCTATGCCTTTCTGTGATCGTCTTTTTCATGTATTTCTCACTTTCATACCTATTTACCTGTATCTTATACTTTTGTAGTGTTTTTTTAATGTATTCTAATAAAATATATACCTTTTAATCTATCTGTTTGCACTCATCGTATTTTCTGGGGTGTACCATTCTTCTTATAGGTCTATATATATTGTTATATGGTTAAATCCCCACTGTTTCCATGAATGGGACATTATGTGAGTTTATTACCCGTTGCGTAGGTAGTATGCATATATTCATTATACTGTGTATTTTCACAGCTATCCAACCTGAACGCATGGATCATAAGACACGTGAGAAAACGTGGCTTACTAAACTAGATGAGGTATTTGGTGAGGAATCATGTGTGGTTTTAAAAACTGGAGAGACTGAGGATTTGATTACTAAGTTAAAACAACTTTACAGTAAGAAGACGCGGATTTGGTGGAATAAAGCTTTTCTAGAAAGATATATTACTAAGGGTCTGATTCCTCGAGGCCTTCGGGTTCAGGTCTTTCCCTCATATACAATGGAGGATGATGGATTTAAGAAGGCCTGGGAAAATCTGTCATCCAATTGCTCCAGAGGATATATGGAATTACTAATTAGATCTAATATAACCACTCTGGAAATGGTTGAGAGTGAAATCAGTTCAATCCAGGCGACCTTGACAGAAAAACTTGACATCGAAGCATTGGCAAAACTTAATAGGGATTTAGAGGGTGACTTTGCGAGATGGGAAAAAGAGATTGTGAACTCTAAGTCCAAAAAATATCAGAGGGATCTCCTGGATTACTCTGAGAACCATGTGTATAGATGGAGGAATAAACAAAGGTCAAATTATGCAACCCCTAGATCCCGGACACATTCTTTCTCATCTTTATCCTCTGTTGATGAGGATCCCTCTACAAGCGGTCAGTCTACCAATACATATAAAGAGCGGTTTGGTCAGGGAAGACAAGGACCAAATAAGGGCAAGAGTCAGAACAAACGTAAAATAACACCACCCCAGTCTAAAGAAAAAAAGCCCAAACAAAGCAACAGCTTAGAGGTAATTAATCTTTCAGAACATATACTTACCGACGCACAACGAGAGGTACTTAGTCTGGGTCTTACTTTTGTTCCTGATAATAATTTTAACTCTTTTTCAGCAATAAAAGATTTACAACTTTTTCTAAGGAAAGTAATCTTACGAAAACTTCACACTCATCCGGTGAGTGGACAGGACCTAAATACTCCACAAGAGGAGGAAGCATTGGCAGTACTAGAGGAATTGGCTCAAGAGAATATATCGGCTGCAATAGGTACCTTCCCGTCCTCGGTGCTACCCAGATCAACCACCTTCCCCCCTTCTCTCTGTGTCCCCAGATAGAAATATTTAACAAACTTGTCACAGAGGAATTCAAAAGGATTCCCAACTGGATGAAAAACGACAATCTAACGGGGATTCAACGGAAAGCCCTCAAAGAATTGAGGGATATGAAGGACGTAGTCATAAAACCAGCAGACAAGGGGGGGAATGTGGTGGTTTGGCCGGCTCGGAGGTATGAGAGGGAGGCCTTTAGACAGCTGAGGGACCGTGAGGCATACACCCCTCTTACCCACAATCCTTTGAGTAATTTCTCGCACAGTCTAATTGTTATTTTGGAACGAGCATTTGTACAGGGGATTATCCCCAAAAAAATATTTGATGGGCTGGTGGTACAATATCTGGTGGTCCCTACATTTTATTTACTACCAAAAATACACAAAAATGCTCTTGAGCCCCCGGGACGTCCGATTGTCTCTGGCATTGGAGGGCTTTGTGACCCTGTGTGCAGGTTTATTGACCATTACCTGCACCCTTTGGTCGATACTCTGCCCTCCTTTGTCAGAGACACTACGGATGTCCTTAGGAAAATGGACGGTTTGTACTTGGATTCAGACATGATTCTTGTTACCGCAGATGTCGAGTCTCTGTATACCAGCATCGATCATTCGGATGGATTGGAGGCAGTGGAGTTCTTTCTTAGTATGAGTAACTTAGATTCGGCACTATGGCACCTTGTGTTGGAACTCCTGGAATTTATTTTAACGCACAACTTTTTCACGTTCAAGGATCGGTTCTTTTTACAGAGACGAGGCACTGCGATGGGGGCGGCGTGCGCGCCGTCCTATGCCAACCTCTTTCTGGGTTTTTGGGAGAGGGAGGTTGTCATGGACGGTGCGGGTGCCTCCCCCCATGCGCAGTGCTGGTATAGATATATAGACGATCTCTTTATCATCTGGCAGGGTCCCGAGTCTGAGCTTCATGACTTCATGTGCGAACTTAATAAGAACAAAAGGAACATTAAACTTACTTATAAATATTCAAAGAAAGAAATTGATTTTTTGGACGTGAAAATTAGAGTGCAAAATAATGGCGCACTCCAGACAGATGTGTATCGGAAGGAGACATCGGTCAACTCTCTTCTTCATGCAACGTCGGCACATACTGTGCACACAATCCGTGCTGTACCAACAGGCCAATTCCTTAGAATGAAGCGTATCTGCTCTTCTGAAGAGACCTTTGAGGCTCAGGCTCGGGATCTATCTGATCGATTCCTTGAGCGTGGATACAGTAGGAGAGCCATTAAGCGGGGTTACCATCGTGCCAAAAAAACATCGAGAGATTTATTATTGGCGAATAAAAGCAAAAATAATAGGAAAGACCCTCCTCTAAGATTTATCTCCACGTATAATAATCAATGGGTAAAGATGAGACAAACATTACAAAAATATTGGTCAATACTTACCTCAGAACCAACCTTGAGGAGAATTCTCTCTGATTACCCATTGCTCACTGCAAGGAAGAGTCCCAATTTGAAGGATATCCTTGTAAGGAGCCATTATGTGGCAAATCCTCCAAATCTGTTCGGTGCTGGTCTGCAGAGATGGGGTTGCTTTCCATGTGGATCTTGCATGGCATGCAGAAACATCAATAGAGCCACTAATTTTGGATCCTCTGATGGGGGTAGGGACTACCGGATCACTCACTATATTTCTTGTAGCACGAGCTACATCATTTACCGGGCCACTTGTACTTGTAACCTCCATTATGTGGGTCTCACGTCTCGTGAGTTCCGCATACGAGTGAGAGAACACATTAGGGATATTAAAGCTGCGAGTACAGCTGAGGATATCTCTATATTGAAAACCATCCCGAAACACTTTAGGTTATATCATAAGTGTAACACTGATGAAATCAAATTCATTGGAATAGATAGAGTTCTTTGTGGCATCAGGGGTGGTGACAGAAAGAAAATCTTGGCCCAACGAGAATGTCGTTGGATCTTTACTTTGAATACCATGTCCCCATCTGGACTTAATGAAAAGCTATCATTTTCACCTTTCTTATTAAAATCAATCCGCGTTATTCAATACACCTCTCTCTCCTATCTGTTTTTAAAGTGTATGTTATGTTTTAAATAATTATTATTATATATATTTTTTACTTATTTGTTTTCTCATACTTTATAGTTGGATACGATTTGATGTCTATTTATATGCCCTACCTATCGATGGACGTGATTTCAACCTTGTATATTTCTATGGGACCGTGTAAGGAATGGAGCGCTTATAAAGGGGAGGAAAAAGAGAAAAATACAGTCACATGTCTGGAAATGCAGAGGAAATATGGGACTATCCCCTTTGGGACCACATATGCTGATATATATTTGAGGGTTGTCCCATGTAATGAGATGTATATGTTTTCTTTTCTTCTTATATGAACTGTGACTGTCTTATTTGCTGTCTTTTTAAGCTCCACTCCCGGTCCCCTATTCTTAAATATTTCATTATACTGGTTTTTGATTGAACAAAGAATAAGTCCTGCTTTTCACCTTTTGCCCACAAGAAAGATGGCCTATTGGATGTGCGCACGCGTAGCGGGCTCCCGCAATACCATTTCCATCTACGGCATCCATATGATGCGACGCGGGAAGTGACGTCACAGGAAATGCTTTCCTGACCCGCGCCGTCATCAGGATAGCCGGAAATGGTGTGTGGATACCGGGACCCCGCTTGCGTGCGCCGCTACCAATGGCTGCGGCAAGGAGGGATATATAAAGAGACATGGTGACTACATACACATCACACTGCCCCCCGAGGAAGCCCACCACGCGAAACGCGCGTCGGGGCGCGATCACAGTGGACAGATATGGGTAAGCGTCACTTACATTTATTATTTTTTGAATAAACGCATAAATATACCCATATACTAGTGGCTTTAATTGACATTGGTAGTTATATGTAGCACAGTGGTACCATTATATGAGCCCATGCATGCTTGCACGTTTAATGATGTACACTATTTTTTTCTGTGCTAATTTACATAGAGGATCTCTTTTGCACTGTCTATTTAGCCCCTATGCCCTTCTGTGATCGTCTTTTTCATGTATTTCTCACTTTCATACCTATTTACCTGTATCTTATACTTTTGTAGTGTTTTTTTAATGTATTCTAATAAAATATATACCTTTTAATCTATCTGTTTGCACTCATCGTATTTTCTGGGGTGTACCATTCTTCTTATAGGTCTATATATATTGTTATATGGTTAAATCCCCACTGTTTCCATGAATGGGACATTATGTGAGTTTATTACCCGTTGCGTAGGTAGTATGCACATATGAAAGCCTGCATAGAGTTTGCTCAAAAACACATGAAGGACTCCCAGACTATGAGAAATAAGATTCTCTGGTCTGATGAGACGAAGATAGAACTTTTTGGTGAGAAGTCTAAGCGGTATGTGTGGAGAAAACCAGGCACTGCTCATCACCTGCCCAATACAATCCCAACAGTGAAACATGGTGGTGGCAGCAACATGCTATGGGTGTGTTTTTCAGCAGCAGGGACAGGACGACAGGTTGCAATTGAAGGAAACATGAATGCGGCCAAGTACAGAGATATCCTGGATGAAAACCTCTTCCAGAGTGCTCTGGACCTCAGACTTGGCCGAAGGTTCACCTTCCAACAAGATAATGACCCTAAGCACACAGCTAAAATAACAAAGGAGTGGCTTCAGAACAACTATGTGACCATTCTTGACTGGCCCGGCCAGAGCCCTGACCTAAACCCAATTGAGCATCTCTGGAGAGACCTGAAAATGTCCGTCCACCAACGTTCACATCCAACCTGACGGAACTGGAGAGGATCTGCAAGGAAGAATGGCCGAGGATCCCCAAATCCAGGTGTGAAAAACTTGTTGCATCATTCCCAAGAAGACTCATGGCTGTACTAGCTCAAAAGGGGGCTTCTACTCAATACTGAGCAAAGGGTCTGAATACTTATGACCATGTGATATATCAGTTTCTCTTTTTTAATAAATTTGCAAAAATTTCTACATTTCTATTTTTTTTCAGTGAAGATGGGGAGCAGAGTGTACTTTAATGAGAAAAAAATGAACTTTTTAGAATTTACCAAATGGCTGCAATGAAGCAAAGAGTGAAAATTGTAAAGGGGTCTGAATGCTTTCCGTACCCACTGTATGTGAACCACATGGCCAATACGAATGTTAGTACAGAACCACTAGACCTCCAGGGGCTTCCATTACTAAACCAGAGAAACCATTGATGACCAGAGAAACTATTAGAATAACTGAACTAAGTGGGATTTTAGTACTGAACCACTGGACAACCAGGAATGGAATTATTTGACCAACAGGGATGTTACTCCTGAGCTCCTTGGCCAGTTAATGTATTATTAATGAATGACAGGGTCAACAGGGATGTTAGTACTGAACCACTGGACCACCAGGGCTGCCATTACTGAAACACTGGATGATCAAAGAAACTATTAGGGCTATGAAACCAACAGAGAATTTACTATTTAGAGAGGACCTTAAACCAATTTTTTTTTCGTGTTGTACTGAACACAGATTTAATAGTGGCTGCAGAGCGGAATATAACTCTTTTGTGCAGGAGGTTAGACCAGGAGATAAAAGCTGTATCCTTACATCTCACACACTGGGAAACCTGCTCTCAGGTATGATGGGAGGAGTTTTTTTTTCTGTTGTGTTACTGTCTGCTTATGATTGGTCAGCATCATACAGGGAGCAGAAGGACACGCCCCCAGTGAAACCTGCCTGATAACACCCACTCGGACTTAATATATTTTTTACTTATTAGGTGGCAAATACTTTGATTGCTGCAATCTCTGCAACAGAAATGTTAAATAAAAAAAAAAATGTTTTATTCTGCTCTGCAACCACTATTGTATCCTGTGTCCAGTTCAATATGTACAGTTTGGTGAAAGATCATCTTTAAGTACTGGATCACTGAGTAATCTATTAGAACCACTGAACCACCATTAATTGAACCATAGCATAACGGATGTTAGTACAGAACCACATATAATGGGAGATGACCACAAAACCATCAGAACCACTGGACCAACAAGAATATTGTAACAGGACCACCAGGCCAGCAGGGATGTTAGTTCTCAAATACTGGATCACTGGGGATGCTTCTACTAAACCACTGGATTCTCACAGATATTAGAACCACTGGGAGATCACAGCTTTTTAGGGAAGCACCAGAAACGGTATTACTGTACCACTAGACTACCAGGGATATAACAAATCCCTTGGCCGAGCGTGGATGTCCAGTGGATCACCAGTTATACAGTTGAAACTAGAAGTTATTATTATTATTAAGTTTAGATACACTATATAAAAAGACACATCTGCAGGTTTTTCTCAATATCTGATATGGAATCAGAATAAACCTTTCCCATTTTATGACAATTAGGATTATACCATAATGTTTAATATTTGCCAAATGCCAGAATAATGAGAGAGAGAAAGAATGTTTTAAGGCATTTTTATTACTTACTGCAAAGTCAGAAGTTTACATACACTAAGATTACTCTGCCTTTAAACAATTCTGGACGGCCCATATGATGATGTCATGTGTTTGGAAGCTTCTGATAGTTTTTTTGGCAACATCTGAGTTAATTAGAGACACACCTGTGGATGTATTTTAATGCACACCTGAAACACACTGCTTCTTTGTGTAGCATCATGAGAAAGTCTAAAGAAATCAGCCAAGATATCAGGAAGAGAATTGTGGACTTGCACAAGTCTGGCTCATCCTTGGAAACAATTTCAAGATACCTGAAGGAGCCTCATTCATCTGTACAAACAATTATATGCAAGTACAAACAAGATGGGAATGTCCAGCCATCATACCGCTCAGGAAGGAGACGGGTTCTGTGTCCCAGAGATGAACGTGCTTTGGTCCGACATGTAAATATCAACCCAAGGACAAAAGCAAAAGACCTTGTGAAGATGATGGCGGAAGCTGGTAAGATTGTATCACTATTCACAGTGAAACGAGTACTGTATCAACATGGGCTGAAAGGCCACTCTGCCAGGAAGAAGCCATCACTCCAAAAGAAACATAAAAAAGCCAGATTAATGTTTGTAAATGCACACAGGAACGTAGACCATAATTTTTGGAGAAAATTGTGATCTGATGAAACTAAAATTTAACCTTTTGGGCATAATGACCATCGTTCCATTTGGAAGAAAAAGGGAGAAGCTTGGAAGCCTAAAAACACCATCCCAACTGTGAAACATGGGGGTGGCAGCATCATGTTGTGGGGTTGTTTTGCTGCAGGAGGGACTGGTGCACTTCACAAAATAGATGGCATCATGAGAAAAGAAGATTATGTGGCAATACTGAAGCAACATCTCAAGACATCAGCCAGGAAGTTACAGCTTGGTCGGAAATGTGTCTTCCAAATGGACAATGACCCGAAGCATACTGCCAAAATGGTAACAAAGTGGCTTAAGGATAACAAAGTCAGTGTTTTGGAGTGACCATCACAAAGCCCTGATCTCAATCCTATTGAAAATTTATGGGCAAAGCTGAAAAGGCTGCGAGCAAAGCGACCTACAAACCTGGATCAGTTACACCAGTTTTGTCAGGAGGAATCGGCCCAAATTCCACCAACTATTGTGAGAAGCTGTGGAAGGAGATCCCAAACGTCTGACCCAAGTCATTCAGTGTAAGGGCAATGGGACCAAATACTAATGAAATGGACGGAAACTTCTGACTTTGCAGTAAGTAATAAAAATGCCTTAAACCTTCTCTCTCTTTCATTATTCCGGCATTTGGCAAATATTAAACATTATGGTATAATCCTAATTGTCCTAAAACGGGAAAGGTTTATTCTGATTTCATGTCAGATATTGAGAAAACATGGAGATGTGTCTTTATATATAGTGGATGGAAACTGCTGGTATCAACTGTAGCTATAAATCTACTAGATCACTAAAGATGAGCTCCTGCTTAATTATGTATTCCGTAATATAAGTTTTCTTATAATTCTTAGCTCCTGTTTATTTTCACTCACTTGAACCTTCTTGAATATTAGTTTATCCCAAATGCTGTCGTTCCGGATAATTCCCTTCTTCACCTCGGCAAACTTGCAAGTTGTAGCCAAGTTCAGCAAGAACTTCTTGGTCGGAGTCTCGGCCCCACTTTGTATCTGGGGGGGAAATAATGTTTCATTTATTAGAAATATCAAACTTCTAATACCAATCTATGGGAGATCGTCCCCTCCTGGTACCTTGTCATAAATCCGGTTCAGCAGTCGGGGGACTGTAGGGAAAAACGTCGGCCTCAGTGTTTTCATATCATCAGTCAATACTCGGATATCACCCTGAAAAAAGCCCACTTTGGCGCCAGAGCAGAAGATCACTGTCTGTCAGAGGAAACCCAAATAATATGAGGATTATATAGTTCTGATCATAAGAAAAGATGAGCTAAAACCAAAGACTTCTCATATTGTATGGTACGAGACCACCAGGGCTTTACATTCTAGAATTATTATTAATCTGAAACTTCTTATAACCAGCAATTATATCAATATTAGTAACAAACTCTTATTATATTAATATCAACTCCTAGACCATCAAGGATAATATTACTAACTTCTAGACCATGAGGGATATTATTATAAACTCCTAGACCATCGGGGATAATATTACTAGCTGCCAGACCATAAGGGACATTATTACAAACTCCTAGACCATAAGAGATATTATTACTAACTGCCAGACCATCAGGGAAAATATTACTAATCTCTAGACCATCAGGGATAATATTCCTAACTTCTAGACCACCATGGATATTATACAAACTCCTAGACCATCAGGGATAATACTACTAATTCCTAAACTGTCAGGGATATTATTGCCAATTCATAGAACATCAACGATATTATTACAAACTTCTCGGCCACCAGAGATATTGGTACTCTTTCCCAAAACAACCACCCTTATCCAATATATATTGACCCTTGAACAGACTTCAAATAATTATTATCAAAGGGGATCCAAAAGAATCTTCTGAGACCCCAATCACATATTATATTCCCTACCAGATCCCCCAGAACAGCTCGTCATTTTGACTCATAGACAGCAATTCATGTATCATATTAATATATATGTATATATAGACCATAAATACAATGTGAAGCAATGATGTTGAGTTTCCAGCGGCCAAAGCTTACAAGGTGTCTTACACAGTGACACTGAGCCCCGGCACCGAGCAGAGTCCTTACCTGAACCACCCGCTCAAACACGTGCGCCATCGGCAGATAAGATATTCCAATGTCCGAGGTCAGCGGGGCGAAGGTGCTCTGTACAGTACGACCAAGGTGAAGGGTCCATGAAAAATGGAGAAGGGAACACAACTAAAGCCGCTGAATACATCCGACCACACAACCCTGGGGTACAATCAAGGTTACATGGCAGGAAACAAAAACATGTCCGTCACATCGAATGTCTCTCCAGTCCTATGTAATCCTGCTGTTCAGGAACATAGGAGAGCTGGGTAACATCCCACATGCTGACAGCGGTGGTGGCAATATGGGCTAGATAGATAGATAGATAGATAGATAGATAGATAGATAGATAGATAGATAGATAGATAGATAGATACAGTGGGGAAAATAAGTACACCTACAGAGAATGGAGAGGTCTGTAATTTTTATCGTAGATACACTTCACCTGTGAGAGACAGAATCTAAAAATAATCCAGAAAATCGCATTGTATGATTTTTACATAATTAAATTGCATTTTATTGCATGAAATAAGTATTTGATCACGTACTAATCAGCGAGAATTCTGGCTCTCACAGACCTGTTTTTCTTTATGAAGCCCTCCTACTCTGCACTCATTACCTATATTAATTGCACCTGTTTGAACTCGTTACCTGTATAAAAGACGCCTGTCCACACACTCAATCAATCACACTCCAACCTCTCCACCATGGCCAAGACCAAAGAGCTGTGTGAGGACACCAGGGACAAAATTGTAGACCTGCACGAGGCTGGGATGGGCTACAGGACAATAGGCAAGCAGCTTGGTGAGAAGGCAACAACTGCTGGCACAATTATTAGAAAATGGAAGAAACAAAAGATGACTATCAATCTTCCTCAGTCTGAGGCTCCATGCAAGATCTCGCCTCGTGGGGTAAGGATGATTCTGAGAAAGGTGAGGAATTGGCCCAGAACTACATGAGAGGACCTGGTCAATGACCTGAAGAGAGCTGGGACCACAGCCTCAAACATTACTGTTCGTAACACACTATGCCGTAATGGATTAATCCTGCAAAGCACGCAAGGTCCCCCTGCTCACGCCAGCACATGTCCAGGCCCGTTTGAAGTTCGCCTATGTCCATCTGAATGATCCAGAGGAGGCATGGGAGAAGATCATGTGGTCAGATGAGACCAAAACAGAACTTTTTGGTATCAACTCCACTCGCCGTGTTTAGAGGAAGAAGAAGGATGAGTACAATCCCAAGAACACCATCCCAACCATGAAGCATGGTGGGGAAAACCTCATACTTTGGGGTTGCTTTTCTGCAAAGGGGACAGGACGACTGCACCGTATTGCAGGATGGGTGGATGGGGTCATGCATCGTGAGATTTTGGCCATCAACCTCCTTCCCTCAGTAAGAGCATTGAAGATGGGTTGTGGCTGGATCTTCCAGCATGACAATGACCCGAAACATACAGCCAGGAAAACTGAGGAGTGACTCCGTAAGAAGCATTTCAAGGCCCTGGAGTAGCCTAGCCAGCCTCCAGGCCTGAACCCAATAGAAAATCTTTGGAGGGAACTGAAACTCAATGTAGTCCAGCGACAGCCCCGAAACCTGAAAGATCTCGAGAAGATCTGTATGGAGGAGGGGGCCAAAATCCCTGCCGCAGTGTGTGCAAACCTGGTCAAGAACTTTCGGAAATGTCTGACCTCTGTGATTGTAACAAAGGTTTCTGCACCAAATATTAAGTTCTGTTTTTCTATTGTATCAAATACTTATTTCATGCAATAAAATGCAAATTAATTAAGTAAAAATCCTACAATGTGATTTTCTGGATTTTATTTTAGATTCTGTCTCTCACAGGTGAAGTGACCTACGATAAAAATTACAGACCTCTCCCCCTCTGTGTATGGGGGGAAAACCTGCAAAATCGGCAGTGTATGAAATACTTCTTTTCCTCACTGTAGATAGATAGGAGATAGATTAATTATAGACACTTTTGCCAGGATTCATCGAGCTGTTTTTGCAAGTTTTCTAGTGTAAAACTGTTAGAAATGTTACCATTTATTGAATAGTGAGCAGAGATTTGCCAGAAGGGGGGACAAATTCCTCATAATTTACATTCCAAAAAAAGCACATAAGTTACGACAGAAATGTACGATAGTCCCGGCTGGAATACAGATAAAAGATGCGACAAATTCGCTATGAGGGGCGCTTCTCTTAATGAATTTGATGGCTCTGACTCCAGCGCACTCTTGCTCCGCCGTACAGGAGGTCGCTCTTGATGAATTCGAGCTTCTCCACCATTATGACAGTCACTTACCTCTGTGGCTTTAAGGAAACTGCTGGCATCAGCTACAACATTCTTGTGGGTGAGCATCGCCCCTTTGGGATCACCTGGTGGAAGGGATTACTATAAGAAGGGTGTGGGACACAGCTCTCATTACAGTTTAGGGCTCATCCACTTAAGGCCCCGTCACACTTAGCGACGCTGCAACGATCCCGACAACGATACGACCTGTCAGGGATCGTTGCTGCGTCGCTATGTGGTCGCTGGTGAGCTGTCAAACAGGCAGGCTCACCAACGATCAGGGGAGCAGCGACATCGTGGAAAGAATCTTTCCACGATGTCCTGCTCCTGGTTACCAGCCTGCTGAAGCAGGAGCAGGCTGGTAACTATGGTAAACATCGGGTTACTAGGGGCACACGCGCTCCTAGTAACCCGTTGTTTATCATGGTTACCACTCTGCTACAGTGAGCGGGAGGTTACCGCTCACTTTAGCAGGCTCGTAACCATGATAAACAACGGGTTACTAAGTGCGCGTGTGCCCCTAGTAACCCGCTGTTTATCATGGTTACCAGCCTGATCGCTGGTCCCGCTGGTCACACACAGCGATGTGCGCTGACCAGCGGGAGGGCATCGACCAAAAAATGGTCCAGGACATTCTGCAGCGATCAGCGACCTCACAGCAGGGGCCTGATCGCTGCAAAGTGTCACACATAGCGACATCGCTGGTGAGGTCGCTGTTGCGTCACCAAAACCGTGACTCAGCAGCGATCTCGCTATGTGAGACGGGGGCTTAAGACTTCAATGCAAAACAATGTAGCACCATAAAGAAAAAAACATTGTCATTCCAGAGTGGTCCGAGCGTCTGCCCCCTCCAGATCAGCCCTGGCATTTGTCACAGTATTTCTGTTGGTTTCACTGGGACATGAGGAAGAAACTGCAGCAATAAAGGGGGCACATACCCTTTTTTTTTTCAAATAATTATATATTAATTATATAATGTTACCTGTTGTTCCACTAGTGAAGCAGATCAGACACAAATCATCAGGACTGGGGGGCTACAAGAATGAAAGAGGATTGAACGGACAGTAAATCAACATATCGAGCTATCAGCATAAAACATCTATCATCTATCTATCATCTATCTATTATATATCTATTATCTATCATCTATCTATCATCTATTATCTATCTATCATCTATTATCTATCTATTATCTATCTATTATCTATCATCTATCTATCATCTATTATCTATCTATTATCTATCTATCTATCATCTATCTATCATCTATCTATTATCTATTATCTATCTATCATCTATCTATTATCTATCTATCTATCATCTATCTATCATCTATCTATTATATATCTATTATCTATCATCTATCTATTATCTATTATCTATCTATCATCTATTATCTATCTATTATCTATCTATTATCTATCATCTATCTATCATCTATTATCTATCTATCATCTATTATCTATCTATTATCTATCTATCATCTATTATCTATCTATCTATCATCTATCTATTATCTATCTATTATCTATTATCTATCTATCTATTATCTATCATCTATCTATCATCTATCTATTATCTATCTATCATCTATCTATTATCTATCTATTATCTATCTATCTATTATCTATCATCTATTTATTATCTATCTATCATCTATCTATTATCTATCTATTATCTATCATCTATCTATTATCTATCTATTATCTATTATCTATCATCTATCTATTATCTATTATCTATCATCTATCTATTATCTATTATCTATCATATATCTATCATTATCTATCATCTATCAATTATCTATCATCTATCTATTATCTATCTATCTATTATCTATCATATATCTATCATTATCTATCATCTATCTATTATCTATCTATTATCTATCTATCATCTATCTATCTATTATCTATCTATTATCTATCTATCTATTGTCTATCTATAATCTATCTATTATCTATATATTATCTATCATCTATCTATTATCTATCTATTATCCATCATCTATCTATTATCTATCTATCTATCATCTATTATCTATCTATCTATCATCTATCTATTATCTATCTATTATCTATCTATCTATTATCTATCATCTATCTATCATCTATCTATTATCTATCTATCTATCATCTATCTATTATCTATCTATCTATTATCTATCTATCTATTATCTATCATCTATCTATTATCTATCTATTATCTATCTATTATCTATCTATCTATTGTCTATCTATAATCTATCTATTATCTATATATTATCTATCATCTATCTATTATATATCTATTATCCATCATCTATCTATTATCTATCTATCATCTATTATCTATCTATTATCTGTCTATTATCTATCTATTATCTATCTATTATCTATATATTATCTATCATCTATCCATTATCTATCTGTTATCTATTATCTATCTATTATCTATCATCTATCTATATCTATGTATTATCTATCATCTATTATCTATCTATCATCTATCTATTATCTATCTCTATATCTATCTATCTATCATCTATTATCTATCTATCATCTATCCGTCTAATATGCATCTATCTATAGATCTATTTCCCATATCCGTCAATCTAATAATTATGAGATCTTTACACTGCAGGTTACAGAATAGATTCGTACATTTTAATTTAGAGATTTGAACTTAACATAATGTTTTGGTTTCAGTAAATAAATGTTATTCTTTCTTTTATAATATAAATAAAAATGAAAAAATATATTATTTCATTGAAAGTTCAATAAGAACTTTGTTCCATTAGTTATCAGAGCCGTGCAGCCGTGTGTCCATCACATTCCCTAGAAGTAGATAATGAAGGTTCCTACTGAATGACATCCAGCAGAGATATTAAAAATCAAGAGGAATTGATAAAGAAAGAATATTGGAATACTGAATGACATTTATTTGCTGCCCAGGATTTTTCTTTAGCTTTTATCTTTCACTTACTGCAGGTTTCTTGAAGTTTTCTTTTCCTAAATACTGAAAAAAAGAGAACATGTTACTAATCATATTAATGTTCAGCTTTTGTTTTTTTGTTTTTTAAATATCCTCAATATATTACACTCACTGTTTCTACGTCCTGTTCCATTACTGTTTGTTTCTACGTCCTCTTGCTTTACACTGCACCTCAGCTCCATTATGATACATGTGTGGTCAATGACTCCAGCTCAGATACATTCCACTTCCCGCTTCATCAGATACAATTGCTTTTGCTGTTCCCCCCATGCTTTACACTTCTGCTTTGATTAACTGCATATAAGCATCAGCCCAGCAGAAAGTCAATACAAGGAAAGATGATAACTTTGCAGCCAGGACTGGAGATTATAATTACAGGTAACTAAACTACAGAACTGGGGGGAGGAGCATAAACAAAGGGGAGGAGTCTGGGAGAGTAACATGTACTATAATAATATAGTGCAGCTGTTCCCACATTTATCGACTGCAGGTGAGAGAAAAATAACCTCCTTGGCTTTTAGTCCCTTGTAAATAACTGGTCAGTGACAAGAGTCCTGTTATCATTATGCTCCTGCCGATATCTAGTAAGTGTTTATCTCACTCCTGAGCTGGATTTACAGCTACGCTGCTCAGTCCTGCTGTATAATGTCCTCCATGCTGCTGCTTTGTAGTAAGTGTTTATCTCACTCCTGAGCTGGATTTACAGCTACACTGCTCAGTCCTGCTGTATAATGTCCTCCATGCTGCTGCTTTGTAGTAAGTGTTTATCTCATACCTGAGCTGGATTTACAGCTACGCTGCTCCGTCCTGCTGTATAATGTCCTCCATGCTGCTGCTTTGTAGTAAGTGTTTATCTCAGTCCTGAGCTGGATTTACAGCTACGCTGCTCAGTCCTGCTGTATAATGTCCTCCATGCTGCTGCTTTGTAGTAAGTGTTTATCTCATACCTGAGCTGGATTTACAGCTACGCTGCTCCGTCCTGCTGTATAATGTCCTCCATGCTGCTGCTTTGTAGTAAGTGTTTATCTCATACCTGAGCTGGATTTACAGCTACGCTGCTCAGTCCTGCTGTATAATGTCCTCCATGCTGCTGCTTTGTAGTAAGTGTTTATCTCATACCTGAGCTGGATTTACAGCTACGCTGCTCCGTCCTGCTGTATAATGTCCTCCATGCTGCTGCTTTGTAGTAAGTGTTTATCTCACTCCTGAGCTGGATTTACAGCTACGCTGCTCAGTCCTGCTGTATAATGTCCTCCATGCTGCTGCTTTGTAGTAAGTGTTTATCTCATACCTGAGCTGGATTTACAGCTACGCTGCTCCGTCCTGCTGTATAATGTCCTCCATGCTGCTGCTTTGTAGTAAGTGTTTATCTCACTCCTGAGCTGGATTTACAGCTACGCTGCTCAGTCCTGCTGTATAATGTCCTCCATGCTGCTGCTTTGTAGTAAGTGTTTATCTCAGTCCTGAGCTGGATTTACAGCTACGCTGCTCAGTCCTGCTGTATAATGTCCTCCATGCTGCTGCTTTGTAGTAAGTGTTTATCTCAGTCCTGAGCTGGATTTACAGCTACGCTGCTCAGTCCTGCTGTATAATGTCCTCCATGCTGCTGCTTTGTAGTAAGTGTTTATCTCATACCTGAGCTGGATTTACAGCTACGCTGCTCCGTCCTGCTGTATAATGTCCTCCATGCTGCTGCTTTGTAGTAAGTGTTTATCTCATACCTGAGCTGGATTTACAGCTACGCTGCTCAGTCCTGCTGTATAATGTCCTCCATGCTGCTGCTTTGTAGTAAGTGTTTATCTCATACCTGAGCTGGATTTACAGCTATGCTGCTCAGTCCTGCTGTATAATGTCCTCCATGCTGCTTTGTAGTAAGTGTTTATCTCATACCTGAGCTGGATTTACAGCTACGCTGCTCAGTCCTGCTGTATAATGTCCTCCATGCTGCTGCTTTGTAGTAAGTGTTTATCTCATACCTGAGCTGGATTTACAGCTACGCTGCTCCGTCCTGCTGTATAATGTCCTCCATGCTGCTGTCTTGTAGTAAGTGTTTATCTCATACCTGAGCTGGATTTACAGCTATGCTGCTCAGTCCTGCTGTATAATGTCCTCCATGCTGCTGCTTTGTAGTAAGTGTTTATCTCATACCTGAACTGGATTTACAGCTACGCTGCTCAGTCCTGCTGTATAATGTCCTCCATGCTGCTGCTTTGTAGTAAGTGTTTATCTCATACCTGAGCTGGATTTACAGCTACGCTGCTCCGTCCTACTGTATAATGTCCTCCATGCTGCTGCTTTGTAGTAAGTGTTTATCTCATACCTGAGCTGGATTTACAGCTACGCTGCTCAGTCCTGCTGTATAATGTCCTCCATGCTGCTGCTTTGTAGTAAGTGTTTATCTCATACCTGAGCTGGATTTACAGCTACGCTGCTCCGTCCTGCTGTATAATGTCCTCCATGCTGCTGCTTTGTAGTAAGTGTTTATCTCACTCCTGAGCTGGATTTACAGCTACGCTGCTCAGTCCTGCTGTATAATGTCCTCCATGCTGCTGCTTTGTAGTAAGTGTTTATCTCATACCTGAGCTGGATTTACAGCTACGCTGCTCCGTCCTGCTGTATAATGTCCTCCATGCTGCTGCTTTGTAGTAAGTGTTTATCTCACTCCTGAGCTGGATTTACAGCTACGCTGCTCAGTCCTGCTGTATAATGTCCTCCATGCTGCTGCTTTGTAGTAAGTGTTTATCTCAGTCCTGAGCTGGATTTACAGCTACGCTGCTCAGTCCTGCTGTATAATGTCCTCCATGCTGCTGCTTTGTAGTAAGTGTTTATCTCAGTCCTGAGCTGGATTTACAGCTACGCTGCTCAGTCCTGCTGTATAATGTCCTCCATGCTGCTGCTTTGTAGTAAGTGTTTATCTCATACCTGAGCTGGATTTACAGCTACGCTGCTCCGTCCTGCTGTATAATGTCCTCCATGCTGCTGCTTTGTAGTAAGTGTTTATCTCATACCTGAGCTGGATTTACAGCTACGCTGCTCAGTCCTGCTGTATAATGTCCTCCATGCTGCTGCTTTGTAGTAAGTGTTTATCTCATACCTGAGCTGGATTTACAGCTACGCTGCTCAGTCCTGCTGTATAATGTCCTCCATGCTGCTTTGTAGTAAGTGTTTATCTCATACCTGAGCTGGATTTACAGCTACGCTGCTCAGTCCTGCTGTATAATGTCCTCCATGCTGCTGCTTTGTAGTAAGTGTTTATCTCATACCTGAGCTGGATTTACAGCTACGCTGCTCCGTCCTGCTGTATAATGTCCTCCATGCTGCTGTCTTGTAGTAAGTGTTTATCTCATACCTGAGCTGGATTTACAGCTATGCTGCTCAGTCCTGCTGTATAATGTCCTCCATGCTGCTGCTTTGTAGTAAGTGTTTATCTCATACCTGAACTGGATTTACAGCTACGCTGCTCAGTCCTGCTGTATAATGTCCTCCATGCTGCTGCTTTGTAGTAAGTGTTTATCTCATACCTGAGCTGGATTTACAGCTACGCTGCTCCGTCCTACTGTATAATGTCCTCCATGCTGCTGCTTTGTAGTAAGTGTTTATCTCATACCTGAGCTGGATTTACAGCTACGCTGCTCAGTCCTGCTGTATAATGTCCTCCATGCTGCTGCTTTGTAGTAAGTGTTTATCTCATACCTGAGCTGGATTTACAGCTACGCTGCTCCGTCCTGCTGTATAATGTCCTCCATGCTGCTGCTTTGTAGTAAGTGTTTATCTCATACCTGAGCTGGATTTACAGCTACGCTGCTCCGTCCTGCTGTATAATGTCCTCCATGCTGCTGCTTTGTAGTAAGTGTTCATCTCATACCTGAGCTGGATTTACAGCTACGCTGCTCCGTCCTGCTGTATAATGTCCTCCATGCTGCTGCTTTGTAGTAAGTGTTTATCTCATACCTGAGCTGGATTTACAGCTACGCTGCTCCGTCCTACTGTATAATGTCCTCCATGCTGCTGCTTTGTAGTAAGTGTTTATCTCATACCTGAGCTGGATTTACAGCTACGCTGCTCAGTCCTGCTGTATAATGTCCTCCATGCTGCTGCTTTGTAGTAAGTGTTTATCTCATACCTGAGCTGGATTTACAGCTACGCTGCTCCGTCCTGCTGTATAATGTCCTCCATGCTGCTGCTTTGTAATAAGTGTTTATCTCATACCTGAGCTGGATTTACAGCTACGCTGCTCCGTCCTGCTGTATAATGTCCTCCATGCTGCTGCTTTGTAGTAAGTGTTTATCTCATACCTGAGCTGGATTTACAGCTACGCTGCTCAGTCCTGCTGTATAATGTCCTCCATGCTGCTGCTTTGTAGTAAGTGTTTATCTCATACCTGAGCTGGATTTACAGCTACGCTGCTCCGTCCTGCTGTATAATGTCCTCCATGCTGCTGCTTTGTAGTAAGTGTTTATCTCATACCTGAGCTGGATTTACAGCTACGCTGCTCCGTCCTGCTGTATAATGTCCTCCATGCTGCTGCTTTGTAGTAAGTGTTTATCTCATACCTGAGCTGGATTTACAGCTACGCTGCTCCGTCCTGCTGTATAATGTCCTCCATGCTGCTGCTTTGTAGTAAGTGTTTATCTCATACCTGAGCTGGATTTACAGCTACGCTGCTCCGTCCTGCTGTATAATGTCCTCCATGCTGCTGCTTTGTAGTAAGTGTTTATCTCATACCTGAGCTGGATTTACAGCTACGCTGCTCCGTCCTGCTGTATAATGTCCTCCATGCTGCTGCTTTGTAGTAAGTGTTTATCTCATACCTGAGCTGGATTTACAGCTACGCTGCTCCGTCCTGCTGTATAATGTCCTCCATGCTGCTGCTTTGTAGTAAGTGTTTATCTCATACCTGAGCTGGATTTACAGCTACGCTGCTCCGTCCTGCTGTATAATGTCCTCCATGCTGCTGCTTTGTAGTAAGTGTTTATCTCATACCTGAGCTGGATTTACAGCTACGCTGCTCCGTCCTGCTGTATAATGTCCTCCATGCTGCTGCTTTGTAGTAAGTGTTTATCTCATACCTGAGCTGGATTTACAGCTACGCTGCTCCGTCCTGCTGTATAATGTCCTCCATGCTGCTGTTTTGTAGTAAGTGTTTATCTCATACCTGAGCTGGATTTACAGCTACGCTGCTCCGTCCTACTGTATAATATCCTCCATGCTGCTGCTTTGTAGTAAGTGTTTATCTCATACCTGAGCTGGATTTACAGCTACGCTGCTCAGTCCTGATGTATAATGTCCTCCATGCTGCTGCTTTGTAGTAAGTGTTTATCTCATACCTTAGCTGGATTTACAGCTACGCTGCTCCGTCCTGCTGTATAATGTCCTCCATGCTGCTGCTTTGTAGTAAGTGTTTATCTCATACCTGAGCTGGATTTACAGCTACGCTGCTCCGTCCTGCTGTATAATGTCCTCCATGCTGCTGCTTTGTAGTAAGTGTTTATCTCACTCCTGAGCTGGATTTACAGCTACGCTGCTCCATCCTGCTGTATAATGTCCTCCATGCTGCTGCTTTGTAGTAAGTGTTTATCTCACTCCTGAGCTGGATTTACAGCTACGCTGCTCCGTCCTACTGTATAATGTCCTCCATGCTGCTGCTTTGTAGTAAGTGTTTATCTCATACCTGAGCTGGATTTACAGCTACTCTGCTCAGTCCTGCTGTATAATGTCCTCCATGCTGCTGTCTTGTAGTAAGTGTTTATCTCATACCTGAGCTGGATTTACAGCTACGCTGCTCAGTCCTGCTGTATAATGTCCTCCATGCTGCTGCTTTGTAGTAAGTGTTTATCTCATACCTGAGCTGGATTTACAGCTACGCTGCTCCGTCATGCTGTATAATGTCCTCCATGCTGCTGTCTTGTAGTAAGTGTTTATCTCATACCTGAGCTGGATTTACAGCTACGCTGCTCCGTCCTGCTGTATAATGTCCTCCATGCTGCTGCTTTGTAGTAAGTGTTTATCTCATACCTGAGCTGGATTTACAGCTACGCTGCTCCGTCCTGCTGTATAATGTCCTCCATGCTGCTGTCTTGTAGTAAGTGTTTATCTCATACCTGAGCTGGATTTACAGCTACGCTGCTCCGTCCTGCTGTATAATGTCCTCCATGCTGCTGCTTTGTAGTAAGTGTTTATCTCACCCCTAAGCTGCATTCACAGCTACACTGCTCATTCCTGCTGTATAATGTTAGCTGTGCTGTTATCTACTATTGGGGTTTGGCACAGGTGAGCTGTGTTTGGGGCTGATGTCACATACCTCCACATCCTTCATCAGCAGCAGCTCTACCCCGCACTTTTCAGATTGTTCTTTCAGATCGTTGCCAAATTCTTCCATCAGGATGATGATTTTCAGGCTGGGGGTGAGTCCCTTCTCAGCGTTATGGAGCAGAATCGCAGCTTTGTCAGGTTTATCGCAGACGATTAGGGATAAATCGGCTGTAGGACACAGCAGCACAGAGTATTTATAATGATATACAGTGAGGGAGGATATAATCTACAGGTCTCTCCTTGAGATTGTGGAGCACTGTAGAGTAAGGGATTGGGGATGATTCATATGTCAATGGATATCCTGATTTATACTTTGTATTACAATTTGTCACCATCTTTAAGACACCTGCTTGCTGTCTGGGAATATTAACATTTTTGATTACACCCAGATGATAAAATCCCGTGCAGACCTTGCATTTCTCACAGCTGAAATGGTCAACAAACTTTGTATAAAACAGTAGCATAAGCAATATAAGAAACCTTGTATTATATATTATCAAGGAAATCTGGTTCTTTCTCCACTTATTAGCCGCTTCTTCTCTTGCCCCTGCCTCCTCAACTCATCACCCACTATGGAAATCAGAAATTCTGCTCAAGACAAGACAGACTGAAAGCTCACTGAGGGATCAGATTACAGCTGCTTATTGAGCTATATAGAGAGAAGAAGAAGGAGTAGTGAGAGGGAGAAGCAGAGAGACTTGCAGACCTATGCTACTTTACTCCCATTGACTATCACAGGTTGCGGCTGGGATCCATTTATTATAATGGAAGAGAAAGTTCTGCGTACATTTTTTATTCTAAAAATGAAAAGCAGTCAGACCCTAAAAAATTCAATACGCCTTCTGCTTCCATCTGTATAACTAATACGACTGATCACTTAGTCCATTTTTCTGTTTCTGAAAAAGAACAGACACACGGGATGTCTAAACAGACATGTGGACGAAGCCTAAATGTTTTATCCCACCCCAGATCTGGATTCACAGCTACAACGTTGCACACTGCTGTAGAACGTCCTCCAAGCTGCTGCTTTCTATTAAAAGTTTTTCCCACCCCAGAGCTGGATTCACAGCTACACTGCTCAATACTGCATTAGAATATCCTCCAAGCTATTTCTTTCTATGAAATTTTTGCCCTTTCAGAGCTGAATTCACAGCTATGCTGCTCAATACTGCAGTACAATAGCCCTCAAGCTGTTTCTTTCTATTCAATGTTTGTCCTCCCAGAGCTGGATTCACAGCTATTTTGATCAATGCTGATATAGAATTTCCTCCAAGCTGCTGCATGCTATTAAGTGTGTATTTTATTTTACACCAGAGCTGGATTAAAGAGGTTGGCCACTATTTTTTTTATTGATGGCCATTGCTTAGGAAAGGTCAACAAATCTGATTGGTAGGGGTGCAGCCTCGCCAAACAGTTGTGACCGGTAGCAGCCCGGAAGCTGCATTCGCCGGCTGATTAGCGGGGATGCTGGGTATCGCAACTCCACCAATCAGATATTGATGGTCTATCCTAAGGATAGGTCATCAATAAAAAATAGTGACCAACCCCTTTAATAGCCACAATGTTCAATAAAGCTGTAGAATATCCCCACCCCACGAGCTGCTGCTTTCTATTAACTGTTTATCTCATCCTAGAGCTTGGTTCACAGCTATGCTGTTCAGTACTGCTGTATATTGTCCTCCATACTACTACTTTCTATTAAGTGTTTATCTTATCTTTCCCCAAAACTGAATGAACAGCTACAATGTTGATTACTGCTGTAGAATATCATCCACTCTACTGCTGCTTTCTTTTATGTGTTTATCTCACTCCAGAGCTGTATTCACAGCCACACTGCTCAGTACTCCTGTGTAATGTCCTCTACGCCGCTACTTCTGAACATGTGCTACATGAGTTAGGACATTATGAACCTCTCATGTTGGTGAATACTGTGTATGGTGCTGATGTGTTTGCTTCACCGACGCCTGTCTGGACCAGGTTCAGTTGTAACAACCTCTCAGTTGTGAGAAGTCTTATGGTTTGTTAGCAAGCCTAATTAAAATGTATCACGTATTTTCCGCTGTGGACATCACAGGTATATCTTGGACTTCTGTCACAGTTGTGCTAAGGATCTGCCATGTGCATTGCTATGGATCAGCCCAAGGATCAGTGACGTTTTCCATGCGGAATCCACCAGCAATAAGTAGCGTTCCGCAGGGAAAGATAAATTGACTAATTAGACTCAAGGCAAGACGTAGTGCAGGGCCCAGATGTAGGCAATGCAGCGTCAGTCCTGGAGAAGAGGGCGCCATTAGGAAACATGCGGGGTAAACAGTCAGTGAGTGATGCCGCCCTTCATTCATACAGATGGGTAACCAGTCCTGGTGACTTATGTCGGGGCATAGGAGGGATGCTATTAGCTCGGACCCCGGAGTCACTCACCTCGGTTAACAATGAATACGATGGCTTCTGCTCCTAACGTGTCATAAAGAGGAACCACCACCATAGAATAGGTGAAGCAGGCGAGCTCAGCAATCACCACCTGCCGGGGAGATGAGGGGTTAACAATCGTCCACTGCAGATCTACACTTTAGGCTGTGTGCCCACGATGCGATTTTCAAGCGTTTGTGCTGTGGAATTTCCGCAGCGTAAACGCTTGGGAAACGCTTGGTAAAGCTTCCCCCATGGTCCCCTATGCAATTCCGCACTTTCAATGCCGATGCTGAGGATTCTTCCGCAGCGTTTATGCTGCGCTCATGTCCATTAATTTTGCGGAAGCGCTGCGTTTTCGCCGCCATTGACTTGCATTAGAACGCACCAATTCCACAAGACTGCATCTGTACTTGCGTAATTGGCGCGTTCTAATGTGCGGATGGTAGGATGGAGGACAGGAGACTCTCATCCAGACCCAGGTACCATTAAAAAAGCTGTAAAAAAAGAATAAAATAAAAAATAAAGATTATATTCACCTTCCGACGGCCCCCGGACTCCTTCCCTGTGCTGGCTGCCAACAGATTGCGCAGGACTGAAGGACCTGCGGTGACGCCACAGTCATGTGACGGCAGGTCCTTCAGTACAGCGTATCGCGATCTGCCGGCAGCCAGCACAGGAGTGCAGCGAGACTGCAGGGGCCATAAGAAGGTAAGTATAGGTTTATTTTTTTATTTTTAACCATTCTCTCGGGTCACACTATATATGCCGGTTGCATGGATTTATATAGTGTGACCGAGTTGTCAAGCACTTTCCAAGTGATGCTAAAATCGCTTGTCAACCCGCATGCGGAAATGCATGTGAAGAACGCTTCACATCCGCATGTCCCAGGCAGGAAAAACGCATGTACAATCCGCATGTACAATCCGCATGCACAATCCGTATGCACAATCCGCATGCACAATCCGCAGGCACAATCCGCATGTACAATCCGCATGCACAATCCGCATGCATTTTTTTCTGCCAGGGAGATGCAGAAACGCTCAAAAAAAATCCTGAGCATTTCTGCATCGTGGGCACATAGCCTTACCTTCAAACTCGAAATTTAAAGGCTGTGACCATTCCTCTTTGTTACTGATACAAATTCAAGGTAACTATAAAAATGTATCATTTTGTCTTAAAAGACCACTACAGTCAGCTTCTCTCTGACCAGAAATGGCTGATAACAGAGAGTAATAGATTGTAGTCTTCTGTCTACAGTCACCTCCCCCAGTAATGGCTGATAACAGGGAGTAATAGATTGTAGGTCTTTTTTATTTATAGAAGAAGTACACTACATGACAGAACAATAATACATTCCAGGACACACAACATAAGAACAAAACTGCAGAACAAGACGACAAAAACCCGACACAAATCACAGAAAATAAAAACATAATAAATCAACCAGAAATAGAAGATCCGACCTACAGAGAAAGAACAAAATCACCATCCCCCCAGGAATATATACATAGAGAAGAAATAACTATTATAAAACCTATAAAACCCCCGGCCCAGCTTCATTCATACTACTATATACAATCTCACACAACGCTCACACCGTCCTATATACACATAAAACACCGTCCTATATACAAGATTATATACAATAAAACACTAAACCTAATATACCGTATATACAACCGGGAACTAACACTAACCTACTGGTCCCACTGCCTGACCTTAGTCACCCCCTTACCGCACCTCATTCACACCACAGAAAACCAAAAATAACAATATATACAATAGTGACATGGACAAATTTAAACCTTTTTTTTTTTTTTTTTTTATATATATTTTTTTTTGTAATTTTTTTTAATACATATATAAAACACAGCCCTACACTAACTATCCCGCCACCCCTGATCCAGCTCTGGCCACAAAGTTCAGGATTACTCCGAGCTAGGATCAGGCCCCAGAGTTTTTCCCCAGGCGGGGCCTGGACCAGGCCAGATCAGTCCTCTTATCACCGCTGATGAAGAACTCCCCCAAATCCCCCACCCAACCTAACTAAAACCCCCTATTATACATTATATACAATATAAACAGAGCACAACCTACACACTCACCATCCAAGGCTCAAGTTCGATGCCGGCAAACCTTCTATTCAGGAGACAGAAATACAAAACAAAAATCTAGGGTGGAAAGACATCAGCCCACCACCAGGATATAGGAGTACTACCGGACTAAAGCCCCCGTCTCACATAGCGAGATCGCTGCTGAGTCACAGTTTTGGTGACGCAACAGCGACCTCACCAGCGATGTCGCTATGTGTGACACTTTGCAGCGATCAGGCCCCTGCTGTGAGGTCGCTGATCACTGCAGAATGTCCTGGACCTTTTTTTGGTCGTTGCCCTCCCGCTGGTCAGCACACATCGCTGTGTGTGACCAGCGGGACCAGCGATCAGGCTGGTAACCATGATAAACATCGGGTTACTAGGGGCACACGCGCACTTAGTAACCCGCTGTTATCATGGTTACCACTCTGCTACAGTGAGCGGTAACCTCTCGCTCACCGTAGCAGAGTGGTAACCATTATAAACAGCGGGTTACTAGGTGCGCGTGTGCCCCTAGTAACCCGATGTTTACCATGGTTACCAGCCTGCTCCTGCTTCAGCAGGCTGGTAACCAGGAGCAGGACATCGTGGAAAGATTCTTTCCACAATGTCGCTGCTCCCCTGATCGTTGGTGAGCCTGCCTGTTTGACAGCTCACCAGCGACCACATAGCGACGCAGCAACGATCCCTGACAGGTCGTATCGTTGTCGGGATCGTTGCAGCGTCGCTAAGTGTGACGGGGCCTTTAGGCACCCTGAAGGAAAAGCCCCTCCAGAGACGGGCCGCCCTCCGGGCACCCAGTCCTTCATACTCCAGAGAACGTACCTTCACCAGGTCACCTAGGATGTTCCTACAGACTTCATCTACATGGAGGATTTTACTCTGCGTCGAGACTAAAACTCGTGCGTTCCACGTGAAATACCTGACCACTGCGCTGACTATGAATAAAGTGTCTCGGTCCCTTCTCCCAAGGTCTCCGAACGCTCCATAGGCTACTCCTGTCCTAAGTAATGGCTGATAACAGAGAGTAATAGATTGAAGTCATCTGTAGTACAGTCCCCTTCCCCAGTAATGGCTGATAACTGAGAGCAATTGGTTGTTTCTGGTATTGAAGCTCAGTTTCATGGAAGTGAATATCTCTGAACTGCAGTACCAGACACAACAATGTGTTCAGCGGTGGCGCTGTCTAGCGATGGATGCGGTCATAAATTCTGGTTAACCCCTGTTTGGCTGATGAAGGGTTCCTATTGGAGGACTGGAAGAGCTTTTACCTCTCCTGATTGGCTGATTTACCTCTGGGCGGTTCTGGGAGAAGACTCCAATGAACTGGTCCGGTGACGCCTTACATCCCTTCTGGATGAAACCTGAACCCAAATTTTCGGCTCTGTCTGCCACCTGCACGGTATCAATTCTCAAGACTTAGTGTCAGCAAAATGAAGAAACATTTCCCCCCAGACCTAAAACGCCCCCTCTTGGGTGATCACTAGTAATCTCTGCTGGGTGTCAGCCATGACAGTACGGTCTCAATACAATATATGAATTATAATCTTGCCCCTGTGCACAGCACAAAGCCCATTAATATACATTATTATGTGATATAATAATATACAGTATGTATTATGTAGCAATATATGTATTGTATCATTAGGCTCTACCTGTGCTTGTGTCAGTCTTTACTGCCATAATAGTATTATATTTCTACATAATCAACCAACCATTCTCCTCCCTCACTACATGGTCCTGACCTCACCTGCCGATATGTGATCCATTTATACGGTTGATTAGGTTTACGGTAGCCGAGACAATCTCCATTCCCTGCAGAATAAAAATATCACATTATAAAAATAATACACAAGTAATTACCTAACAATAATGCAATAAAACACTGATAGAAATAGTAATGGGGAGTTACATAGGGGAGGGGGCTTATGACTTCCTCTCAGGTCCCCCACTTGGCACAGTGATGATCTTGTTTCTCATTTTTATGCTTTCTCTTATTTTCTAGTTTAAAAAAATAATAATCTTTCTTCATTTTTTGGAAACCATCAGCAAGCAGGTAAGGTGATAACCAGCTTGCAAATGGTTTCAACGAAGCTAGAAATTATTCTGCCTGGAATAAAAAATGGAGAGAGATGGAAAAACAAATGAAAACAGCTAAAATATATGATAAACTTACTAAGGAAATGTGTTACATTTACTACAACAAAGCAAATGTTAATCGAGGAGGAAACGTAGTTAACTAATAATCCACAAAGAGACAGGATCACAAATTTATAAGAAAATAGTTTAATGGTTTAGAATCCAAATCTCCCAAAAGAACAATTGGGACAATTGTTTACTCATCTACTTTATCATTTTTATTGCTACAATGTGTCAAAAATTAAAAAAACTAAGCATTTTTCAAGTAGAGTTATGTGTTTATGGTGCCTTTTCAGAACTATAAATCTCTATGGCAACAGACGACAAACAATCCTGGTGTAGTCAGACTCCAGTCTCTTATTTTTCTGTTCCAACATACAGTGGTGTGAAAAAGTGTTTGCCCCCTTCCTGATTTCTTATTCTTTTGCATGTTTGTTACTTAAATGTTTCAGATCACTTAACAAACGTAAATATCAGACAAAGATAACACAAGTAAACACAAAATGCAGTTTTTAAATGAAGGTCTTTATTATTAAGGGAAAAAGAAATCCAAACCTACAGGTCCCTGTGTGAAAAAGTGATTGTCCCCTCACTTAAAACATAAATTAACTGTGGTTTATCACATCTTTGGGAAGCTGAGTTCAATTTCCCCAGCCACACACAGGCCTGATCACTGCCACACCTGTTGTCAATGAAGAAATCACTTAAATAGGACCTGCCTGACAAAGTGAAGTAGACCAAAAGATCCTCAAAAGCTATACATCATGCTGCGATCCAAAGAAATTCAGGAACCATTGAGAAACAAAGTAATTGAGATCTATCAGTCTGGAAAAGGTTATAAAGCCATTTCTAAAGCTTTGGGACTCCAGGGAACGACAGTGAGAGCCGTTATCCACAAATGGCAAAAAACATGATGAACTTCTCAAGAGTGGCCGGCCGAGCAAAATTACCCCAAGAGCACAGCGATGACTCATCCAAGAGGTCACAAAAGACCCCACAACAACATCCAAAGAAAAGAAGGCCTCACTTGCCTCAGTTAAGGTCAGTGTTCATGACTCCACCATAAGAAAGAGGCTGGGCAAAACTGGCAGCATGGCAGAGTTCCAAGACTAAAACCACTGCTGAACATAAAGGCTCATCTCAGTGTTGCCAGAAAACATCTTGATGATCGTCAAGACTTTTGGAAGAATACTCTATGGACTGACAAGACAAAAGTTGAACTTTTTGGAATGTGTATGTCCCATTACATCTGGCGTAGAAGTAACACAACATTTCAGAAAAGGAACATCATACCAACAGTAAAATATGATGGTGGTAGTGTGATGGTCAGGGGTTGATTTGCTGCGTCAGGACTTGGAAGACTTGCTGTGGTAAATGAAACCATAAATTCTTCTGTCTACCAAAAAATCCAGAAGGAGAATGTCCGGCCATCTGTTCATGACCTCAAGCTGAAGCGCACTTGGGTTATGTAGCAGGACAATGATCCAAAACACACCAGCAAGTCCACCTCCGAATGGCTTAAGGAAAATACAATTAAGACTTTGGCGTGGCCTAGTCAGAGTCCTGACCTTAATCCGATTGAGATGTTGTGGCCGGACCTTAAAAAGGCGGTTCATGCTTGGAAACCCTCCAATGTGGTTGAATTACAACAATTCTGCAAAGATGAGCCAAAATTCCTCCAGAGCGTTGTAAAGACTCATTGCCAGTTATCGCAAATTATAGATTGCAGTTGTTGCTGCTAAGGGCCCAACCAGTTATTAGGTTTAGGGGGCAATCACTTTTTCACACAGGGCCCTGTAGGTTTGGATTTCTTTTTCCCTTAATAATAAAAACCTTCATTTAAAAACTGTATTTTGTGGTTACTTGTGTTATCTCTGTCTAATATTTAAATTGCTTTTGTGATCTGAAACATTTAAGTGTGACAAACATGCAAAAGGATAAGAAATAAGGAAGGGGGCAAATACTTTTTTACACCACTGTACATTAGGCAGAAGACAATAAATCAGGGAATTTTGAGGGGAGTATGACTTCTGTCCCACCTCGTTTGAGAAGAATAAAAGTGTTTTGTTCTGACACCTGCAGTAGCGCAGTAGCAGCGATATTATCTGATCTCACAACTTCTGAATATCAGACCGCATCTCACCTGACACTCTGTTCCCCCTCATGAAGACTTCATACAAGGTCTTGGCGTCTTCATAGTAGTAAGACATGAGGCTGTCATCCTTCAGTAATGCACATCTCCGAGCTCCACCCTGCAGAATCACCATGAGATTACTGACCCATACAGACTTATAGGAACGTCAACTTGGTAATTAAAGGGATAATGCGAAAGAACAGGAAATCCACAGGATCAACAGTGTCAGAGTATGACCGAACTGAGGGCCCACATTCCAGTGACCCTGCATGATAATCCCTTATTAAAGGAGAAATGCAGCTTTCTTGGCACCTCTCAGAAAACTGGAACATTGTAAGTAGTGATGAGCGAGCACTAAAATGCTCGGGTACTCGTTGCTCGGGTCGAGCACATTGGAATACTCGGGTGCTCGAGCAACGAGCCCAATGTAAGTCTATGGGAAACTCGAGCATTTTTCAGGTGGCTCCCCCCGGCGGTCTGCAGAGGGCCTAAAAATTGCCCAAATCGATGGGAACAGTGCTCAAATGACATGGGGACAGCATGGGGAAGACCCCTGGAAGCATTTCTGACTCCCAGGTCAACAACGTTGTCAGAGTATTACCCCACTTTTACGGACTCACAATAAAACATACCAAAACTAAACCAAAATGGATTTTCCTGGGAAATATGTTGAGGAACATCCTTTCCAGGGTAATGACTTGTATATAAAGCAAAATAAATAACCAAAAACAAAAATGCTCCTCCACACCTTGGGCTATGTTCACACGTAGCGTTTTTGATGCGTTTTTTTCACTTTTGCATTGCTTTCAACCGTAACAAATGCATTCACCAGGAAATGTCATTTTAACATGTTACAACCTTATCTGGCCATGTGGTGTTTGAGATATCATCAGACACATCGTGTGTCATTTATGAAGGAGGGACTCTGAAAGTCACAAAGCCTATTTTTATAGGGCCATCAGGCGGCCTTTACTATTCTTAAAGGACCAGCAGTCAGCCCTCACTATTCTTAAAGAGCCGTCAGCCGGTTATGTTTTATTGTTCCCATTACTAAAGAGTGGGTCTCCTACACTGTTATTACGTATGCAGTGAGTGGAAGGGCTGCCCAAAATTTGGATGCACCCCAATACCCCTTTGAAGAGACTTAGAGGAGGGCCTCCTGAAAACAATGTTCCCATTATTAGGAAGTAGGTCTCCCATTGTGTTTGCTTATGCAGTGAATGCAAGGGTTGCCAAAAATTTGGAGGTGCTCCAATGCCCCTTGGAAGAGACATGGAGGTCAGAGGGCCTCCTGAAAACAATGTTCCCATTATTAGGAAGTTGGTCTCCCATAGTGCTGGCCTATGCAGTGAATGCAAGGGCTGACAAAAATTGGGAGGCACTCCAATGCCCCTTGGAAGAGACGTGGAGGAGGGCCTCATAAAAAAATGTTCCAATTAGAAAGGAGCGGGCCTCTAGAAAGGAGCAGGCACTAAAAACCCGCTCTGATAAAACGCTGGCGGCAGGGCAGGCCAGGACCTCCAAGGCGTAGAGAGCCAGTTCATACCACGTATCCAGCTTGGATACCCAATAATTATAAGGCACAGAGGAATCACGGAGGACGTTGGTACTCCCTTCAGCATCTTCCCAAACTTTGCACTACTTGTGAGAGTGTCCCGCGCCTCAGGGCCTGTGCAATGGGAGGGTCTGAGAAAACTCTCCCAGAACTTTGACAGTGTTCCCCTGCCTCTGCTGCATTGAATTTTTGTCTTTCTCGCCTGTACTCCTTGGTTGTCCAACGAACTGTGAGCTCTGCCGCCAGCGTTTTCAGATGGGAATTTTTTTAATAGTTCCGCAACAAGGTCCTTCTGGTACTGCCCCATTTTTGTAGACCTGTCCGCCTCAGGAATAAGAGATATAAAGTTCTTCTTGTAGCATGGGTCTAGAAGTGTCATCAACCAGTAATGACTGTCACCCAAAATTTTGAGAATGCGAGGGTCATGGGAAAGGCAGCGTAACATAAACTCAGCCATGCGTGCCAGACTAACAGGCAAGACTTCCGTGTCCTCACCAAGAGGATGACTGACCATGCTCTCCTCCTCCTCCTCTCGGTCCTCTGGCCATCCACGCTGAACAGACGGTATGACAGTTGTGCAGGTAGTACCGTCTATAGCACATGAAACTAGCTCCAGTTCTTCCTCCTCCTTCTCTTCCTCATTGTCCCACAATCCACGTTGGGATGAGATAAGGCTGGGCTGTGTGTAATCACCCTGTATGGTTCCTTGCTCCATCTCATCGTGCTCCATCTGCAATGCATCCTCTTTGATTGTGAGCAGAGAGCATTTCAGAAGACAGAGAAGCGGGATGGTGAAGCTAATTATGGCATCATTGCCGCTCACCATCTCAAAGTTTTGGAGGATGGTACATATGTCTGACATCCATGTCTACTCCTGAGGTCTTATGTGTGGAGTCTGAACTGAATACCGACGGTCTAGTTGATGCTGGTACTCAACAACTGCCCTCTTCTGCTCACAAATCCTTCCCAACATCTGCAGTGTAGAGTTCCAACGCGTGGGGACATCACACACCAATCTGTAGCCGGAAGCTGCAAACGCTGCTGAAACACTGCAAGGGTGCCGGAAGCTGTAGCTGACTTTCTAAAATGGGCACACAGGCGGCGTACTTTAACAAGCAGATCCGGCAGCTCCGGGTAGGATTTGAGAAACCGCTGAACCACAAGGTTAAGCACATGGGCCAGGCATGGTATGTGTGTGAGATCGCCTCGCCTCAGAGCCGCCACCAGGTTCCGGCCATTGTCACACACGACCATGCCTGGCTGTAGGTTCAGCAGCGGTGTGAGCCACAGATCTGCCTGCTCTTTCAGAGCTGTCCACAACTCTTCAGCATTGTGTGGTTTGTCACCTAAACATATTAGCTTCAGCACACCCTGTTGCCGCTTGGCCGAGGCAGTGCTGCAGTGCTTCCAGCTTGTGACTGATGTGGTCATTTTAGAGATGGAAGCCGAAGAGGAGATGGTGGCTGAGGAGGATGAGGTGCAGGAGCTGTAGACTGTGGGGGCAACCCTAATTGACCTAGGGCCCGGAATCCTTGGCGTCGGGAGGACGTGTTCCGTCCCAAGGTCCGACTGGGTCCCGGCTTCCACTATGTTAACCCAGTGTGCCATCAGTGAGATGTACCGTCCCTGCCCACAAGCACTTGTCCACGTGTCCGTGGTTAGGTGGACTTTACCGGTAACTGCGTTGTTGAGGGCACGGCAGATGTTTTGGGACACGTGCTCGTGTAATGCGGGGATGGCACATCGGGAGAAATAGTGGCGGCTGGGGACCGAGTACCGAAGGACGGCCGCCGCCATCAGGTTGCAGAATGCTTCCGTCTCCATGAGCCTAAAAGGCAACATTTCGAGCGCAAGCAGTCGTGAAATGTGAGAATTTAGTAGTGTGGCCTGTGGGGCGTTGGCTGTGTATTTGCGCTTGCGTTCCAAGGACTGGGGTATGGACAACTGAATGCTGCGCTGGGACAAGGACGTGGACGTGCTTCCTGATGCTGCTACTTGAGAGTGTGCAACGACAGGTGCAGGGCAGGAGGCATATTCGCATGCACCATGGACAGGGGATTGGCTTGCATGCATAAGAGCGGAAGAAGCAATGGTGCCACCCGCAGACACTGTTCCTGGACCCTGGGGTTCGGCCCACAAAGTCGGGTGCTTTGCTGCCTCGTGCCTGATCATGCTGGTGGTGGTAAGGCTGGTAGTTTTGCCACCCCTGCTGATGCTGGCCTGGCAGGTGGTGCAAATGGCCTTTTTGGGGTTATCAGCAGAGTCTTTAAAAAACAACCAGACTCGGGAAGACCAAACAATTGTACTGGCAACTTCCTTCGTGTTGGTGTTACGGGGAGCGGTTGCCTGCCTTCTGTCTGCGGCCACCACACTGCTAATTCCTGCCTGTTGGGGTGCTCTGCCTCCCTCCCCCTGTGCGCTGTTATCCTCGCACTTTATGTCCTCCTGCCAGGTTGGGTCAGTTAACATATCATCCACCACCTCGTCTTCCACTTCCGCACTCTGGTCCTCCTCCTGACTTTCTGGCAATTGTGTCTCATCATCGTCCACCTCTTGTGACACTTTCCCTCCGTCACCTTCGTGTGACCGTCGCTGCTCAAATATTTGGGCATCGCTACACGTGATCTCTTGCCCCGCTTCAAGTAAACCGGGCGAGAGGCCCGAATCTATAAATGGAAAAGTGAACAGCTCTTCAGAGTGTCCAAGTGTGGGATCATTTGTCTCTGGGTACTCGGCATGGTGGGAGGAAGGAGGATCAGGGTGAGGAATATGCGGTCCAGACTCACGGTTACTGAGCCTTGACCGTGTGGAAGACAAGGTGGTGGTGGTGGCGGCTAAGTGACTGAAAGTATTATCCGCTATCCAACCAACAACCTTTTGACACTGCTCTGGGTTCAATAGTGGTGTGCTGTGGTCCCCTAGAAATTGGGACAGGAAGGTCAGGCAAGAAGATGTGGGTGTTTGTTGTGGCACAATTTCAGCTTGCCCACGGCCTTGGCCTCAGCCTCTGCATGCACCATCATCACCATTACGTTCAGTTCCCCATCCCTTGCCACGTACCTTGCCCATTTTAAACGGAGGACAATATCTTCCATGCTCACTACAAATGACTGAATTGGGAGCGAACTTATATGTGATCCGTGTGACAGAGAAACCACAGTCTTAAGTACCTGGCTTGTAGGTAACTATTTTGAACAGCAAACAGGTGTCAAAAACTTCGCTGACACAGTGAAAAAAAATTTGAATGGAGGTCAGAAATGGCAGTATTTTCTGAAAACGTATATGTGATCCGTGTGACGGAGAAACCACAGTTTTAAATAGCTGGATTTTTAGCGCTGTAATATGGAAAGGACCTGGCTGTATTCTGCAGTGCCAACAAGCAAATGGCGCAGAAAAATGGTGTTCTCTGGATTGCTTTTTAAACAAATAATGATGATTGAGATCCAAAAAAAATTATTCCTGGCCCTTGAGACCTGGGCCTATTTCTAGAAATATAACAGCAGCAGCAGCAGCAGACAGAACTGGAATGGAGCCTCTTTTGCTACAACCCCTGGCAAAAATTATGGAATCACCGGGCTCGGAGGATGTTCATTCAGTTGTTTAATGTTGTTGAAAAAAAGCAGATCACAGACATGGCACAAAACTAAAGTCATTTCAAATGGCAACTTTAGGGCTTTAAGAAACACTAAAAGAAATCAAGATTAAAAATGTGGTACTCAGTAAGGGTAATTTTTTTCAGACCAAGAAGAGGGAAAAAATTATGGAATCACTCAATTCTGAGAAAAAAAATACTGAATCATGAAAAACAAACACACAAAAGAACAGTCCAATACATCACTAGTATTTAGTTACACCACCTCTGGCTTTAATAATAGCTTGCAGTCTATGAGGCATGGGCTTAATGAGTGACAAACAGTACTCTTCATCAATCTGGCTCCAACTTTCTCTGATTGCTGTTGCCAGATCAGCTTTGCAGGTTGGAGTCTTGTCATGGACCATTTTCTTCAACTTCCACCAAAGATTTTCAATTGGATTGAGATCTGAACTATTTGCAGGCCATGACATTGACCTTATGTGTCTTCTTTCAAGGAATGTTTTCACAGTTTTTGCTCTTTGGCAGGATGCATTATCATCTTGAGAAATGATGTCATCATCCCCAAACATCCTTTCAATTGATGGGATAAGAAAACTGTAAAGAATATCAATGTAAACTTGGGCATTTATTGAAGACTAGATGGTGGCCCGATTCTAATGCATCGAGTATTCTAGAATATGTATGCGGCCGACCGGGCGCAATCAGCAGAGCGGTGTTTAAATTTGGTGCCAAAATCGCTGATTGGTCGCGACCGGCGGCCGCAACCAATCAGCGTCGTATTAGTGAGGACCGGGGAGCGGCGCTGCCTGTGCGGGTACTTCCGCTGCGAGCAGCTAGGAGATGAGTGGCTGCGAGCAGCAGAAGCATCCCGACCGGCGGCGCCACTCCTCGGTCCTCCGTTCACACTTGCCGTCGGGAGATCAGAGCGTTGTTTACATTTGGTGCCAATCTCGCTGATTGGTCGCGGCTGGCGTCGGCGATCAATCAGCAGAGCGTTGTTTAAATTTGGCGCCAATCTCGCTGAATGGTCGCGGCTGCAGTCTGTGACCAATCAGCAGAGCGTTGTTTAAATTTGGCGCCAATCTTGCTGATTGGTCGCGGCTGGCATCCGCGATCAATCAGCAGAGCGTTGTTTAAATTTGGCGCCAATATCGCTGAATGGTCGCGGCTGCAGTCTGCGACCAATCAGCAGAGCGTTGTTTAAATTTGGCGCCAATCTCGCTGATTGGTCGCGGCAACCAGCCGTGACCAATCAGCAGAGCGTTGTTTAAATTTTGCGCCAAAATCGCTGATTGGTTGCGGCTGGCGTCCGCGCCCAATCAGCACAGCAGTGTTTAAATGTGTCGGCAAGATCGCTGATTGGTCGCGGCCACTATTTAAATGTGGCGCCCAAATCGGTGATTGGTCGCGGGCAGCGGCCGCGACCAATCAGCACAGCGGTGTTTAACTTTTGCGCCAAGATCACAGATTGGTCAAGAGCGGAGACCGCGACCAATCAGAGAATCGTATTGGTCAGGACCAGGGAGCGGAATCGTATTGGTGATGACCGGGGAGCGTCGCTGCCTGTGCGGCTACTTCCGCTGCGAGAAGCCGGGAGATGAGCGGGCACTCGCAGCAGAAGTATCCCGACCCGCAGCGCCGCTCCCCGGTCCTCCCTTGACACCCTAGCCGCATGGAGGTCAGCGGCGCCGGCGGTCGGGGTCCTTCTGCTGCTACCGGCCGGGAGATGAGCGCCTCGCTCCGGTCATCTCCCGGCTGCATCTCCGTCCCGCAGATGAGAAGCTAACGTCCGCCATCTTTTTTCAGAAATCCCGCGGCGCTGATTGGCCGCTGCCGAACAAATGAGCGACGCGGGATTTCCAGGACAGACAGACAGACGGGATAAGACGATTATATATATAGATGTAATGACAGCCATCTCCCCAGTGCCTTTACCTGACATGCAGCCCCATATCATCAATGACTGTGGGAATTTGCATGTTCTCTTCATGCCGTCATCTTTATAAATCTCATTGGAACGGCACCAAACAAAAGTTCCAGCATCATCACCTTGCCCAATGCAGATTCGCGATTCATCACTGAATATGACTTTCATCCAGTCATCCACAGTCCACGATTGCTTTTCCTTAGCCCATTGTAACCTTGTTTTTTTCTGTTTAGGTGTTAATGATGGCTTATGTTTAGCTTTTCTGTATGTAAATCCCATTTCCTTTAGGCGGTCTCTTACAGTTCAGTCACAGACATTGACTCCAGTTTCCTCCCATTCGTTCCTCATTTATTTTGTTGTGCATTTCCTGTTTTGGAGACATATTGCTTTAAGTTTCCGGTCTTGACGCTTTGATGTCTTCCTTGGTCTACCAGTATGTTTGCCTTTAACAACCTACCCATGTTGTTTGTATTTGGTCCAGATTTTAGACACAGCTGACTGTGAACAACCAACATCTTTTGCAACATTGCATGATGATTTACCTTCTTTTAAGAGTTTGATAATCCTCTCCTTTGTTTCAATTGACATCTCTCGTGTTGGAGCCATGATTCATGTCAGTTCACTTGGTGCAACAGCTCTCCAAGGTGTGATCACTCCTTTTTAGCTGCAGAATAACGAGCAGATCTAATTTGATGCAGGTGTTAGTTTTGGAAATGAAAATTTACAGGGTGATTCCATAATTTTTTCCTCAGAATTGAGTGATTCCATAATTTTTTCCCTCTGCTTGGTCTGAAAAAAATGAACCTTACTGAGTACCACATTTTTAATCTTGATTTCTTTTAGTGTTTCTTAAAGCCCTAAAGTTGCCATTTGAAATGACTTTAGTTTTGTGCCATGTCTGTGATCTGCTATTTTTCAACAACATTAAACAACTGAATGAACATCCTCCGAGCCCGGTGATTCCATAATTTTTACCAGGGGTTGTATATGCACTGCAGTCGGCTATATACACTGCCTGCCTATATACACTGCCTGCCTGATATCTCTGCAGATGGATCAGTCCTCAGAAGGACTGTTTGTTAAGATGGATATGTGTAATGTACGGTTTTTCTCCCTACACTACCTAATGCACAATCAAATCTCTCCCTAACGCAGCAGCAGCTCTCCCTACACTGTCTGATCCGGAGTGACTGTGACGAGCATGGCGGCGCCAGGTCTGATATAGACCTGATGACGCTGTGCGGCCAGCCAATCATTGTAATGCCACAACCAACATGGCTACGGCATTACAGTGAGTGGCAGGCAATCCCTGCATGTTCATTGGCTCTCTAAAGCGCTCCAAACATGCAGGGAGGAGACCCGAGCTCCCGCTGAGCAACCCGGAAATACTCAGCGAGCTCCGAACATCTCGAGTACTGAGATGCTTGGGCGAGTACCGGGTACTTTCGAGTATGCTCGCTCATCACTAATTGTAAGCAGAGCCACACTGATCTGAAGGATGTTGCATCGAAAATTTGAAGTGAATGGTGTTTTTGGAATCTAAATTTGGAAATTTGTGGAGGGTGATGCTCACAGATTCTGCCTAATAAGAACTTGAACACTTTGATACATTTCCAAGTATTGTGTCACATTTGTATCCAAAAAAGTAATTTTGAAGAATTTCCATGTAATAAAAATCTGATAATTTATAAAAAAGGTTCAGATAATTTCCCAAGCATGATTACAACCTCGTTCTTCAATGGTGCCCTAGACAACTGCCTACTGAGCCTACCCCTTGTCCAACCCCTGGTGCCAACTCATGGTCTTCACAAACATTTTCTTTTGACAAATCTCTATGTTAGGTCTTGGGATCTACTTGTCCTAATGTTTTCTGCTTGAGGTACTTGGTCTATTCTAGGTAAATCTATATATATAATCGTCTTATCCCGTCTGTCTGTCTGTCTTTCTGTCTGTCTGTCTGTCCTGGAAATCCCGCGTCGCTCATTGGTCCGGCAGCGGCCAATCAGCGCCGCGGGATTTCTGAAAAAAGATGGCGGCCGTTAGCGGCTCATCTGCAGGACGGAGCTCAGCGGCGATGCAGCCGGGAGATGACCGGCGCGAGGCGCTCATCTACCGGCCCGTACCAGCAGAAGGACCTCGACCGCCGGACCCATCTGCGGGACGGAGATGACCGGCGCGAGGCGCTCATCTCCCGGCCGGTAGCAGCGGAAGGACCGCCGGCGTCGCTGACCTCCATGCGGAAGGGAGGACCGGGGAGCGGCGCTGCGGGTCGGGATACTTCTGCTGCGAGCGCCCGCTCATGTCCCGGGTTCTCGCAGCGGAAGTAGCCGCACAGGCAGCGCCGCTCCCCGGTCCTCACCAAGACGATTCGATGATTGGTCGTGGTCTTCGGACCCGACCAATCACTGATCTTACTGCAAAAGTTAAACACCGCTGTGCTGATTGGTCGCGGACGCTGCCCGCGACCAATCACCCATTTGGGCGCCACATTTAAATATCGGCCGCGACTAATCACCGATCTTGGCTCCACATTTAAACACCGCTGTGCTGATTGGTCGCGGACGCTATTTAAATGTTGCGCCCAAATCGGTGATTGGTCGCGCCCAGCATCGGCGACCAATCAGCACAGTGGTGTTTAAATGTGGCGGCCAAATCGGTGATTGGTCGCGGGCAGCGCCAGCGACCAATCAGCGATTTTTAACACAAATGTCCGGACCTTTGTAACACAATGCGGATACTGTGGGGACATCAGCGGCTAGCATGTCAAGGGAGGACCGGGGAGCGGCGCTGCGGGTCGGGATACTTCTGCTGCGAGCAGTCGCTCATGTCCCGGCTTCTCGCAGCGGAAGTAGCCGCACAGGCAGCGGCGCTCCCCGGTCCTCACCAATACGATTCCGCTCCCCGGTCCTCACCAATACAATTCGCTGATTGGTCGCGGGCGGAGAGCGCGACCAATCAGTGATCTTGGCGCTAAAGTTAAATACCGCTCTGCTGATTGGTCGCGGTACCCGCACAGGCAGCGCTGCTCCCCGGCGAACCATCAGCGATATTGTCGGAAAATTTAAACCCCGCTCTGCTGATTGGTCGCGACCGCCATGCGCGACCAATCAGCGAGATTGGCGCCAAATTTAAACAACGCTCTGCTGATAAATCGCGGACGCCAGCCGCGACCAATCAGAGAGATTGGCGCCAAATTTAAACAACGCTCTGCTGATTGGTCGCGGCTGGCGTCGGCGAGCAATCAGCGAGGTTGGCGCCAAATTTAAACAACGCTCTGCTGATTGGTCGCAGCTGGCGTCGGCGAGCAATCAGCGAGGTTGGCGCCAAATTTAAACAACGCTCTGCTGATTGCTCGCCGACGGCAGCCGCGACCAATCAGAGAGATTGGCGCCAAATGTAAATAACGCTCTGCTGATTGATCGCGGACGCCAGCTGACCGTGACCAATCAGCGAGATTGGCGCCAAATGTAAACAACGCTCTGCTGATTGGTCAAGGCTGGAGTCCGCGAACAATCAGCGAGATTGGCGCCAAATTTAAACAATGCTCTGCTGATTGGTCGCGGATGCCAGCCGACCGTGATCAATCAGCGAGATTGGCGCAAAATTTAAACAATGCTCTGTTAATTCGTCGTGGCCGCCAGCCGCGACCAATCAGCGAGATTGGCGCCAAATTTAAACAACGCTCTGATCTCCCGACAGCAAGTGTGAACGGAGGACCGTGGAGCGGTGCCGCCGGTCGGGATGCTTCTGCTGCGATCAGCCGCTCATCTCCCAGCTGCTTGCAGCGGAAGTACCCGCACAGGCAGCGCCGCTCCCCGACGAACAATCAGCGATATGGGCGGCAAATTTAAACCCGCTCTGCTGATTCGTCGCGGTCGCCGGCCGCGACCAATCAGCATTCTTGGCGCCAAATTTAAACCCCGCTCTGCTGATTAGTCGCAACCACCGGCCGTGATCAATCAGCGATATTGGCGCCAAATTTAAACCCCGCTATGCTGATTGGTCGCGACCGCCGGCCGTGACCAATCTGCGATATAGCCGCCAAATTTTAACACCGCCTTGCTGATTGGTCGCGGTTGCCGGCCTCGACCAATCAGCGATTTTGGCGCCAAATTTAAACACCGCTCTGCTGATTGCGCCCTGTCGGCCGCATACATATTCTAGAATACCCGATGCGTTAGAATCGGGCCACCATCTAGTATAGGATAACGTCTGAACTCAACATGTGAAATTCCTGACAAATTGATGACAAAAGACCTATAAGGATCTAAAGAAGATCTGAGGACCAATCATTCTGTCACTATAGATGGAGGTTATCGGTATCATCAGCTCTTGGTTACACCTGTCAAACTATCTACATTATTGAAGCATGAATATAAATCTTAGCCCAAGTGTTATCTCTTCCGTGACCACCTTAGATTAGAAAGCTGAAGTCCAAGTCCAACCTGAGGGTTTTATTGACTTTAGTTTCTAATAGGGGTTATCTCTACTTGATCACTATGTGCAAGGTCTTCTTCAGCCCAGAGTATACTGTATGTTAACCTTTGAACCAAGTTTGAGGCTGACAAGGAACACAAACTTTGTACTGAAGGCACAGAGGCCAACTTGAAATGTTTCCTCATTCTGGACTCCATATATATACAGGTGCATCTCACTAAATTAGAATATCATTAAAAAGTTAATTTATTTCAGTTCTTCAATACAAAAAGTAAAACTCCTATATTATATAGAGTCATTACACACAGAGTGATCTATTATATAGAGTCATTACACACAGAGGGATCTATTATATAGAGTCATTACACACAGAGGGATCTATTATATACAGTCATTACACACAGAGTGATCTATTATATAGAGTCATTACACACAGAGGGATCTATTATATAGAGTCATTACACACAGAGGGATCTATTATATAGAGTCATTACACACAGAGGGATCTATTATATAGAGTCGTTACACACAGAGGGATCTATTATATAGAGTCATTACACACAGAGGGATCTATTATATAGAGTCATTACACACAGAGGGATCTATTATATAGAGTCATTACACGCAGAGGGATCTATTATATAGAGTCATTACACGCAGAGGGATCTATTATATAGAGTCATTACACACAGAGGGATCTATTATAAAGAGTCATTACACACAGAGGGATCTATTATATAGAGTCATTACACAGAGGGATCTATTATATAGAGTCATTACACACAGAGTGATCTATTATATAGAGTCATTACACACAGAGGGATCTATTATATACAGTCATTACACACAGAGCGATCTATTATATAGAGTCATTACACGCAGAGGGATCTATTATATAGAGTCATTACACACATAGGGATCTATTATATAGAGTCATTACACACAGAGGGATCTATTATATAGAGTCATTACACACAGAGGGATCTATTATATAGAGTCATTACACACAGAGGGATCTATTCTATAGAGTCATTACACACAGAGGGATCTATTCTATAGAGTCATTACACACAGAGGGATCTATTATATAGAGTCATTACACACAGAGGGATCTATTTCATGAGTTTATTTCTGTTAATGTTGATGATTATGGCTTACAGCCAATGAAAACACAAAAGTCATTATCTCAGTAAATTAGAATAATTAACAATAAATACCTGCAAAGGCTTCCTTAGCGTTTACAAAGGTCCCTTAGTCTGTTTCAGTAGGCTCCACTATCATGGGGAAGACTGCTGACTTGACAGATGTCCAGAAGGCAGTCAATGACACACTCCACAAGGTCCCAGAGTCTGGAGGAAGAGTGGAGAGGCCACAATCCAAGCTGCTGGAGGTCTAGTGTGAAGGCTCCACAATCAGTGATGGTTTGGGGGGCCATGTCATCTGCTGGTGGAGGTCCACTTTGTTTTATCAAGACCAAATTCAGCGCCGCCGTCTACCAGGACATTTTACACCACTTCTTGCTTCCCTCTGCCCACAAGCTTTATGGAGATGGAAATGTCATTCTCCAGCAGGACTTGGCCCCTGTCCACACGGCCAAAAGTACCAATACCTGGTTTACACACAACAGTATCACTGTGCTTGATTGGCAGCAAACTCGCCTGACCTTAACCCCATAGAGAATCTATTATACAGAATCTATGGGGTATTGTCAAGAGGAAGATGAGACCCCAGACCCCACAATACAGACGAGCTGAAGGCTGCTATCAAAGCCACCTGGGCTTCCATAACACCTCAGCAGCCACAGGCTGATCGCCTCCATGCCACATTGCCGCATTGATGCAGTAATTGATGCAAAAGGAGCCCGACCAAGTATTGAGGGCATTTACTAAACATACATTTCAGTAGGCCAACTTTTCGGATTTTAAAAACATTTTTCAAGCTGTTGTTATAAAGTATTCTAATTTACTGAGATAATAACTTTTGTGTTTTCATTGACTGTAAGCCATAATCCTCAACATTAACAGAAATAAACACGTGAAATAGATCCCTCTGTGTGTAATGACTCTATATAATAGATCCCTCTGCGTGTAATGACTCTATATAATAGATCCCTCTGTGTGTAATGACTCTATATAATAGATCCCTCTGTGTGTAATGACTCTATATAATAGATCCCTCTGTGTAATGACTCTATATAATAGATCCCTCTGTGTGTAATGACTCTATATAATAGATCCCTCTGTGTGTAATGACTCTATATAATAGATCCCTCTGTGTGTAATGACTCTATATAATAGATCCCTCTGTGTAATGACTCTATATAATAGATCCCTCTGCGTGTAATGACTATATAATAGATCCCTCTGTGTGTAATGACTCTATATAATAGACCCCTCTGTGTGTAATGACTCTATATAATAGATCGCTCTGTGTGTAATGACTCTATATAATAGATCCCTCTGTGTGTAATGACTCTATATAATAGATCACTCTGTGTGTAATGACTCTATATAATAGATCCCTCTGTGTGTAATGACTCTATATAATAGATCCCTCTGTGTGTAATGACTCTATATAATAGATCCCTCTGTGTGTAATGACTCTATATAATAGATCCCTCTGTGTGTAATGACTCTATATAATAGATCCCTCTGTGTGTAATGACTCTATATAATAGATCCCTCTGTGTGTAATGACTCTATATAATAGATCCCTCTGTGTGTAATGACTCTATATAATAGATCCCTCTGTGTGTAATGACTATATAATAGATCCCTCTGTGTGTAATGACTCTATATAATAGATCCCTCTGTGTGTAATGACTCTATATAATAGATCCCTCTGTGTGTAATGACTCTATATAATATAGGAGTTGTATTGAAGAACTGAAATAAATTAACTTTTTGATGATATTCTAATTTAGTGAGATGCACTTGTATATATTTATGAAGACGAATAAGAACAAGGAGATCATCACAGATAACATGAATTCTACATTGAGACGACTGAAAACCCAAACGCAAGGCTGTACTTTCTGGGAGCTGAGGGATATTTCTTTAAATTTACTAAGATTTATCCTTCTCTTCAGAAGAATCTTTAAAGAAGACATCAATGGCTGGAGGAGAAAAAGACACAGGAGGAAAAGGAAACAATGTCAGAAATCGTAAATATTCAGACACAAGACCGGAACTTCTGGAAAACGCTGGACAAATGAGAACCAGGATCCAAAATGGACCCGAGGAGACATATGAACTGAAGTTTATGTTATACTGGACTCATAGAAGAGATGAAGAAGGAGATCAGCAACAAGTTGGATTAAAGACAATCACAGGTATCAGGACGTCCGAAGACCCAAAGTCAAGATAGGACGTTTGGGAGCAGAATCTTTCATGTGGGAACTGGGAGCCAAACTGGACATGAAGGCAATTGTTACCAGACTGAATCATTATCTTATTCCAGATCTATGAAAAGACCCGGCTCATTGGAAGAGACAATCATCAAAGAAGAGATGAAGAAGGAGACCAGCAGAAAAAAGGACGGAGACAATCACAAAATCATAAACACTTACTGAGAAACCTGAGGACACCAACACAAAATCGGAAATTCTGAAGAATCGGCATTTATCTTGGAATTGGGAGTGAAAATGGACCTTCTGGAACAAACGACTTAACTAAAGCTTTATCTTATTTGTTCTGGTATTATAAAGAGAAGAAACGGTTTTTTAAAGAAGATAATCATTGAGAAAGAGATGAAGTGTCGAGAGGAAGAGGAAATGCAGGAAAGCGATGGATGGACATAATCACCATAGTCATGGACAATCCACAGTGGGGTGAGAGTCAAGAGTCAGAACTAATGCCAAATATGACAGAAATAAAAAAGTTATTTTATTCTGGAATTAGTATTATGACCTGTTCAGTGGAGATTATAGTTTATAGAGGAAGATATGAAGAAGGAGAACAACAACAAGTTGGATTGGGACCATCACAGAAATCAGGAAGGAAGAAGAGCAAGAACAAGACAGGACATTCTGGAGAAACTATCAGGAGTCAAACCTGAAGGCAAATGTGACCGGACTGAAGTGTTATCTTACTGTGCTTGTATAAAACGTCCCAGCTCATTAGATAAGACAATTATGGAGGAAGACATGAGGGAGACCAACAACAAGGAGGACGGAGACAATCAGAAGAGTAAAGGAGAAGATCAAAGACACAAAAAAGGACATTTTGGAAAAACAGCGGTGATAGAAGAGCAAAACAAGCAACATAATAATAATAATAATAATAATAATAATAATAATAATAATAATATAGCATAAGATATTACCTGCGTCCCTATAGACTGCCTGTTCAGATCTATAGGAGGATGCACCGGCTTGGGCTTGGTGAGAACATAATAGAACGCTGTCAGTCCGATGGCTAAAATGGTGACAATCGCCGGTGTGGACAGCGGGGTGAACAGGAGACTCAGGCAGCAGCACATCTCGCCAGCCGAGAAACCTGAACCGCGAGAGACAAAGACACGGTGAACAACGTGCACCCACAGACCCCAACACTGCCAGAAGGAATGGGGGGCGCAGGGCCATGGGTACTCCCAGACTTTATCACACACCGAAAGCTTAGGTACAGTGGCTCAGCAGACAGTATCACACATGATAGGATTAGATACACGGCTCAACATTCAGTATCACACAAGATAGGATTAGATACACAGCTCAGCAGACAGTATCACACATGATAGGATTAGATACACGGCTCAGCATTCAGTATCACACAAGATAGGATTAGATACACAGCTCAGCAGACAGTATCACACAGGAGAGGATTAGATACACAGCTCAGCAGACAGTATCACACAGGATAGGATTAGATACACAGCTCAGCAGACAGTATCACACAGGATAGGATTAGATACACAGCTCAGCAGACAGTATCACACAGGATAGGATTAGATACACAGCTCAGCAGACAGTATCACACAGGATAGGATTAGATACACGGCTCAGCAGACAGTATCACACAGGAGAGGATTAGATACACAGCTCAGCAGACAGTATCACACAGGATAGGATTAGATACACAGCTCAGCAGACAGTATCACACAGGATAGGATTAGATACACGGCTCAGCAGACAGTATCACACAGGATAGGATTAGATACACGGTTCAGCAGACAGTATCACACAGGATAGGATTAGATACACGGCTCAGCAGACAGTATCACACAGGATAGGATTAGATACACGGCTCAGCACACAGTATCACACAGGAGAGGATTAGATACACAGCTCAGCAGACAGTATCACACAGGATAGGATTAGATACACGGTGCAGCAGACAGTATCACACAGGATAGGATTAGATACACAGCTCAGCAGAGAGTATCACACAGGATAGGATTAGATACACGGCTCAGCAGACAGTATCACACAGGAGAGGATTAGATACACGGCTCAGCAGACAGTATCACACAGGAGAGGATTAGATACACAGCTCAGCAGTCAGTATCACACAGGATAGGATTAGATACACGGCTCAGCAGACAGTATCACACAGGAGAGGATTAGATACATGGCTCAGCAGACAGTATCACACAGGAGAGGATTAGATACATGGCTCAGCAGTCAGTATCACACATGATAGGATTAGATACACGGTTCAGCAGACAGTATCACACATGAGTGGCTGAGATACACAGCTCAGCTGTCCCTGGAGGTCATGCTGTACTGACATTACCTGCTGGGGTAGTAAGTCTGATATGGACCCATGTGGTCGGGGGCTGAGGGCTGTGATTTTTGGCTTCCTGCTCAGCAGCATTACATGTCGGTATCAGCAGATGTTAGCACCTCGGCCATGTACATGTGCTGGTGACGTGTGTGGATGTTGCAGCGTGTGTGGACTTGCTGGACGGACGCTAGAAGCCAATTACAATGTGAAATTCCTCAGTGCTATTAATTTAATGAACAATGTATAAAGAATCAGCGAGTGCACTACATCCCGCTCCTCCTGCGCAGACTGCAGCAATTAAAACCTTTATAATCTGCTTTTATGTCCAGCTGTAATCAGGATGGACAGAGGACCCCCAAATCCAACTTGTTGCATCATTCCCAAGAAGACTTATGGCTGTACTAGCTCAAAAGGGGGCTTCTCCTCAATACTGAGCAAAGGGGCTGAATACTTATGACCATGTGATATTTCAGTTTTTCTTTTTTTAATAAATTTGCAAAAATTTCTACATTTCTGTTTTTTTCAGTGAAGATGGGGCACAGAGTGGACTTTAATGAGAAAAAAATGAGCTTTTTTAGAATTTACCAAATGGCTGCAATGAAACAAAGAGTGAAAAATGTAAAGGGGTCTGAATACTTTCCGCACCTACTGTATATTACAGCGGAAGGGAGCAGCTAACACCTGAGATGGACACTTAAAGGGTAACTGTCATATCAATATTACACAAGAAAAGAAGCAACGTTGTAATATATTGTCAGAGAAATCAGCTTCTTTCTCCAATTCTTTTCAATTCAGGGGTAAAAGCTGGAAGGTCTGTCGGCCATTACAGAGAGGTGACAGTTGGTGCTTTTAAAATTTTATGGAGGAGGGTGGAGCTAGAGGAGGTAGAGGAGGTAGACCTAGAGAAGGGAGGAGCCACAGTCAGACACAGTCAGAGGGGAGCAGCTAGAGGCAGGAGAAAAAACAGAGGGGAGGAGCTACAGGCAGAAACAGTCAGAGGGGAGGAGCTAGAGGCAAGCACAGACGGAGGGGAGGAACTAGAGGCAGAAACAGACAGAGGGGAGGAGCTAGAGGCATGAGAAAAAACAGAGGGGAGGAGCTACAGGTAGAAACAGAGGGGAAGAGCTACAGGTAGAAACAGAGGGGAAGAGCTAGAGGCAATAACAGACAGAGGGGAGGAGCTAGAGGCAGACACAGACATTCTTCTGTAACTTCCTCTGAAGCAAGAGTTACAGTTCTCCATAGAATTTTATCAGCACCAACTGTCATCTCCTATCGTAGTAATTTGAAGGGGTTATCCTGGACTTTAAAAGAAAAATATGTGCCTAAGTATTATCAGGCTGGTAGTTGCTATCCGCCTGCCTGTTGTGCCCGGCACCATTCTCCGCCGGCACAGAGCAGTCACAGACATCCGCTGACATCACGTCAACATAGGGGCGGTTTCTTTTCCTGTTGACAGGGCGGAACTACTGGGGTCAGGCTGATTGACAGCTGGCTCTGTGCTGCCTAATTGGGGGAAGCCAGCTGTCAATCAGCATGACCCCAGTAGTCCCGCCCTGTCAACAGGAAGAGAAACCGCGGCTATGTTGACAGGGAGCAGCTGAATCTCCGGCAGGAGCGGTCAATGACCGGAGCCGGGTGCAGCAGGCGGATAGTTGTCTCTGTTAGCGATTACAAGCCTGTTAGTGATTAGGAACATTTTTTTTTAACGTCTCGTATTATCCACTATAACATTCAGTCTACACTGAATTGAAAATTTTGAGTATGAAAAACCCGTCCTGGAAGAAGCCGATGTCTGTAATCAGGTTTATTATAAAGTTGCTAATTTTCATTTCTACTATTGATTTGAGAAATAAAGATTTGAATAATAACGGCGACTCTTTCATCCCAGGAGAGCGACCGCTGTCTGTGCGGAGAAATAATGGCTTCTGTTCTTCATCATGTGAGATCTACATCTCCTATCCATGATGTCAATGATGTGTGATACTGTCTGCTGAGCTGTGTATCTAATCCTCTCCTGTGTGATACTGTCTGCTGAGCCGTGTATCTAATCCTCTCCTGTGTGATACTGTCTGCTGAGCTGTGTATCTAATCCTCTCCTGTGTGATACTGTCTGCTGAGCCGTGTATCTAATCCTCTCCTGTGTGATACTGTCTGCTGAGCCGTGTATCTAATCCTATCCTGTGTGATACTGTCTGCTGAGCTGTGTATCTAATCCTATCCTGTGTGATACTGTCTGCTGAGCCGTGTATCTAATCCTCTCCTGTGTGATACTGTCTGCTGAGCCGTGTATCTAATCCTATCCTGTGTGATACTGTCTGCTGAGCTGTGTATCTAATCCTCTCCTGTGTGATACTGTCTGCTGAGCCGTGTATCTAATCCTCTCCTGTGTGATACTGTCTGCTGAGCTGTGTATCTAATCTTATCCTGTGTGATACAGTCTGCTGAGCTGTGTATCTAATCTTATCCTGTGTGATACTGTCTGCTGAGCTGTGTATCTAATCCTCTCCTGTGTGATACTGTCTGCTGAGCTGTGTATCTAATCCTGTCCTGTGTGATACAGTCTGCTGAGCTGTGTATCTAATCTTATCCTGTGTGATACTGTCTGCTGAGCTGTGTATCTAATCCTCTCCTGTGTGATACTGTCTGCTGAGCTGTGTATCTAATCCTGTCCTGTGTGATACTGTCTGCTGAGCCGTGTATCTAATCCTCTCCTGTGTGATACTGTCTGCTGAGCTGTGTATCTAATCCTCTCCTGTGTGATACTGTCTGCTGAGCTGTGTATCTAATCCTATCCTGTGTGATACTGTCTGCTGAGCCGTGTATCTAATCCTATCCTGTGTGATACTGTCTGCTGAGCTGTGTATCTAATCCTCTCCTGTGTGATACTGTCTGCTGAGCTGTGTATCTAATCCTATCCTGTGTGATACTGTCTGCTGAGCTGTGTATCTAATCCTGTCCTGTGTGATACTGTCTGCTGAGCCGTGTATCTAATCCTCTCCTGTGTGATACTGTCTGCTGAGCTGTGTATCTAATCCTCTCCTGTGTGATACTGTCTGCTGAGCTGTGTATCTAATCCTCTCCTGTGTGATACTGTCTGCTGAGCTGTGTATCTAATCCTATCCTGTGTGATACTGTCTGCTGAGCCGTGTATCTAATCCTCTCCTGTGTGATACTGTCTGCTGAGCTGTGTATCTAATCTTATCCTGTGTGATACTGTCTGCTGAGCTGTGTATCTAATCCTCTCCTGTGTGATACTGTCTGCTGAGCTGTGTATCTAATCCTATCCTGTGTGATACTGTCTGCTGAGCCGTGTATCTAATCCTATCCTGTGTGATACAGTCTGCTGAGCTGTGTATCTAATCCTCTCCTGTGTGATACTGTCTGCTGAGCTGTGTATCTAATCTTATCCTGTGTGATACAGTCTGCTGAGCTGTGTATCTAATCCTCTCCTGTGTGATACAGTCTGCTGAGCTGTGTATCTAATCTTATCCTGTGTGATACTGTCTGCTGAGCTGTGTATCTAATCCTCTCCTGTGTGATACTGTCTGCTGAGCTGTGTATCTAATCCTGTCCTGTGTGATACTGTCTGCTGAGCCGTGTATCTAATCCTATGTGATACAGTCTGCTGAGCCGTGTATCTAATCCTCTCCTGTGTGATACTGTCTGCTGAGCTGTATCTAATCCTCTCCTGTGTGATACTGTCTGCTGAGCTGTGTATCTAATCCTATCCTGTGTGATACTGTCTGCTGAGCCGTGTATCTAATCCTATCCTGTGTGATACTGTCTGCTGAGCCGTGTATCTAATCCTATGCTGTGTGATACTGTCTGCTGAGCCGTGTATCTAATCCTATCCTGTGTGATACAGTCTGCTGAGCCGTGTATCTAATCCTCTCCTGTGTGATACTGTCTGCTGAGCTGTATCTAATCCTCTCCTGTGTGATACTGTCTGCTGAGCTGTATCTAATCCTATCCTGTGTGATACTGTCTGCTGAGCCGTGTATCTAATCCTCTCCTGTGTGATACTGTCTGCTGAGCCGTGTATCTAATCCTATCCTGTGTGATACTGTCTGCTGAGCCGTGTATCTAATCCTATCCTGTGTGATACTATCTGCTGAGCCGTGTATCTAATCCTATCCTGTGTGATACTATCTGCTGAGCCGTGTATCTAATCCTATCCTGTGTGATACTGTCTGCTGAGCCGTGTATCTAATCCTATCCTGTGTGATACTATCTGCTGAGCCATGTATCTAATCCTATCCTGTGTGATACTGTCTGCTGAGCCGTGTATCTAATACTATCCTGTGTGATACTGTCTGCTGAGCCGTGTATCTAATCCTATTCTGTGTGATACTGTCTGCTGAGCCGTGTATCTAATCCTCTCCTGTGTGATACTGCCTGCTGAGCCATGTATCTAATCCTATCCTGTGTGATACTGTCTGCTGAGCCGTGTATCTAATCCTCTCCTGTGTGATACTGTCTGCTGAGCTGTGTATCTAATCCTATAGTGTGTGATACTGTCTGCTGAGCCGTGTATCTAATCCTATCCTGTGTGATACTGCCTGCTGAGCTGTGTATCTAATCCTATAGTGTGTGATCCTGTCTGCTGAGCCGTGTATCTAATCCTCTCCTGTGTGATACTGTCTGCTGAGCTGTGTATCTAATCCTATAGTGTGTGATACTGTCTGCTGAGCCGTGTATCTAATCCTATCCTGTGTGATACTGCCTGCTGAGCTGTGTATCTAATCCTATAGTGTGTGATACTGTCTGCTGAGCCGTGTATCTAATCCTATCCTGTGTGATACTGTCTGCTGAGCTGTGTATCTAATCCTATAGTGTGTGATCCTGTCTGCTGAGCCGTGTATCTAATCCTATCCTGTGTGATACTGCCTGCTGAGCTGTGTATCTAATCCTATAGTGTGTGATCCTGTCTGCTGAGCCGTGTATCTAATCCTATCCTGTGTGATACTGCCTGCTGAGCCATGTATCTAATCCTATCCTGTGTGATACTGTCTGCTGAGCTGTGTATCTAATCCTATAGTGTGTGATCCTGTCTGCTGAGCCGTGTATCTAATCCTATCCTGTGTGATACTATCTGCTGAGCCGTGTATCTAATCCTATCCTGTGTGATACTATCTGCTGAGCCGTGTATCTAATCCTATCCTGTGTGATACTGTCTGCTGAGCCGTGTATCTAATCCTATCCTGTGTGATACTATCTGCTGAGCCATGTATCTAATCCTATCCTGTGTGATACTGTCTGCTGAGCCGTGTATCTAATACTATCCTGTGTGATACTGTCTGCTGAGCCGTGTATCTAATCCTATCCTGTGTGATACTGTCTGCTGAGCCGTGTATCTAATCCTCTCCTGTGTGATACTGCCTGCTGAGCCATGTATCTAATCCTATCCTGTGTGATACTGTCTGCTGAGCCGTGTATCTAATCCTATCCTGTGTGATACTGTCTGCTGAGCTGTGTATCTAATCCTATAGTGTGTGATACTGTCTGCTGAGCTGTATCTAATCCTCTCCTGTGTGATACTGTCTGCTGAGCTGTGTATCTAATCCTATAGTGTGTGATACTGTCTGCTGAGCTGTGTATCTAATCCTATAGTGTGTGATCCTGTCTGCTGAGCCGTGTATCTAATCCTATCCTGTGTGATACTGCCTGCTGAGCTGTGTATCTAATCCTATAGTGTGTGATCCTGTCTGCTGAGCCGTGTATCTAATCCTATCCTGTGTGATACTGTCTGCTGAGCCATGTATCTAATCCTATCCTGTGTGATACTGTCTGCTGAGCTGTGTATCTAATCCTATAGTGTGTGATCCTGTCTGCTGAGCCGTGTATCTAATCCTATCCTGTGTGATACTGCCTGCTGAGCCATGTATCTAATCCTATCCTGTGTGATACTGTCTGCTGAGCCGTGTATCTAATCCTCTCCTGTGTGATACTGTCTGCTGAGCTGTGTATCTAATCCTATAGTGTGTGATACTGTCTGCTGAGCTGTGTATCTAATCCTATCCTGTGTGATACTGTCTGCTGAGCTGTGTATCTAATCCTATAGTGTGTGACCTGTCTGCTGAGCCGTGTATCTAATCCTATCCTGTGTGATACTGTCTGCTGAGCCGTGTATCTAATCCTCTCCTGTGAGATACTGTCTGCTGAGCCTTGTATCTAATCCCATCCTGTGTGATACTGTCTGCTGAGCTGTGTATCTGATCCTCTCCTGTGTGATACTGTCTGCTGAGCTGTGTATCTAATCCTCTCCTGTGTGATACTGTCTGCTGAGCCGTGTATCTAATCCTATCATGTGTGATACTGTCTGCTGAGCCGTGTATCTAATCCTATCCTATGTGATACTATCTGCTGAGCTGTATCTAATGCTATCATGTGTGATACTATCTGCTGAATTGTATCTAATCCTCTCCTGTGTGATACTATCTGCTGAAATGTATCTAATCCTATCATGTGTGATACTGTCTGCTGAGCTGTGTATCTAATCCTCTCCTGTGTGATACTATCTGCTGAATTGTATCTAATCCTATCATGTATGATACTGTCTGCTGAGCTGTGTATCTAATCCTCTCCTGTGTGATACTATCTGCTGAATTGTATCTAATCCTATCATGTATGATACTGTCTGCTGAGCTGTGTATCTAATCCTCTCCTGTGTGATACTATCTGCTGAATTGTATCTAATCCTATCATGTATGATACTGTCTACTGAGCTGTGTATCTAATCCTCTCCTGTGTGATACTATCTGCTGAAATGTATCTAATCCTATCATGTGTGATACTGTCTCCTGAGCTGTGTATCTAATCCTCTCCTGTGTGATACTATCTGCTGAATTGTATCTAATCCTCTCCTGTGTGATACTGTCTGCTGAGCTGTGTATCTAATCCTCTCCTGTGTGATACTATCTGCTGAATTGTATCTAATCCTATCCTGTGTGATACTGTCTGCTGAGCTGTGTATCTAATCCTCTCCTGTGTGATACTATCTGCTGAATTGTATCTAATCCTATCCTGTGTGATACTGTCTGCTGAGCCGTGTATCTAATCCTCTCCTGTGTGATATTGTCTGCTGCACCGTGTATCTAATCCTATCCTGTGTGATACTGTCTGCTGAGCCGTGTATCTAATCCTATCATGTATGATACTGTCTGCTGAGCTGTGTATCTAATCCTCTCCTGTGTGATACTATCTGCTGAATTGTATCTAATCCTATCATGTATGATACTGTCTACTGAGCTGTGTATCTAATCCTCTCCTGTGTGATACTATCTGCTGAAATGTATCTAATCCTATCATGTGTGATACTGTCTCCTGAGCTGTGTATCTAATCCTCTCCTGTGTGATACTGTCTGCTGAGCTGTATCTAATCCTCTCCTGTGTGATACTATCTGCTGAAATGTATCTAATCCTATCATGTGTGATACTGTCTCCTGAGCTGTGTATCTAATCCTCTCCTGTGTGATACTGTCTGCTGAGCCGTGTATCTAATCCTATCCTGTGTGATACTGTCTCCTGAGCTGTGTATCTAATCCTCTCCTGTGTGATACTGTCTGCTGAGCCGTGTATCTAATCCTATCCTGTGTGATACTGTCTGCTGAGCCGTGTATCTAATCCTCTCCTGTGTGATACTATCTGCTGAATTGTATCAAATCCTATCATGTGTGATACTGTCTGCTGAGCTGTGTATCTAATCCTCTCCTGTGTGATACTATCTGCTGAATTGTATCAAATCCTATCATGTGTGATACTGTCTGCTGAGCTGTGTATCTAATCCTCTCCTGTGTGATACTATCTGCTGAATTGTATCTAATCCTATCCTGTGTGATACTGTCTGCTGAGCTGTGTATCTAATCCTCTCCTGTGTGATACTGTCTGCTGAGCCGTGTATCTAATCCTATCCTGTGTGATACTGTCTGCTGAGCCGTGTATCTAATCCTCTCCTGTGTGATACTATCTGCTGAATTGTATCAAATCCTATCATGTGTGATACTGTCTGCTGAGCTGTGTATCTAATCCTCTCCTGTGTGATACTATCTGCTGAATTGTATCAAATCCTATCATGTGTGATACTGTCTGCTGAGCTGTGTATCTAATCCTCTCCTGTGTGATACTATCTGCTGAATTGTATCTAATCCTATCCTGTGTGATACTGTCTGCTGAGCCGTGCATCTAATCCTCTCCTGTGTGATACTATCTGCTGAATTGTATCTAATCCTATCCTGTGTGATACTGTCTGCTGAGCTGTGTATCTAATCCTCTCCTGTGTGATACTATCTGCTGAATTGTATCTAATCCTATCCTGTGTGATACTGTCTGCTGAGCCGTGCATCTAATCCTCTCCTGTGTGATACTGTCTGCTGCACTGTGTATCTAATCCTCTCCTGTGTGATACTGTCTGCTGAATTGTATCTAATCCTATCATGTGTGATACTGTCTGCTGAGCTGTGTATCTAATCCTCTCCTGTGTGATACTGTCTGCTGAGCTGTGTATCTAATCCTCTCCTGTGTGATACTATCTGCTGAATTGTATCTAATCCTATCATGTGTGATACTGTCTGCCGAGCTGTGTATCTAATCTTCTCCTGTGTGGTACCATCTGCTGAGCTGCATATCTAATCATATCATGTGTGATACTGTCTGCTGAGCTGTATCTAATCCTATCCTGTGTGATACTGCCTGCTGAGCTGTGTATCTAATCCTCTCCTGTGTGATACTGTCTGCGGAGCCATGTATCTAATCCTCTCCTGTCTAATACTGTCTGCTGAGCCGTGTATCTAATCCTATCCTGTGTGATACTGTCTGCTGAGCCGTGTATCTAATCCTCTCCTGTGTGATACTGTCTGCTGAGCTGTGTATCTAATCCTATCCTGTGTGATACTGTCTGCTGAGCTGTGTATCTAATCCTCTCCTGTGTGATACTGTCTGCTGAGCCCTGTATCTAATCCTCTCCTGTGTGATACTGTCTGCTGAGCCCTGTATCTAATCCTCTCCTGTGTGATACTGTCTGTGGAGCTGTGTATCTAATCCTATCCTGTGTGATACTGTCTGCTGAGCCGTGTATCTAATCCTATCCTGTGTGATACTGTCTGCTGAGCCCTGTATCTAATCCTCTCCTGTGTGATACCATCTGATGAGCCGTGTATCTAATCCTATCCTGTATGATACTGTCTGCTGAGCTGTGTATCTAATCCTCTCCTGTGTGATACTATCTGCTGAATTGTATCTAATCCTATCATGTATGATACTGTCTACTGAGCTGTGTATCTAATCCTCTCCTGTGTGATACTATCTGCTGAATTGTATCTAATCCTCTCCTGTGTGATACTGTCTGCTGAGCTGTGTATCTAATCCTCTCCTGTGTGATACTATCTGCTGAATTGTATCTAATCCTATCCTGTGTGATACTGTCTGCTGAGCTGTGTATCTAATCCTCTCCTGTGTGATACTATCTGCTGAATTGTATCTAATCCTATCCTGTGTGATACTGTCTGCTGAGCTGTGTATCTAATCCTATCCTGTGTGATACTGTCTGCTGAGCCGTGTATCTAATCCTCTCCTGTGTGATATTGTCTGCTGCACCGTGTATCTAATCCTATCCTGTGTGATACTGTCTGCTGAGCCGTGTATCTAATCCTATCATGTATGATACTGTCTGCTGAGCTGTGTATCTAATCCTCTCCTGTGTGATACTATCTGCTGAAATGTATCTAATCCTATCATGTGTGATACTGTCTCCTGAGCTGTGTATCTAATCCTCTCCTGTGTGATACTGTCTGCTGAGCTGTGTATCTAATCCTCTCCTGTGTGATACTATCTGCTGAAATGTATCTAATCCTATCATGTGTGATACTGTCTGCTGAGCCGTGTATCTAATCCTCTCCTGTGTGATACTGTCTGCTGAATTGTATCTAATCCTCTCCTGTGTGATACTGTCTGCTGAGCTGTGTATCTAATCCTCTCCTGTGTGATACTGTCTGCTGAGCTGTGTATCTAATCCTCTCCTGTGTGATACCATCTGCTGAATTGTATCTAATCCTATCATGTGTGATACTGTCTGCCGAGCTGTGTATCTAATCTTCTCCTGTGTGGTACCATCTGCTGAGCTGCATATCTAATCATATCATGTGTGATACTGTCTGCTGAGCTGTATCTAATCCTATCCTGTGTGATACTGCCTGCTGAGCTGTGTATCTAATCCTCTCCTGTGTGATACTGTCTGCTGAGCCATGTATCTAATCCTCTCCTGTCTAATACTGTCTGCTGAGCCGTGTATCTAATCCTATCCTGTGTGATACTGTCTGCTGAGCCGTGTATCTAATCCTCTCCTGTGTGATACTGTCTGCTGAGCTGTGTATCTAATCCTATCCTGTGTGATACTGTCTGCTGAGCTGTGTATCTAATCCTCTCCTGTGTGATACTGTCTGCTGAGCCCTGTATCTAATCCTCTCCTGTGTGATACTGTCTGCTGAGCCCTGTATCTAATCCACTCCTGTGTGATACTGTCTGTGGAGCTGTGTATCTAATCCTATCCTGTGTGATACTGTCTGCTGAGCTGTGTATCTAATCCTATCATGTGTGATACTGTCTGCTGAGCCGTGTATCTAATCCTATCCTGTGTGATACTGTCTGCTGAGCCCTGTATCTAATCCTCTCCTGTGTGATACCATCTGATGAGCCGTGTATCTAATCCTATCCTGTATGATACTGTCTGCTGAGCTGTGTATCTAATCCTCTCCTGTGTGATACTATCTGCTGAATTGTATCTAATCCTATCATGTATGATACTGTCTACTGAGCTGTGTATCTAATCCTCTCCTGTGTGATACTATCTGCTGAAATGTATCTAATCCTATCATGTGTGATACTGTCTCCTGAGCTGTGTATCTAATCCTCTCCTGTGTGATACTATCTGCTGAATTGTATCTAATCCTCTCCTGTGTGATACTGTCTGCTGAGCTGTGTATCTAATCCTATCCTGTGTGATACTGTCTGCTGAGCCCTGTATCTAATCCTATCCTGTGTGATACTGTCTGCTGAGCCGTGTATCTAATCCTATCCTGTGTGATACTGTCTGCTGAGCCCTGTATCTAATCCTCTCCTGTGTGATACCATCTGATGAGCCGTGTATCTAATCCTCTCCTGTGTGATACTGTCTGCTGAGCCGTGTATCTAATCCTATGCTGTGTGATACTGTCTGCTGAGCTGTGTATCTAATCCTCTCCTGTGTGATACTATCTGCTGAATTGTATCTAATCCTATCCTGTGTGATACTGTCTGCTGAGCTGTGTATCTAATCCTCTCCTGTGTGATACTATCTGCTGAATTGTATCTAATCCTATCCTGTGTGATACTGTCTTCTGAGCTGTGTATCTAATCCTCTCCTGTGTGATACTATCTGCTGAATTGTATCTAATCCTATCCTGTGTGATACTGTCTGCTGCACTGTGTATCTAATCCTCTCCTGTGTGATATTGTCTGCTGCACCGTGTATCTAATCCTATCCTGTGTGATACTGTCTGCTGAGCCGTGTATCTAATCCTATCATGTATGATACTGTCTGCTGAGCTGTGTATCTAATCCTCTCCTGTGTGATACTATCTGCTGAATTGTATCTAATCCTATCATGTATGATACTGTCTACTGAGCTGTGTATCTAATCCTCTCCTGTGTGATACTATCTGCTGAATTGTATCTAATCCTCTCCTGTGTGATACTGTCTGCTGAGCTGTGTATCTAATCCTCTCCTGTGTGATACTATCTGCTGAATTGTATCTAATCCTATCCTGTGTGATACTGTCTGCTGAGCTGTGTATCTAATCCTCTCCTGTGTGATACTATCTGCTGAATTGTATCTAATCCTATCCTGTGTGATACTGTCTGCTGAGCTGTGTATCTAATCCTATCCTGTGTGATACTGTCTGCTGAGCCGTGTATCTAATCCTCTCCTGTGTGATATTGTCTGCTGCACCGTGTATCTAATCCTATCCTGTGTGATACTGTCTGCTGAGCCGTGTATCTAATCCTATCATGTATGATACTGTCTGCTGAGCTGTGTATCTAATCCTCTCCTGTGTGATACTATCTGCTGAAATGTATCTAATCCTATCATGTGTGATACTGTCTCCTGAGCTGTGTATCTAATCCTCTCCTGTGTGATACTGTCTGCTGAGCTGTGTATCTAATCCTCTCCTGTGTGATACTATCTGCTGAAATGTATCTAATCCTATCATGTGTGATACTGTCTGCTGAGCCGTGTATCTAATCCTCTCCTGTGTGATACTGTCTGCTGAATTGTATCTAATCCTCTCCTGTGTGATACTGTCTGCTGAGCTGTGTATCTAATCCTCTCCTGTGTGATACTGTCTGCTGAGCTGTGTATCTAATCCTCTCCTGTGTGATACCATCTGCTGAATTGTATCTAATCCTATCATGTGTGATACTGTCTGCCGAGCTGTGTATCTAATCTTCTCCTGTGTGGTACCATCTGCTGAGCTGCATATCTAATCATATCATGTGTGATACTGTCTGCTGAGCTGTATCTAATCCTATCCTGTGTGATACTGCCTGCTGAGCTGTGTATCTAATCCTCTCCTGTGTGATACTGTCTGCTGAGCCATGTATCTAATCCTCTCCTGTCTAATACTGTCTGCTGAGCCGTGTATCTAATCCTATCCTGTGTGATACTGTCTGCTGAGCCGTGTATCTAATCCTCTCCTGTGTGATACTGTCTGCTGAGCTGTGTATCTAATCCTATCCTGTGTGATACTGTCTGCTGAGCTGTGTATCTAATCCTCTCCTGTGTGATACTGTCTGCTGAGCCCTGTATCTAATCCTCTCCTGTGTGATACTGTCTGCTGAGCCCTGTATCTAATCCACTCCTGTGTGATACTGTCTGTGGAGCTGTGTATCTAATCCTATCCTGTGTGATACTGTCTGCTGAGCTGTGTATCTAATCCTATCATGTGTGATACTGTCTGCTGAGCCGTGTATCTAATCCTATCCTGTGTGATACTGTCTGCTGAGCCCTGTATCTAATCCTCTCCTGTGTGATACCATCTGATGAGCCGTGTATCTAATCCTATCCTGTATGATACTGTCTGCTGAGCTGTGTATCTAATCCTCTCCTGTGTGATACTATCTGCTGAATTGTATCTAATCCTATCATGTATGATACTGTCTACTGAGCTGTGTATCTAATCCTCTCCTGTGTGATACTATCTGCTGAAATGTATCTAATCCTATCATGTGTGATACTGTCTCCTGAGCTGTGTATCTAATCCTCTCCTGTGTGATACTATCTGCTGAATTGTATCTAATCCTCTCCTGTGTGATACTGTCTGCTGAGCTGTGTATCTAATCCTATCCTGTGTGATACTGTCTGCTGAGCCCTGTATCTAATCCTATCCTGTGTGATACTGTCTGCTGAGCCGTGTATCTAATCCTATCCTGTGTGATACTGTCTGCTGAGCCCTGTATCTAATCCTCTCCTGTGTGATACCATCTGATGAGCCGTGTATCTAATCCTCTCCTGTGTGATACTGTCTGCTGAGCCGTGTATCTAATCCTATGCTGTGTGATACTGTCTGCTGAGCTGTGTATCTAATCCTCTCCTGTGTGATACTATCTGCTGAATTGTATCTAATCCTATCCTGTGTGATACTGTCTGCTGAGCTGTGTATCTAATCCTCTCCTGTGTGATACTATCTGCTGAATTGTATCTAATCCTATCCTGTGTGATACTGTCTTCTGAGCTGTGTATCTAATCCTCTCCTGTGTGATACTATCTGCTGAATTGTATCTAATCCTATCCTGTGTGATACTGTCTGCTGCACTGTGTATCTAATCCTCTCCTGTGTGATATTGTCTGCTGCACCGTGTATCTAATCCTATCCTGTGTGATACTGTCTGCTGAGCCGTGTATCTAATCCTATCATGTATGATACTGTCTGCTGAGCTGTGTATCTAATCCTCTCCTGTGTGATACTATCTGCTGACATGTATCTAATCCTATCATGTGTGATACTGTCTCCTGAGCTGTGTATCTAATCCTCTCCTGTGTGATACTGTCTGCTGAGCTGTGTATCTAATCCTCTCCTGTGTGATACTATCTGCTGAAATGTATCTAATCCTATCATGTGTGATACTGTCTCCTGAGCTGTGTATCTAATCCTCTCCTGTGTGATACTGTCTGCTGAGCCGTGTATCTAATCCTATCCTGTGTGATACTGTCTCCTGAGCTGTGTATCTAATCCTCTCCTGTGTGATACTGTCTGCTGAGCCGTGTATCTAATCCTATCCTGTGTGATACTGTCTGCTGAGCTGTGTATCTAATCCTATCCTGTGTGATACTGTCTGCTGAGCTGTGTATCTAATCCTCTCCTGTGTGATACTATCTGCTGAATTGTATCAAATCCTATCATGTGTGATACTGTCTGCTGAGCTGTGTATCTAATCCTCTCCTGTGTGATACTATCTGCTGAATTGTATCTAATCCTATCCTGTGTGATACTGTCTGCTGAGCTGTGTATCTAATCCTCTCCTGTGTGATACTATCTGCTGAATTGTATCTAATCCTATCCTGTGTGATACTGTCTGCTGAGCTGTGTATCTAATCCTATCCTGTGTGATACTGTCTGCTGAGCTGTGTATCTAATCCTCTCCTGTGTGATACTGTCTGCTGAGCTGTGTATCTAATCCTCTCCTGTGTGATACTATCTGCTGAAATGTATCTAATCCTATCATGTGTGATACTATCTCCTGAGCTGTGTATCTAATCCTCTCCTGTGTGATACTGTCTGCTGAGCCGTGTATCTAATCCTATCCTGTGTGATACTGTCTCCTGAGCTGTGTATCTAATCCTCTCCTGTGTGATACTATCTGCTGAATTGTATCAAATCCTATCATGTGTGATACTGTCTGCTGAGCTGTGTATCTAATCCTCTCCTGTGTGATACTGTCTGCTGAGCCGTGTATCTAATCCTATCCTGTGTGATACTGTCTGCTGAGCTGTGTATCTAATCCTCTCCTGTGTGATACTATCTGCTGAATTGTATCAAATCCTATCATGTGTGATACTGTCTGCTGAGCTGTGTATCTAATCCTCTCCTGTGTGATACTATCTGCTGAATTGTATCTAATCCTATCCTGTGTGATACTGTCTGCTGAGCTGTGTATCTAATCCTCTCCTGTGTGATACTATCTGCTGAATTGTATCTAATCCTATCCTGTGTGATACTGTCTGCTGAGCCGTGTATCTAATCCTCTCCTGTGTGATACTGTCTGCTGAGCTGTGTATCTAATCCTCTCCTGTGTGATACTGTCTGCTGAGCCGTGCATCTAATCCTCTCCTGTGTGATACTATCTGCTGAATTGTATCTAATCCTATCCTGTGTGATACTGTCTGCTGAGCTGTGTATCTAATCCTCTCCTGTGTGATACTATCTGCTGAATTGTATCTAATCCTATCCTGTGTGATACTGTCTGCTGAGCCGTGCATCTAATCCTCTCCTGTGTGATACTGTCTGCTGCACTGTGTATCTAATCCTCTCCTGTGTGATACTGTCTGCTGAATTGTATCTAATCCTATCATGTGTGATACTGTCTGCTGAGCTGTGTATCTAATCCTCTCCTGTGTGATACTGTCTGCTGAGCTGTGTATCTAATCCTCTCCTGTGTGATACTATCTGCTGAATTGTATCTAATCCTATCATGTGTGATACTGTCTGCCGAGCTGTGTATCTAATCTTCTCCTGTGTGGTACCATCTGCTGAGCTGCATATCTAATCATATCATGTGTGATACTGTCTGCTGAGCTGTATCTAATCCTATCCTGTGTGATACTGCCTGCTGAGCTGTGTATCTAATCCTCTCCTGTGTGATACTGTCTGCTGAGCCATGTATCTAATCCTCTCCTGTCTAATACTGTCTGCTGAGCCGTGTATCTAATCCTATCCTGTGTGATACTGTCTGCTGAGCCGTGTATCTAATCCTCTCCTGTGTGATACTGTCTGCTGAGCTGTGTATCTAATCCTATCCTGTGTGATACTGTCTGCTGAGCTGTGTATCTAATCCTCTCCTGTGTGATACTGTCTGCTGAGCCCTGTATCTAATCCTCTCCTGTGTGATACTGTCTGCTGAGCCCTGTATCTAATCCTCTCCTGTGTGATACTGTCTGTGGAGCTGTGTATCTAATCCTATCCTGTGTGATACTGTCTGCTGAGCCGTGTATCTAATCCTATCCTGTGTGATACTGTCTGCTGAGCCCTGTATCTAATCCTCTCCTGTGTGATACCATCTGATGAGCCGTGTATCTAATCCTATCCTGTATGATACTGTCTGCTGAGCCGTGTATCTAATCCTATCCTGTGTGATACTGTCTGCTGAGCCGTGTATCTAATCCTATCCTGTGTGATACTGTCAGCTGAGCCGTGTATCTAATCCTCTCCTGTGTGATACTATCTGCTGAGCTGTATATCTAATCCTATCCTGTGTGATACTGTCTGCTGAGCCATGTATCTAATCCTATCATGTGTGATACTGTCAGCTGAGCCGTGTATCTAATCCTATCCTGTGTGATACCATCTGCTGAGCTGTATATCTAATCCTATCATGTGTGATACTGTCTGCTGAGCCGTGTATCTAATCCTATCATGTGGGATACTATCTGCTGAGTTGTATCTAATCCTATCCTGTGAGATAGTGTCTTGCAGATTAGATACCCCTGCGGTCTCAGTAGTGATTGGTTGTCCTCTTGTATGTGACAGAATTCGGCTTTTGGTGTCTTTCTTGCACTTTGGGATAATTACAGACATGACACCTAGAAGACATCTGGACTAATAAGGGCCGAGCTTCCATATTGGCAGCTCCTCGCTGTATACAGCCTGGATGTCTCCTGCACATTGTTACATTGTGGAGATTTGTTATTTCTGGAATAGTAAATATTTGTGTCACTGATACCACTGGGAGGTGATGGCCGCTCTCCTGATGTCCTGCCTCTGTTCACACTGCTCCTGTATCCTGCAGTCTCCTCGGCTCATGTCTGATGTCTTGCCTCTGTTCACACTGCTGCTGTATCCTGCAGTCTCCTCGGCTCCTGTCTGATGTCTTGCCTCTGTTCACACTGCTCCTGTATCCTGCAGTCTCCTCGGCTCCTGTCTGATGTCTTGCCTCTGTTCACACTGCTCCTGTATCCTGCAGTCTCCTCGGCTCCTGTCTGATGTCTTGCCTCTGTTCACACTGCTCCTGTATCCTGCAGTCTCCTCGGCTCATGTCTGATGTCCTGCCTCTGTTCACACTGCTCCTGTATCCTGCAGTCTCCTCGGCTCCTGTCTGATGTCTTGCCTCTGTTCACACTGCTCCTGTATCCTGCAGTCTCCTCGGCTCCTGTCTGATGTCTTGCCTCTGTTCACACTGCTCCTGTATCCTGCAGTCTCCTCGGCTCCTGTCTGATGTCTTGCCTCTGTTCACACTGCTCCTGTATCCTGCAGTCTCCTCGGCTCCTGTCTGATGTCTTGCCTCTGTTCACACTGCTCCTGTATCCTGCAGTCTCCTCGGCTCCTGTCTGATGTCTTGCCTCTGTTCACACTGCTCTTGTATCCTGCAGTCTCCTCGGCTCCTGTCTGATGTCTTGCCTCTGTTCACACTGCTCCTGTATCCTGCAGTCTCCTCGGCTCCTGTCTGATGTCTTGCCTCTGTTCACACTGCTCCTGTATCCTGCAGTCTCCGCGGCTCCTGTCTGATGTCTTGCCTCTGTTCACACTGCTCCTGTATCCTGCAGTCTCCTCGGCTCCTGTCTGATGTCTTGCCTCTGTTCACACTGCTCCTGTATCCTGCAGTCTCCTCGGCTCCTGTCTGATGTCTTGCCTCTGTTCACACTGCTCCTGTATCCTGCAGTTTCCCCGGCTCCTGTCTGATGTCTTGCCTCTGTTCACACTGCTTCTGTATCCTGCAGTCTCCTCGGCTCCTGTCTGATGTCTTGCCTCTGTTCAGACTGCTCCTGTATCCTGCAGTCTCCTCGGCTCCTGTCTGATGTCCTACCTCTGTTCACACTGCTCCTGTATCCTGCAGTCTCCTCGGCTACTATCTGATGTCTTGCCTCTGTTCACACTGCTCTTGTATCCTGCAGTCTCCTCGGCTCCTGTCTGATGTCTTGCCTCTGTTCACACTGCTCCTGTATCCTGCAGTCTCCTCAGCTTTTGTCTGATGTCCTGCCTCTGTTCACACTGCTCCTGTATCCTGCAGTCTCCCCGGCTCCTGTCTGATGCCTTGCCTCTGTTCACACTGCTCCTGTATCCTGCAGTCTCCTCGGCTCCTGTCTGATGTCTTGCCTCTGTTCACACTGCTCCGTATCCTGCAGTCTCCCCGGCTCCTGTCTGATGCCTTGCCTCTGTTCACACTGCTCCTGTATCCTGCAGTCTCCTCGGCTCCTGTCTGATGTCCTGCCTCTGTTCACACTGCTCCTGTATCCTGCAGTCTCCTCGGCTCCTGTCTGATGTCCTGCCTCTGTTCACACTGCTCCTGTATCCTGCAGTCTCCCCGGCTCCTGTCTGATGTCTTGCCTCTGTTCACACTGCTCCTGTATCCTGCAGTCTCCTCGGCTCCTGTCTGATGTCTTGCCTCTGTTCATACTGCTCCTGTATCCTGCAGTCTCCCCGGCTCCTGTCTGATGTCTTGCCTCTGTTCACACTGCTCCTGTATCCTGCAGTCTCCTCGGCTCCTGTCTGATGTCTTGCCTCTGTTCACACTGCTCTTGTATCCTGCAGTCTCCTCGGCTCCTGTTTGATGTCTTTCCTCTGTTCACACTGCTCCTGTATCCTGCAGTCTCCTCAGCTTTTGTCTGATGTCCTGCCTCTGTTCACACTGCTCCTGTATCCTGCAGTCTCCCCGGCTCCTGTCTGATGCCTTGCCTCTGTTCACACTGCTCCTGTATCCTGCAGTCTCCTCGGCTCCTGTCTGATGTCTTGCCTCTGTTAACACTGCTCCTGTATCCTGCAGTCTCCCCGGCTCCTGTCTGATGTCCTGCCTCTGTTCACACTGCTCCTGTATCCTGCAGTCTCCTCGGCTCCTGTCTGATGTCCTGCCTCTGTTCACACTGCTCCTGTATCCTGCAGTCTCCTCGGCTCCTGTCTGATGTCCTGCCTTTGTTCACACTGCTCCTGTATCCTGCAGTCTCCCCGGCTCCTGTCTGATGTCTTGCCTCTGTTCACACTGCTCCTGTATCCTGCAGTCTCCTCGGCTCCTGTCTGATGTCCTGCCTCTGTTCACACTGCTCCTGTATCCTGCAGTCTCCTCGGCTCCTGTCTGATGTCTTGCCTCTGTTCACACTGCTCCTGTATCCTGCAGTCTCCTCGGCTCCTGTCTGATGCCTTGCCTCTGTTCACACTGCTCCTGTATCCTGCAGTCTCCTCGGCTCCTGTCTGATGTCTTGCCTCTGTTCACACTGCTCCTGTATCCTGCAGTCTTCCCGGCTCCAGTCTGATGTCTTGCCTCTGTTCACACTGCTCCTGTATCCTGCAGTCTCCTCGGCTCCTGTCTGATGTCTTGCCTCTGTTCACACTGCTCCTGTATCCTGCAGTCTCCTCGGCTCCTGTCTGATGTCTTGCCTCTGTTCACACTGCTCCTGTATCCTGCAGTCTCCTCGGCTCCTGTCTGATGCCTTGCCTCTGTTCACATGGCTCCTGTATCCTGCAGTCTCCTCGGCTCCTGTCTGATGCCTTGCCTCTGTTCACACTGCTCCTGTATCCTGCAGTCTCCTCGGCTCCTGTCTGATGCCTTGCCTCTGTTCACACTGCTCCTGTATCCTGCAGTCTCCCCGGCTCCTGTCTGATGCCTTGCCTCTGTTCACACTGCTCCGGTATCCTGCAGTCTCCTCGGCTCCTGTCTGATGTCTTGCCTCTGTTCACACTGCTCCTGTATCCTGCAGTCTCCTCGGCTCCTGTCTGATGTCTTGCCTCTGTTCACACTGCTCCTGTATCCTGCAGTCTCCTCGGCTCCTGTCTGATGTCTTGCCTCTGTTCACACTGCTCCTGTATCCTGCAGTCTCCCCGGCTCCTGTCTGATGTCTTGCCTCTGTCCACACTGCTCCTGTATCCTGCAGTCTCCTCAGCTCCTGTCTGATGTCTTGCCTCTGTTCACACTGCTCCTGTATCCTGCAGTCTCCTCGGCTCCTGTCTGATGTCCTGCCTCTGTTCACACTGCTCCTGTATCCTGCAGTCTCCTCGGCTCCTGTCTGATGTCCTGCCTCTGTTCACACTGCTCCTGTATCCTGCAGTCTCCTCGGCTCCTGTCTGATGTCCTGCCTCTGTTCACACTGCTCCTGTATCCTGCAGTCTCCTCGGCTCCTGTCTGATGTCTTGCCTCTGTTCACACTGCTCCTGTATCCTGCAGTCTCCTCGGCTCCTGTCTGATGTCCTGCCTCTGTTCACACTGCTCCTGTATCCTGCAGTCTCCTCGGCTCCTATCTGATGTCCTGCCTCTGTTCACACTGCTCCTGTATCCTGCAGTCTCCTCGGCTCCTGTCTGATGTCCTGCCTCTGTTCACACTGCTCCTGTATCCTGCAGTCTCCCCGGCTCCTGTCTGATGTCTTTCCTCTGTTCACACTGCTCCTGTATCCTGCAGTCTCCTCGGCTCCTGTCTGATGTCCTGCCTCTGTTCACACTGCTCCTGTATCCTGCAGTCTCCCCGGCTCCTGTCTGATGTCTTGCCTCTGTTCACACTGCTCCTGTATCCTGCAGTCTCCCCGGCTCCTGTCTGATGTCTTGCCTCTGTTCACACTGCTCCTGTATCCTGCAGTCTCCTCGGCTCCTGTCTGATGCCTTGCCTCTGTTCACACTGCTCCTGTATCCTGCAGTCTCCTCGGCTCCTGTCTGATGTCTTGCCTCTGTTCACACTGCTCCTGTATCCTGCAGTCTCCTCGGCTCCTGTCTGATGTCCTGCCTCTGTTCACACTGCTCCTGTATCCTGCAGTCTCCTCGGCTCCTGTCTGATGTCCTGCCTCTGTTCACACTGCTCCTGTATCCTGCAGTCTCCCCGGCTCCTGTCTGATGTCTTGCCTCTGTTCACACTGCTCCTGTATCCTGCAGTCTCCTCGGCTCCTGTCTGATGTCTTGCCTCTGTTCACACTGCTCCTGTATCCTGCAGTCTCCTCGGCTCCTGTCTGATGTCCTGCCTCTGTTCACACTGCTCCTGTATCCTGCAGTCTCCTCGGCTCCTGTCTGATGTCCTGCCTCTGTTCACACTGCTCCTGTATCCTGCAGTCTCCTCGGCTCCTGTCTGATGTCTTGCCTCTGTTCACACTGCTCCTGTATCCTGCAGTCTCCTCGGCTCCTGTCTGATGTCCTGCCTCTGTTCACACTGCTCCTGTATCCTGCAGTCTCCTCGGCTCCTGTCTGATGTCTTGCCTCTGTTCACACTGCTCCTGTATCCTGCAGTCTCCTCGGCTCCTGTCTGATGTCCTGCCTCTGTTCACACTGCTCCTGTATCCTGCAGTCTCCTCGGCTCCTGTCTGATGTCTTGCCTCTGTTCACACTGCTCCTGTATCCTGCAGTCTCCTCGGCTCCTGTCTGATGTCCTGCCTCTGTTCACACTGCTCCTGTATCCTGCAGTCTCCTCGGCTCCTGTCTGATGTCTTGCCTCTGTTCACACTGCTCCTGTATCCTGCAGTCTCCTCGGCTCCTGTCTGATGTCTTGCCTCTGTTCACACTGCTCCTGTATCCTGCAGTCTCCTCGGCTCCTGTCTGATGTCTTGCCTCTGTTCACACTGCTCCTGTATCCTGCAGTCTCCTCGGCTCCTGTCTGATGTCTTGCCTCTGTTCACACTGCTCCTGTATCCTGCAGTCTCCTCGGCTCCTGTCTGATGTCTTGCCTCTGTTCACACTGCTCCTGTATCCTGCAGTCTCCTCGGCTCCTGTCTGATGTCCTGCCTCTGTTCACACTGCTCCTGTATCCTGCAGTCTCCTCGGCTCCTGTCTGATGTCTTGCCTCTGTTCACAGTGCTCCTGCATCCTGCAGTCTCCTCGGCTCCTGTCTGATGTCTTGCCTCTGTTCACACTGCTCCTGTATCCTGCAGACTGTTCAGCTGTCACTATATTCTGACAGGCAGCAGACAGGATTCTGCACTGGGTCCCGGCAGCTTTTCCTGCACCTCCGTCAGTCTCGGTCCTCATTAACCCTTACATCAGCAGTAGACAAATCGATTGTGAAACTGCTCTAACAGGACATGCTGGGAGTTGTAGTCTCACAATTGCTGGAGACCACTGCCCTGACCAGCCTGCTCCAGATCATGGTCTCTTCACCCAAGTGCTCTGAAAATGTGAACGGTGCCACAAAAAAAAAACAGCGCACAAGGATGCCGTCTATCACAGCCCAAAACCATTCCCCGTCCCTCCGAGTCAGAAGGCCACAGCGAGGGTCAGGGACAAGTGGCCACCTCTAGCCAAAGCCAGGGGAGACCCAATCTTGCTCCCAGCATCTGCCCGGGTTCCCATCCAAGCAAGAACTGGGAGCCATGGACATAGAGAGGAAGAGTCAGGGGCTGCTCCGCCATCCTCTCCGCCACCCCCAGCAGTCAGTCCTGCAGCAGTCACTTACCTCCTGGGAGACTCCTGGCACCGGCTGGTATCCTGACAAGTCCTGGCGAGGATCTGCCCTGATACCTCCCGGCCAGCGCTAATATCTGCCGCACATTGCACTTGGAGTCTGCTCTTTGGACCTTGGCTGCAATCGGTTCAAAGGTGCAAATGTCTGTGTTTGAATATTGCATGATGACGGCAGGGACCTGTGCAGCCTCCGATCGTCCTCGGGTTACAGAACCCTCTCCACATTTGACAGTGTAATTTTGAGGAGGCTGCAGGCAGTCACCAGAGCCAGGGGATTTGCAAGTGAGGATGGGATTGTGAAAAGAGGTGAATTTAACACCTATGTGTCTGGAGCAGTTCTGTAGGTGATTTCTTGCCCCCTGCTCTGGAATTCCATGATAAATGCCTATAAGAGGAGGATGAAGCCGGGATAGGACGTTATATACGATGTTAGCAACCGCTATCAACTAAGACTTCATTCAGACTTCAGTTTTTTCACATATGACAAAAACTGAGTTTTTTTTGTATCTGAAAAAAAAAAAAGTTTCTCCACCTTCTATGTAACAGTCCATTAAAATCAGCCTGCACTCGAACGGCATCCGGGAGCTGTGCGATTTTTTCACAGACCCATTGACTTGCATTGCTGTTTTAGATCTAACACTCAGATCAATATCAGACACGTGACAGCGATTTTGTGTCGACCGCTCATTCTGTGAAAAATCATGGACATGTCAACGGTCCCATCCGCCCTTATAGGTACTAATGCTATCCATGAAAAACACATATAGTAAAAAACGGATGTCTGAATGAGGCCTTAAACTGACGTGCAATACTCACAGGACACTGCCAAACAATGCCAGATAATACTAACATGCCATATAATACTGCCAAACAATGCCAGATAATGCTAACATGCAATGCCATATAATACTGCCAAACATTGCCAGGTAATACTAACATGCAATGCCATATAATACTGCCAAACAATGCCAGATAATACTAACATGCAATGCCATATAATACTGCCAAAAAATGCCAGATAATACTAACATGTAATGCCATATAATACTGCCAAACACTGCCAGATAATACTAACATGCAATGCCATATAATACAGCCAAACAATGCCAGATAATACTAACATACAATGTCATATATAATACTGCCAAACAATGCCAGATAATACTAACATGCAAGGCCATATAATACTGCCAAAAAATGCCAGATAATACTAACATGTAATGCCATATAATACTGCCAAACACTGCCAGATAATACTAACATGCAATTCCATATATTACTGCCAAACAATGCCAGATAATACTAACATGCAATGCCATATAATACTGCCAAACAATGCCAGATAATACTAACATGCAAGGCCATATAATACTGCCAAACAATGCCAGATAATACTAACATGCAATGCCATATATTACTGCCAAACAATGCCAGATAATACTAACATACAATGTCATATATAATACTGCCAAACAATGACAGATAATACTAACAAGCAAAGCCATATAATACTGCCAAACAATGCCAGATAATACTAACATGCAAGGCCATATAATACTGCCAAACAATGCCAGATAATACTAACATGTAATGCCATATAATACAGCAAAACAATGCCAGATAATACTAACATGCAAGGCCATATAATACTGCCAAACAATGCCAGATAATACTAACATGCAATGCCATATAATACTGCCAAACAATGCCAGATAATACTAACATGCAATGCCATATAATACAGCAAAACAATGCCAGATAATACAAACATGCAATGCCATATAATACTGCCAAACAATGCCAGATAATACTAACATGCAATGCCATATATTACTGCCAAACAATGCCAGATAATACTAACATGCAATGCCATATATTACTGCCAAACAATGCCAGATTATACTAACAAACAATGTCATATATAATACTGCCAAACAATGGCAGATAATACTAACATGCAAAGCCATATAATACTGCCAAACAATGCCAGATAATACTAACATTCAATGCCATATAATACTGCCAGACAATGCCAGATAATACTAACATGCAATGCCATATAATACTGCCAAACAATGCCAGATAATACTAACATTCAATGCCATATAATACTGCCAAACAATGCCAGATAATACTAACATTCAATGCCATATAATACTGCCAGACAATGCCAGATAATACTAACATGCAATGCCATATAATACTGCCAAACAATGCCAGATAATACTAACATTCAATGCCATATAATACTGCCAAACAATGCCAGATAATACTAACATTCAATGCCATATAATACTGCCAAACAATGCCAGATAATACTAACTTGCAAAGCCATATAATACTGCCAAACACTGCCAGATAATACTAACATACAATGTCTTATATAATACTGCCAAACACTGACAGATAATACTAGCATGCAATGCCATATAATACTGCCAAACAATGCCAGATAATACTAACATGCAAAGCCATATAATACTGCCAGTCTCCGGTAGACTAAGGGCTGTTTGTGATGTCCGTGATAATCGGTCCGGTGTCGGATCGCAGTGCTCGGGCTGGCAGCGCATCTCCTGACCTGAGCGTGATGGCTTTATCGCGATACATGAAGTTATCACGCTCGGGTCAGGAGATGTGCTGCCAGCCCGAGCATTGTGATCCGACACCGGACCGATTATCACGGACATCTGAAACAGCCCTAGGTCTTCATTCAGACATCTGTGTTGCACATAGATGTTGTATCCATCTCTTTTTAAGGATACAACACGTATCCATTATATTCTCTGCTGCTGTTCACATGTCCGTTTTTTTACAGCATCACAGATGACAAGGGCCAATACAAATCTAAGGGTTCATGATGACACCCGGACCGTACGCTGATGACACCCGGACCGTACGCTGATAACACCCAGACCGTACGCTGATGACACCCGGACCGTACGCTGATAACACCCGGACCGTATGCTGATGACACCCGGACCGTACGCTGATGACACCCGGACCGTACGCTGATGACACCCGGACCGTACGCTGATAACACCCGGACCGTATGCTGATGACACCCGGACCGTACGCTGATGACACCCGGACCGTACGCTGATAACACCCAGACCGTACGCTGATGACACCCGGACCGTACGCTGATGACACCCGGACCGTACGCTGATAACACCCGGACCGTACGCTGATTACTCCCGGACCGTACGCTGATGACACACGGACCGTACGCTGATGACACACGGACCGTACCCTAATGACACCCGGACCGTACGCTGATGACACATGGACCGTACCCTGATGACACCCAGACCGTACGCTGATGACACCCGGACCGTACGCTGATAACACCCGGACCGTATGCTGATGACACACAGACCGTACGCTGATGACACACGGACCGTACGCTGATGACACACGGATCGTACCCTGATGACACCCAGACCGTACGCTGATGACACATGGACCGTACCCTGATGATACCCGGACCGTACGCTGATGACACACGGACCGTACGCTGATGACACCCGGACCGTACGCTGATGACACCCGGACCGTACGCTGATGACACCCGGACCGTACGCTGATGACACCCGGACCGTACGCTGATGACACCCGGACCGTACCCTGATGACACCCGGACCGTACACTGATGACACCCAGACTGTACACTGATGACACCCGGACCATACCCTGATGACACCGCGGCCATACACTGACGACACCCGGACCGTACACTGACGACACCCGGACCGTACACTGATGACACCCGGATCGTACACTGATGACACCCGGACCGTACACTGATGACACCCGGACCTTACACTCATGACAATGATCCAAAACACTGATGACACCGGTACCATTTTTTCACTTACAGGTCCAGTGGAATTGCCCATTTTGTTACCTCCTAAAACCAATCCACCTTCCCGATTCCTGAAATGATCTAAAACCCAAAACAGGGAGTTGCTAAATCTGGAATATCTCTTCCACTAATTGCTCAGGTCTTTGCAGCCTGTGCTCTGGAATATGAGGGAACAATGTCTGTGGCACAAGGCGATTACAGAAACATAAACATTACCTGATTGTTACATTGTCTATCAAAAAGTTACTTTTACACAAGGATGTGTACAGTTTTTCAAATTTTTATTGCTTCAATGTATCTAAAGTGACAAAAATAAGACGACTGCACAACATTTTTACTAAAAAACAAACCTTCTACAGTTTTTTTGTATACAGCGCTCGTACGGACCTCTATGTCTCCATGCTTACAGACTACAAATAAACAGTGTGTAGTCAGATCCTGCAGTCATGTGTTATACCTGTGTTATATCTTCCATCTCTGGTGTTGTCTGTAGGATATCCGGAAGAGGAGTTAGTGGAGGAATTGATCATTGCAGGATTTTTTTGTTGTTGGAATCTGATATAATTGCTCCAAATGTTCATTCAATAATTAGAGAATTGCACAAATTACTCCCCCAGCTGCACCCCTAAAGGAGTGATATGAGATTTACAGTTATGGCTGATCATATCATATAGATAGGACCATTGGGGGAATGATTAGCCCCCTCCACTGCTCCCTGTCAGTGGTCTACAGGCCGCCATACATGGTCTGTAATATTCATGGTCTGCAGTCCACGTGTGGACAGTTCGGAAGATGCTGGGAGTTTGAATCCCTTATTGATCTCTTCTACTTGATAGATAACTGGCTGCTATTTGCATGATCCACTGCCAGGAACCTGCTAGATTTCGGACCCTTGGCAGTGAGTATATACTGTAGATCTAGCAGGAGAGGGGATCTCACCGTACACATTGCGAAACAGAATTTTATGTTACACGTTGTGACTTTAAATTAACCTGTGCACGAGCAATCACTTCCATTGAGTCACATCTCCGCAGGTCACCGGGGAAAAGGTCAATGACGAACGCAAGATAAGCGGCTGCCAAACTTCACTATCCAGGACTTGTGCTAATCCTGGTGAGATCACAGGATTAGAGGGAGTCCGACATTAATATGTCTCGTGCGATTGGGGGATACACAGCCGCTGAGGATGAAGAGTAAGGCTGTGTGCCCACAGTGCGTATTTGGTGCATTTTTTTGGTGCGTATTTGCAGCGCGTAAACGCTCAAGAAACGCATTGCATACCTTATCCCATGACTTCCTATGACATTCTGCAAGTTCTGTGCACATGGTCCGTATTTTTTCTGCACAGATTTTACTCGCAGAAAAAATACGGACATGACCAATTCTTGTGCGTTTCTGCATGCGTATTTGCCTATACAATGCATTGGAAAAACGCATGGCAAATATGCATGCAAATACGCGTCAAATACGCGTCAAAAAAGCATGTAAAAACCGCATGCGTTTTTCTGCCAAGGAGATGCAGAAATGCTCAGGAAAATTTCTGCTTCATTTCTGCATCGTGGGCACTAAGCCTGAAGCCTACAGTCTGTGGGGATTACAGTTAGGGTCATACAGTGTGAGAGATTATGTGGGGTCTTTACAGGGCCGGCGTCAGCACCCGGCGCACCCGGGCAAGTGCCGGGGCCCTGAGCAGGCGGAGGGGCCCACTGCCATTGGGCACCCGCCGGGCTATGGGACCCGTGAGCGGTGCGGTGCCGGTGTCAGCGCCCGCCACCCCCCCCGCTTGCTCAGGGCCCCGGCAGCCGGCACAATACTTGCCCCTCCCCGTGCCTCCGCAGCGTCTTCCGCGTCCTCTGACTGTGACGTCTCAGGTCAGAGGGCGCGGTCATGTCTTTACACCGCACGCGCTCTCTCCTGACCTGTCACAGTGCAGAGCGGGAAGACGCGGGCGACGCTGAAGTCCGGAGCAGCGCCAGCAGCAGGTAAGAAGTGAGGTGAATATTGGATTTTTTTATTTTTTTTCATGTATGGGGGCATGGGGCATTATATGGTGGGGGTGTGTGTGACAACCTGCATGGGGCATTATAAGGGGGGGCGGTGACATCCTGCAAAGGGCATTATAAGGAGGGTGGGTGGATGACATACTGCATGGGGCATTATAAGGGAGGGGGTGGTCTGAGATCCTGCATGGGGCATTAAAGGGGGGGAAGTGACATCCTGCAAGGGGCATTATATGGGGGGGGGAGGTGACATCCTGCATGGGACATTATATGGAGGGGGGAGAGGTGACATCCTGCATAGGGCATAAAAAGGGGGGGGTGACATCCTGCATGGGGCATTATAAGGAGGGTGGGTATGTGACATACTGCATAGGGCATTATAAGGAGGGTGGGTGTGTGACATACTGCATGGGGCATTATAAGGGAGGGGGTGGTCTGACATCCTGCATGGGGCATTATAAGGGGGGGAACAGCCTGCATGGAGCGTTATATGGGGGCCAGTATTCTGTATGGAGCGTTATATGGGGGCCAGTATTCTGTATGGAGCGTTATATGGGGACCAGTATCGTGTATGGAGCGTTATATGAGGACCAGTATCCTGTATGGAGCGTTATATGGGGACCAGTATCCTGTATGGAGCGTTATATGGGGACCAGTATCCTGTATGGAGCGTTATATGGGGACCAGTATCCTGTATGGAGCGTTATATGGGGGCCAGTATTCTGTATGGAGCTTTATATGGGACCAGTATCCTGTATGGAGCGTTATATGGGGGTCAGTATCCTGTGTGGGGCATTATATGGGGGCTAGTATCCTGTATGGGGCATTATATGGGGTCCATTATACTGTATGGAGGACTATATTGTCCGGTCTGCACTGTGCGCTGTGAGGATTCGCCGCTTTCTGAGCTATTGTGGAATTTACAATAGATATCGCTCATGTAATGTAAGAAGTGAAATCTTCGGGCTTGTACTATATATATATATATATATATATATATATATATATATATTTATCTGCGGTATCTGTGCATCATGAATCGTGGTATGTGTTAAAGGGGCCACTGAGACTCTTTCGCCCAGGGCCCACAAAATCCTGGAGCCGGCCCTGGGTCTTTATATAGTGTGGGGGGCCATCATACAGTGTTGTAGACATCAGTTTGGGGGCTACTAAGGGGTCAGTATACTGTGTGGGGGGTACTATACAGTGAGGGGACATTATACTGTGTATAGGAGAGCATCATACTGTGTAGAGAGGGGCTGTACATGGGGGGAGACTCAGGACATTATTAAATGTTAAGTGGGCACTTATCGTTATAGGGGAACTCAGGTTATTGTGACTGTCAAAGGGGCACACAGAGGGCATTGTTACTTTCTAGGGGGCAAAATGTGGGCTTTGTTTTCTAGGGCACTTACAAAGTCCATTACTATATTCTAGAGGGTTGTTTTACCATTTAGAGGGCACACAGTAGGTGCAGCAATAGGGACACATACGGCAGCAGTGGCTCAGTATTGGGGTATCAGAAGGGTGAGGGGTTTGTGCAGGTTGGGAATAGATGGGGACGGGGCCTGAAATGTAAGGAGTCAAATGTGTCTTTGTTGTGATCTCTGCAGATGAGTCCTGGATGGAGAAGTCGTCGTGTCGGTCAGGGCCAGATGGAAAAGACGGGAAAAGTGAACAATTTAATCATAAAGAACGTCAGCTATAAGTTACTATATATAACTGTAATCTCTTATATATTCTGCAGGACTGCTATCTATTAATATGTCACCATATGGCGGCAGTATCAGTGCTGGTCTTTGTATAGAGATTATTTTTAGTAACAGCGCAGTCATCTGCTGAGGTTCTCCTACATCACTATCTGGGTGCGCCACTATTTTTGTAATCAGGGTTACCTGGTTAGGGGCCCACTCAGAAGTTTCGCCTCCCCCTGAACCAAAACCCTAGCTATGCCTCTGTATCCAGTCCATGCTTTATCTTGATATAAAGGTGAAATTGCGACAAGGAACAAAACGACAATATCTACTATCTGGGACCTCCAGGGGCGAAGATATCATGTAAGTTGGGAGATCTGATAAAATTCTGAAAGACCTAGCATATAACACAACCAAGCCCCCACATGGGTTTACCAAGGCGACAGAGTCGTACTGGCCCACCGGGACACTGGGAGATCCCCGGTGGGCCCGGGGTCCTCGGTAGGCCCCCGTGACAGATATAGTGGGGCCTGCCTGCCGGTAACCGGTCCGTGATCTTTCTGACCAAGGGCCCATCAGAGGCCACTGCGCACCAGCCTCTGATGGGCCCGTGGTCAGAAAGCATACCTTCCTCTTGATGGCTCTGTCACCGGCGCCGGGAACATCTGCTCTCTGCTATGCTCTGCGCACAGACAGCGCATAGCAGTGACGTTCAAAGGCCGCCGGTCAATCAAAGCCGCGCGCATCAGCATTCGGCATCTGATAGGCCGGTGGGCATTAGACGTCACTGCTATGTGCCGGGTGCTGACGTCAGTGCGCAGTACATAGCAGTGATGTGGAGATGCCCTCCAGCCGGCGGGCTGCTGACAGAGCGCGGCCTCCGATGGATCGGCAGCCCTGTTGCAGACCACGCGTCCACGCCATTATGAAGCTGCATAGGACGCTGCCGGGGGAGTGCAGGAAGGTAAGACGTTTTTTTTTCCTATATGAATGGGGGGCGGATGGCACATAGAGGCCCATGATGGAGGGGGCAGGATATGTCACATAGGGGCCCATGATGGAGGGGGGGATATGTCACATAGGGGCCCGTGATGAAGGGGGGGATATGTCACACAGGGGCCCATGATGGAGGGGGAGGGGGGATATGACACAGGGGCCTATGATGGAGGGGGGGATATGACACTCAGGGGCCCATGATGGAGGGGGGATATGACACTCAGGGGCCCATGACATGATGGAGAGGGGATATGACACACAGGGGCCCATGATGGAGGGGGGGATATGTCACACAGGGGCCCATGATGGAGGGGGGAGGATATCACACACAAGGGCCTATGATGGAGGGGGGCGATATGACACATAGGGGCCCATGATGGAGGGGGGATATGACAGACAGGGGCCCATGATGGAGTGGGGGAAATGACACACAGGGGTCCTTGATAGAAGGGGAGGAATGACACATAGGGGGCCATGATGGAGGGGGGATATGACACATAGGGGCCCATGATGGAGGGGAAAAGAGGATGATACATGGAGGCCCATGATGGGGGGTGATACGTACAGGCCCAGGATGGAGGGGGGGGCGGTTACATGGGAGCCTTGGATGGGGGACATTATTAAATAAAGGGGGCCAAGATGGGTGACAATTACAGTATGGGGGCCAGAATGAGGTATTATTAGTTTATGGTGGCAAGTGGGGACATACAGTTGTGCTCAAAAGTTTACATACCCTGGCAGAATTTTTCCTTTCTTGGCCTTGTTTCAGAGAATATGAATGATAACAAAAAACCTTTTTCTCCCCTCATGGTTATTGGTTGGGTGAAGCCATTTATTGTCAAACTACTGTGTTTTCTTTTTTTAAATCTTAATGACAGCTAAAAACATCCAAATGACCCTGATCAGAAGTTCACAGACCCCAGTTCTTAATACCGTGTATTGCCCCCTCTAACATCAATGACAGCTTGAAGTCTTTTGTGGTAGTTGTGGATGAGGTTCTTTATTTTCTCAGATGATAAAGCTGCCCATTCTTCTTGGCAAAAAGCCTCCAGTTCCTGTAAATTCCTGGGCTGTCTAGCATGAACTGCGCACTTGAGATCTCCCCAGAGTGGCTCAATGAGTTTGAGGTCAGGAGACTGAGATGGCCAGTCCAGAACCTTCACTTTTTTTCTGCTGTAGCCAATGGCAGGTCGACTTGGCCTTGTGTTCTGGATTGTTGTCATGTTGGAACGTCCAAGTACGTCCCATGCGCAGCTTCCGGGCTGATGAGTGCAAATTTGCCTCCAGTATTTGCTGATAACAAGCTGCATTCATCTTTCCTTCAACTTTTACCAAGTTTCCTGTGCCTTTGTAGCTCACACATCCCCAACACATCAGCGATCCACCTCCATGCTTTACAGTAGGAATGGTGTTCCTTTCATCATAGACCTTGTTGACCTCTCTCCAAATGTAACGTTTGTGGTTGTGGCCAAAAATTCAATTTTGGTCTCTCTCATCACTCCAAATTACCTTGTACCAGAAGTTTTGAGGCTTATCTCTGTGCTGTAGGGTGTATTGTAGGTGAGATACTTTGTGGCATTTACGCAGTAATGGCTTTCTTCTGGCGACTCGACCATGCAGCCCATATTTCTTCAAGTGCCTCCTTATTGTGCATCTTGAAACAGCCACACCGCTAGTTTTCAGAGAGTCCTGAATTTCAGCTGATGTTATTTGTGGGTTTTTCTTTGCATCCCGAACAATTTTCCTGGTTGTTGTGGCCGAAATTTTTGTTGGTCTACCTGACGGTGGTTTGGTTTTTACAGAGCCTCTGATTTTCCATTTGTTAATCACAGTTTGAACGCTGCTGACTGGCATTATCAATTCCTTGGATATTTTTTTGTATCCCTTTCCTGTGTTATACAGTTCAATTACCTTTTCCCATAGATCCGTTGACAATTCTTTTGCTTTCCCCATGACTCACAATCCAGAAACCTCAATGGCTGGATGAAAGATGCAAGAGTCTGTCTGGATCCCAGAAACTCACTTAGCTTTTATACACACATTGATTACTAGCAAACAGGTCACAGGTGAGGATGTTACCTTTAGTAGCCATTCAAACCCATTTGTGTCAAATTCTGTGCATGTTAACAGGCCAAAATCACCAGGGTATGTGAACTTTTGATCAGGGTCATTTGGATGTTTTTGGTTGTCATTATGATTTAAAAAGAGAAAACACAGTAGTTTGACAATAAATGGCTTCACCCAACCAATAACCATGAGTGGAGAAAAAGTTTTTTTGTTATCATTCATGTTCTCTGAAACAAGGCCAAGAAAGGAAAAATTCTGTCGGGGTATGTCTTCAAACAGAGGCTGGACAGACATCTGTCTGAGATGCTCTAGTGACTCCTGCTTTGAGCAGGGGGTTGGACCAGATGACCCAGGAGGTCCCTTCCAACTCTACCATTCTATGATTCTATGATTCTATGTAAACTTTTGAGCACAACTGTATGTGGTTTGGTCATGGTGTGGTGGTATTTATTCCTTGTATGTGGTATTATTCGGTCACTATGTGGTGGTAATATTTGGTCTGGTCATGGTGTGGCGGCATTTATTCCTTGTATGTGGTATTATTCGGTCACTATGTGGTGGTAATATGTGGTCTGGTCCCGGTGTGGCAGTATTTGTTCCTTGTATGCGGTATTATTTGGTCACTATGTGGTGGTAATATGTAGTCTGGTCATGGTGTGGCGGTATTTGTTTCTTGTATGTGGTATTATTCGGTCCCTATGTGGTGGTAATATTTGGTCTGGTCATGGTGTGGAGGTATTTATTCCTTGTATGTGGTATTATTCGGTCACTATGTGGTGGTAATATCTGGTCTGGTCACGGTGTGGCGGTATTTGTTCCTTGTATGCGGTATTATTTGGTTACTATGATCTGGTCATGGTGTGATGGTATGTGACCCTTGTATGAGTCATTACACACAGAGGGATCTATTATATAGAGTCATTACACACAGAGGGATCTATTATAAACAGTCATTACACACAGAGGGATCTATTATATAGAGTCATTACACACAGAGGGATCTATTATATAGAGTCATTACACACAGAGGGATCTATTATATAGAGTCATTACACACAGAGGAATCTATTATATAGAGTCATTACACACAGAGGGATCTATTATATAGAGTCATTACACACAGAGAGATCTATTATATAGAGTCATTACACGCAGAGGGATCTATTATATAGAGTCATTACACACAGAGGGATCTATTACATAGAGTCATTACAAACAGAGGGATCTATTATATAGAGTCATTACACACAGAGGGATCTATTATATAGAGTCATTACACACAGAGGGATCTATTATATAAAGTCATTACACCCAGAGGGATCTATTATATAGAGTCATTACACGCAGAGGGATCTATTATATAGAGTCATTACACACAGAGGGATCTATTACATAGAGTCATTACAAACAGAGGGATCTATTATATAGAGTCATTACACACAGAGGGATCTATTATATAAAGTCATTACACGCAGAGGGATCTATTATATAGAGTCATTACACACAGAGCGATCTATTATATAGAGTCATTACACACAGAGGGATCTATTATATAGAGTCATTACACACAGAGGGGTCTATTATATAGAGTCATTACACGCAGAGGGATCTATTATATAGTCATTACACACAGAGGGATCTATTATATACAGTCATTACACACAGAGGGATCTATTATATAGAGTCATTACACACAGAGGGATCTATTATATACAGTCATTACACACAGAGGGATCTGTTATATAGAGTCATTACACACAGAGGGATCTATTATATAGAGTCATTACACACAGAGGGATCTATTATATAGAGTCATTACACACAGAGGGGTCTATTATATAGAGTCATTACACACAGAGAGATCTATTATATACTGTCATTACACACAGAGGGATCTATTATATAGAGTCATTACACACAGAGGGATCTATTATATAGAGTCATTACACACAGAGGGATCTATTATATAGAGTCATTACACGCAGAGGGATCTATTATATAGTCATTACACGCAGAGGGATCTATTATATAGAGTTATTACACGCAGAGGGATCTATTATATAGAGCCATTACACGCAGAGGGATCTATTATATAGAGTGATTACACGCAGAGGGATCTATTATATAGAGTCATTACACACAGAGGGATCTATTATATAGAGCCATTACACACAGAGGGATCTATTATATAGAGTCATTACATGCAGAGGGATCTATCATATAGAGTCATTACACACAGAGGGATCTATTATATAGAGTCATTACACACAGAGAGATCTATTATATAAAGTCATTACACGCAGAGGGATCTATTATATAGAGTCATTACACACAGAGGGATCTATTATATAGAGTCATTACACACAGAGGGATCTATTATATAGAGTCATTACACGCAGAGGGATCTATTATATAGAGTCATTACACGCAGAGGGATCTATTATATAGAGTCATTAGACGCAGAGGGATCTATTATATAGAGTCATTACACGCAGAGGGATCTATTATATAGAGTCATTACACACAGAGGGATCTATTTCACGTGTTTATTTCTGATAATGTTGATGATTGTGGATTACAGCCAATGAAAACACAAAAGTCATTATCTCAGTAAATTAGAATACTTTATAACAACAGCTTGAAAAATGATTTTAAAACCCGAAATGTCTGTTCAGTAAATGCCTCAATACTTGGTCAGGGCTCCTTTTGCATCAATTACTGCATCAATGCGGCAATGTGGCATGGAGGGATCAGCCTGTGGCCCTGCTGATGTGTAGTGATGAGCGAACGTGCTCGCCACTACTCGGTACTCGCCCGAGCATCATGGTGCTCGACAAGCTCGGGGCTCGGCGAGTATTTCCGAGTTGCTCAGGCGGGAACTCGGGTCTCCTCCCTGCATGTTTGGCGCTCTTTACAGAGCCAATGAACATGCAGGGATTGCCAGCCACACACTGTAATGCTGTAGCCATGTTGGTTGTGGGCATTACAGTGATTGGCTGGCCGCACAGCGTCATCAGGTCTATATCTGACCTGGCGCCGCTATGCTCATCACAGTCACTCCGGATCAGACAGTGTAGGGAGAGCTGCTGCTGTGTCAGGGAGAGATTTGCTTGTGTATTAGGTAGTGTAGGGAGAAAACCGTACATTACACATATCCATCTTAACAAACAGTCCTTCTGAGGACTAATCCATCTGCAGAGATATCAGGCAGGCAGTGTATATAGGCAGGCAGGCAGTGTATATAGCAGACTGCAGTTCATATAGCACAAGAGGCTCCATTCCAATTCTGCCTTCTGCTGCTGTTAGATATTTCTATACAAAGGCCCAGGTCTCAGGGGCGAGGAATACTTTTCTTTGGATCTTAATCCTCATTATTTGCTTATAAAGCAATCCAGAGAACACCATTTTCCTGCGCCATTTGCTTGTTGGCACTGCAGAATACAGCCAGGTCCTTTCCATATTACAGCGCTAAAAATCCAGCTATTTAAAACTGTGGTTTGTCCGTCACACGGATCACATATATGTTTTCAGAAAATACTGCCATTTCTGGCCTGCATTAAATTTTGTGTCAGTGTGTCAGTGAAGTTATTGACACCAGTTTGCTGTTCAAAATAGTTACCTACAGGTCAGGTATTGAAGATTGTGGTTTCTCCGTCACACGGATCACATATAAGTTCGCTCCAAATTCAGTCATTTGTAGTGAGCGTGGAAGATACTGTCCTCCATTTAAAATGGGCAAGGCACGTGGCAAGGGACGGGGAACTGGACGTGATGGTGATGGTGCATGCAGAGGCCGAGGACAAGGCCGTGGGCAAGCTGAAATTGTGCCACAACAAACACCTACATCTTCTCGCCTGACCTTCCTGTCCCAATTTCTAGGGGACCGCAGCACACCACTATTGAACCCAGAGCAGTGTCTAAAGGTTGTTGGTTGGATAGCGGATAATGCTACCAGTCACTTAGCCACCACCACCACCACCCTGTCTTCCACACGGTCAAGTCTCAGTAGCCGTGAGTCTGGACCGCATATTCCTCACGCTGATCCTCCTTCCTCCCACCATGCCGAGTATCCAGAGACAACTAATCCCACACTTGGACACTCTGTAGAGCTGTTCAATTTTCCATTTAAAGATTCGGGCCTCTCGCCCGGTCCACTTGAAGCGGGGCAAGAGGAGATCACGTGTAGTGATGCCCAAATATTTGAACAGCCACAGTCACATGAAGGCGACGGTGGGAAAGTGTCACAAGAGGTGGACGATGATGAGACACAATTGCCAGAAAGTCAGGAGGAGGACCAGGGTGCTGAAGTGGAAGACGAGGTGGTGAACGATATAGTAACTGACCCAACCTGGCAGGAGGACATGCAGAGCGAGGACAGCAGCACACAGGGGGAGGGAGGCAGAGCACCCAAACAGGCAGGAAGAAGCAGTGTGGTGGCCGCAGACAGAAGGCAGGCAACCGTTCCCCGTAACACCAACATGAAGGAAGTTGCCAGTACAACTGTTAGGTCTTCCCGAGTCTGGTTAATTTTTAAAGACTCTGCCGATAACCCCAAAAAGGCCATTTGCAACACCTGCCAGGCCAGCATCAGCAGGGGTGGCAAAACGACCAGCCTGACCACCACCAGTATGATCAGGCACATGGCAGCAAAGCACCCGACTTTGTGGGCCGAACCCCAGGGTCCAGGAACAGTGTCTGTGGGTTGCACCATTGCTTCTTCCGCTGTTGTGCATGCAAGCCAATCCCCTGTCCATGGTGTATGCGAAGATGCCTCCTGCCCTGCACCTGTCGTTGCACACTCTCAAGTAGCAGCATCAGGAAGCACGTCCATGTCCTTGTCCCAGCGCAGCATTCAGTTGTCCATACCACAGTCGTTGGAACGCAAGCGCAAATATGCAGCCAACGCCCCACAGGCCACACTACTAAATTCTCACATTTCACGACTGCTCGAAATGTTGCCTTTTAGGCTCGTGGAGACTGAAGCATTCCGAAACCTGATGGCGGCGGCCGTCCTTGGTACTCGGTCCCCAGCTGCCACTATTTCTCCCGATGTGCCATCCCCACATTACGCGAGCACGTGTCCCAAAACATTAGTCGTGTCCTCGACAACGCAGTTACCAGGAAAGTCCACCTAACCACGGACAAGTGGACAAGTGCTTGTGGGCAGGGATGGTACATCTTGCTGACGGCACACTGGGTTAACATAGTGGAAGCCGGGACCCAGTCGAACCTTGGGACGGAACACGTCCTCCCGACGCCAAGGATTGCGGGCCCTAGGTCAATCAGGGTTGCCTCCACGGTCTACAGCTCTTGCACCACATCCTCCTCAGCCCCCTCCTCCTCTTCAGCCTCCATCTCCGAAATGACCACATCAGTCACAAGCTGGAAGCACTGCAGCACTGCCTCGGCCAAGCGGCAACAGGCTGTGCTGAAGCTAATATGCTTAGGTGAAAAACCACATAATGCTGAAGAGTTGTGGACAGCTCTGAAAGAGCAGGCAGATCTGTGGCTCACACCGCTGAACCTACAGCCAGGCATGGTTGTGTGTGACAATGGCCGGAACCAAGTGGCGGCCCTGAGGCGAGGTTAGCTCACACACGCACCATACCTGGCCCATGTGCTTAACCTCGTGGTTCAGCGGTTTCTCAAATCCTACCCGGAGCTGCCGGATCTGCTTGTTAAAGTACGTCGCCTGTGTGCCCATTTTAGAAAGTCAGCTACAGCTTCCGCTGCCCTTGCAGTGTTTCAGCAGTGTTTGCAGCTTCCGGCTCACAGACTGGTGTGTGATGTCCCTACGCTTTGGAACTCTACATTGCAGATGTTGGGAAGGATTTGTGAGCAGAAGAGGGCAGTTGTTGAGTACCAGCATCAAAAAGGCCATCGGTATTCAGTTCAGACTCCACACATAAGACCTCAGGAGTAGAGATGAGCGTTGTTCTACTCGAACTGTTCGCCAATCTCAAATTCGAGCTGTTTTGGGCGGTGTTCGAGCCGTTCGGCGAACACGAATAATTTGAGAAAAATTCGGCTGTTCGAGGTTATGTTCGATAACTGTTCGTGCACCAAAATCATAACTGGATTTTTTCTCAGTAATGATGAAAATTAATGTTAATACGCAGTTTGAGTGTACAGCGGGGTGGGGGGAGGGGCAGGGGATGGATCTCTGCAGGAACAATGAAGATCTCCATTTTTTTTCTCTTTCCCGCATTTACAGTGGGGAGGTGCAATCTGTCAGCCTATCAGCAGCGCACACACGGAGCGAAGTGCTTTTTTTCACACAAGCAAGGGCATGTGTCATTGGCAGTGTATGTCACATGTCCTTGCCCTATAAGACCAAGCCATTTTCCCCGTCGCCACCATTTTCTCACTGCTGCAGCTGCGTGTTAGACGGCACCGCTGTTGCTGTGTGCGCTATACCTTGTTAATTTCAAGCCAATTTTCGCACAAATCTACAGATAGCTTGGGAGTAGGGAATAGTTGTGATTGCAGTCCTTTTAAGGACTAGGTTACAGCATTTCCTACGACTTTTATCAGGCAGGTCTGTGCTCTTAAATAGATAGATTGTGGGAGTAAAGACTAATTGTAATTGGAGTCCTTTTCAGGACTAGGTTACATCAGTTCCTATCAGTTTTTGCCAGGCAGGTCTGTGCCAGTGCTGTGCAAGTTTTTTTCACAGCATTTGGCTGAATCTAGCAAAGCTAATCCTTTTTGGCCTATTGCAGAGTGTGTTAGTCAGTGGAGTAGCCTATCTGTGTTGCAAGATATACCACCTGTGTATAGAATACCAATTTTTTTACTGCACCTAGTGAAGTAAAATCTTTTGGGCATAGCATCATTCTATTAGATCATCTATACTGACCTCCATCAGGTTGCAAATTGAATATAATTTTTTTCTGCATCTAGCTCTGAAAAAATATTGGGCTTCTAGCTGTGTGTGGGACTTGTTCTATTAATCCATCTATACAGACCTCCATCAGGTTGCAAACTGAATATATTTTTTTCTGCATCTACCTCTGAAAAAATATTGGGCTTCTAGCTGTGTGTGGGACTTGTTCTATTAATCCATCTATACAGACCTCCATCAGGTTGCAAACTGAATATATTTTTTTCTGCATCTACCTCTGAAAAAATATTGGGCTTCTAGCTGTGTGTGGGACTTGTTGTATTAGTCCATCTATACTGACCTCCATCAGGTTGCAAACTAAATATATTTTTTTCTGCATCTACCTCTGAAAAAATATTGGGCTTCTAGCTGTGTGTGGGACTTGTTCTATTAATCCATCTATACAGACCTCCATCAGGTTGCAAACTGAATATATTTTTTTCTGCATCTAGCTCTGAAAAAATATTGGGCTTCTAGCTGTGTGTGGGACTTGTTCTATTAATCCATCTATACAGACCTCCATCAGGTTGCAAACTGAATATATTTTTTTCTGCATCTACCTCTGAAAAAATATTGGGCTTCTAGCTGTGTGTGGGACTTGTTGTATTAATCCATCTATACAGACCTCCATCAGGTTGCAAACTGAATATATTTTTTTCTGCATCTACCTCTGAAAAAATATTGGGCTTCTAGCTGTGTGTGGGACTTGTTGTATTAGTCCATCTATACTGACCTCCATCAGGTTGCAAACTGAATATATTTTTTTCTGCATCTACCTCTGAAAAAATATTGGGCTTCTAGCTGTGTGTGGGACTTGTTCTATTAATCCATCTATACAGACCTCCATCAGGTTGCAAACTGAATATATTTTTTTCTGCATCTACCTCTGAAAAAATATTGGGCTTCTAGCTGTGTGTGGGACTTGTTGTATTAGTCCATCTATACTGACCTCCATCAGGTTGCAAACTGAATATATTTTTTTCTGCATCTACCTCTGAAAAAATATTGGGCTTCTAGCTGTGTGTGGGTCTTGTTCTATTAATCCATCTATACTGACCTCCATCAGGTTGCAAATTGAATATAATTTTTTTCTGCATCTAACCCAGCCAATAGTTTTGGCCTAATACCACAGTTTGGCCACTCAGCTCTGCTCGGTTCCCATCCATTGTTTTTTTGTGCAAATGACACACCCCCTGGGCCATGTTGTGCAGCATTGCGCATGCGGGGAATACCCGGAGCCGGATCTGATAGAGGTAGTAGTCCTCGTGGCGGTGACCCGGTCCGTGCCCAGGGTGTCAAACCAAGTGGCAGAACTTAGAATAAGATGTTATATTGTTCGACTACGCCACCCGTTGATTGCGGCTATGAAGCCACCGCTGCAGGGCAGACCGCTGAGGCCGGTGGTACGGGTGTGCAGCGTGGATAGTATAACCCCCAACGGGAGGGGTATGGCCCCAGGGCAGCAGGCGAAGAGGGGATGATGGTAGTGATGTTATAGTGGTCCCCGTCCTAATAGTGCTAATGCGACAAGGAATCAGTGAGACGTACAGCTGCAGTTTTCAATGCTTTACTCACAGTTCTTTATCAGGTCCCTTGTGCGCAGTCAAGACCGCCCGAGTCATGCTGCGTCCACCAGGTCAGGGACTCGGCCAACTCCCAGGCAATTCCAGAGCGTGGTCCAGGGCTCCCCTCTCTTCCTTCCTACTGGCCGTCCCCACCAGGGACCCACCTTTGTCCGGCTCCCTCGGGCCTTCTGGTGGCGAAGCCTTTCCCGGTTTCCCTGACCCTATACGGTATGCCTTCCTGGTGGATATGGTGAGGGGTCGCGCCAAGACTTGACCACGACCTCCGGTTCCTGGCTAAGGATAATTGGCCTCCACCAGTTTGGGATCCGGTACCCTGTTCTGCCAACCCTTCACCCGTTATTCCGTGGGATCTTAGGGTTCCCTCTTTTCTTGCGTCTCTGGGCCTTTCCTGGTGTTTATGTTCCTTCTTCCTCTTACTTCTCTCTCTCTCTCTGCTTCAGGCCTCCACTTCAGGCCTGGCTCTGGAGCTGGGCCCGGACTGAGCCACAGCTCCCTGTCAGCCCTCCTGGCTGAGCTCCTCTCCTCTTCTCCTCCTCTCTGAACTGAACCGGACTGAACCCTGTTCTATGATGGTGCCCACCTTTTATACTCCCTTCTGACACCCGAGCCCAGGTGACCAGCACCCAATGGGCTCCTACCTATGCCCAGAGTCCCTCCCCTGTCTGCTCCTACACCACTGGGATATTCCTCCCCCCTCCCCACTCCAGCCAGGGACAGACGCTGTCGTACCTGCATATCTATCTGGTGGGAGTACCGTTGATCTGTCCCCCGGAAATGGGGTGAGTGTAGTGTATGCAGCTAACTGAGCCCCGTTCCACACTCCATCCTTACCCGGGAGTGGAATACCGCACCTCTGGTTCGAGGTGCAATACCCCTGTAGCAGCCGAGTACTCGGGGTGCTACACAAACAACTCCAGAGTTGTGAATTAGTTAACCACCAAAATGAGTGGAAAAAGGCCTGCTGCTGGTGGAAAGGGGAATAGGCGTGTTGGGAAGGGGAAAAAAGGTTGTGTCCGTGGGGTAGGTGTTAAAGCAACAGTAACATCTGCAGAAGAAAGACCATCTTCCAGCCAAACTAAAATGTCTACTTCTTTTAGCGGACAATGTGATAAGATCCCTTTCTTACGGCCGCGCCAATCGCTACAAATTCCAGATGAGGCACAAAAACAGCAGGTGCTTCAACGGATATCAAGTGCTCCTTTAAGTGGGCTCTCCTCCACATCAACTTCAACATCACAAATACTCCAGTCCTCAAAGGTGTCACCCCAATCGCACTTGCTTCCTCACAGCTCCCAAATCTCCAGCTGCCCGTCTGAGTATGAGGTAGAACAGATGGTTGAGTCTGCAGAGCTGTTTACTCATACTATAGCCTGGGAATCAGAGGTCGACTCCAGCGCTTCTGTGAATCCAGACGAGGAAATGATCTGCACTGATGCCCAGAATCTTTATGAGTCGGATCCAGGACCAGACGCAGAAGGTTCTGACCATAATGTAGACCCTCATTCCCAAACTGTAACTCCTGTTGGTGGAGACAATGAGGAAGACGATGATAAGACTCAAATACCTGATTGGAGCGACAACTTTAGTTTTTTGTCAGGGCAGGAACAGGTTGGCTCTGAGGACGACGGGTGTGATAACGCACAGGGTGATGATGATGAGGTTGGAGATCCCACTTACTGTCAACCCACAGTCAGCCAAGAGATGAGGTCAGCAGAGGAGGTGGAGGAAGATGCTAGTGACGACGAGGTCAGGTTTGCGCCTTCCTGGACAGAGACGTAGTACTGGAAGCACGTCAACAACTGCATCCTCAAACACAACTCTGCCTCTCACCACAAGTCGTGGTGGCTCTTCAGGTCGCATGGGTGCTAAGCCTTGCATAGCCTGGGCATTTTTTCAGATCGATAAAGATGACCCAACTCGTGTTATCTGTAACATTTGTCAGCAAAAGCTAAGTAGAGGCCAAAAAATACATAGTTTGAGTACTTCATGCATGAACCGGCACATGGACATGAAGCATAAGTTGCAGTGGGAAGCTCAGTGTGCTACAATGCGGCCTAGCCGGCCGGGCCAACCACCGTCTGCCATATCTTGTGCATCCGCGACCTCTTCATCCTCTGTGACTGGGGGGACAGCAGTCACACCTGTTTTGGGGCGCAGACCTGCCACCTCTTTACCCGCAACAGCCAGCGTGATTGGCAGGTCATCATTTTCTTTGGAGGTGGTAACACCAGCTGGTGTTGAGCGCTGTCCGACATCGATAGCACCACCTTTGGATCAAGGCAACCTAACATGTCCGCCTGCATCTTCCTCACAGACCGGCAGTTTGCCGGGGACACCCTTATCAACCCCATCTAAGCACAATAGCCAGCCCTCGGTCCCTCAGATGTGGACAAGTAAAAGACCATTTCCTCCTAGCCATGAGAAAGCTAAGAGGTTGAATTTCACCATCTGCAAGCTCTTGGCTACAGAAATGCTGCCTTTCCACCTGGTGGACACAGAGGATTTTCGAGACCTTATGTCCGTCGCAGTGCCCCAGTACCAGATGCCCAGTCGGCACTACTTCTCAAAGAAAGGTGTGCCTGCGCTCCACCAGCATGTCGCACACAACATCACCGCTTCTTTGAGAAACTCTGTGTGTGACAGGGTGCATTTCACCACAGACACTTGGACGAGTAGGCATGGACAGGGGCGTTACATGTCGCTGACTGGGCACTGGGTAACTATGGTGACAGCAGGACAAGGGGCTGCTGTCCAAGTCTTGCCGTCCCCACGAGTTGTGCGTCAATCCTCTTTATGTCAAAGTTCCTCCACTGCTTCTGCCTCCTCAACCTCCTCTCGGTCCTCCACCTGCACCCAAAGCCTGTCTGGTCATGCCACAAGCTTTCTAACTGTGCAGAAGGGATCCTGCACACCTCCTTACTATGCTGGCAGTAGGGCTCAACGTCATCAGGCGGTTTTTACATTGAAATGTCTGGGGAATGTGAGTCACACAGCTGAGGAGTTGCGGTCAGCTCTGGAGAACCAATTTCATGAATGGTTGTCTCCACTGGACCTGAAACCAGGGAAGGCCGTGTGCGACAATGCTGCAAACCTGGGTGCGGCCCTTCGCCGGGGCAATGTCACACACGTGCCTTGTATGGCTCACGTGTTGAACCTGGTTGTCCAGCAATTTTTAGCCCACTATCCCAGACTAGATGGCCTTCTGCAGAGGGCACGGTCGCTGTGTGCTCACTTCCGCCGTTCGCATCTCGCAGCTCAGTGACTTACATCTCTACAGAAGTCGTTGGGTCTGCCACTTCACCGGCTAAAATGCGATGTGCCTACCCGGTGGAATTCAACTCTGCACATGTTGCAGCGACTGTGGCAGCACCGACAAGCCCTGGTGCAATACGTTCTGACGTATAGTCTGGGCCAACGAGATTCAGAGGTGGGGCAAATCACGCTGGAGGAGTGGCCTCAGATCAGGGACCTATGCACCCTTCTGCACAGTTTTGAAATGGCGACGAAGATGTTTAGTGCTGACGATGCCATTATCAGCATGACTATTCCGGTGATTTACATGCTGGAGCACATGTTAAACAGAATTCGGAGTCAGGTGGTGGCACAAGAGGAGGTGGAGGAAGTAGAGGAGGAGTTGTATGCGAAAGGGCTAACATCTGCAAGGTCCAGACGGTCGGCAGCACCAAGGCAGCAGGCATGTGAGGGTGGGGGAGATGGTTTTACCAGGGCGCATGGTAGCAGCCAAACTAGTGAGGAAGGTGCAGTAGCCCAGGAAGAAGTGGAGGACGAACTGATGGAAGACTCATCAGATGAGGGAGACCTTGATCACATTTCTGTTGTGCGAGGTTGGGGGGAGAGGACAGAGGAAGGAAGCATGATTGTTACTGTGACACCCCAGGGGTCTGGTTGCCACAGTGATAGAGATATTACGTCTGAGAGCAGGTGGGAGGTCTCTTGGTCAGGAATCCTATGCATGCCACACCTCCTGCCCAGTCCTGGGAGGGGAAGAACTTCCCCTATATAAACCTAGGGCTGAGGCAGGGTTAGTGAGTAGAGAAGAAGTAGAGACAGAGAAAAGAAGCAAATATAGGAACAGAACATCAGGAGCTCTGTGGGAGCAGTGTTACAAGGAGTCAGGGGCTGGCAGCTGCAGAGCTCGCCCTGACTGAGAAGATTTCTTACCGGACCCGGAGTCCGAGGCTGTGGGGACTAACTCCTACCCAGCAGCAGAAACCGACCGGCAGGGGATTCCAGGTCCTCTGGCCAAGAAACCCGAGTCACCGGCCATACGGGTGAGCACCACACGGTACACTCAGGGACGTGGGCTACTTATACCCGCCTCTATCAAGGTAGCCAGAAGAGTACAGTTAGTTTGGGAGGCCTACAACTCCGCCTGGCCAGGGGAGATCCCATCTGCTCAAGGACTGACCAGGCCCCAATCGCTAGCCAGTACTCCGGGAGGGTCTATCTTTGTCACCAGTAAAGACCCTGAACTACACCGTACCGTCTCCGAGTGGTTTCTGCTACCCTCATCATCCACGTCGGCTGCCCTGAGGCCATACCCCTCCCGTTGGGGGTTATACTATCACGCTGCACAATCCTACCACCGGCCTCAGCGGTCTGCCCTGCAGCAGCAGCTCCTTAGCTGTACTCAACGGGTGGCGTAGTCGTCCAACATCTACCGCTGATACATCGCCGCTCAGTTTGACTCCCTGGGCACGGACCGGGTCACCGCCACGAGACTACAACCCTCAACAGATCCGGCTCCGGGTAAGCTCCCACGTGCGCAACGCAGCGCGACACAGGCCCAGGGGCGCGTCAACTTTTGGCGTAGTCGGCAGGATCTCGTGCCCGCAACCACCGGGTACTGCGTGCCTGAAAAAGACTGTTCAAACTTACCTGTGGTGAAGATTCCCGCCATCCGGCGCCATCTTCAGCCTTCTTCCCGCCATCGGTGAAGATTCCCGCCATCCGGCGCCATTTCCAGCCTTCTTCCCGCCTTCCGTGGAGTTTTCCCGCCGTTGGACGCCATCTTGAAGACGTCGCGCGGGAAGAAGAGGGGCGTGGACTCCGAAAGCGCGAGAACTGAAGCCCCGCCTCACGTCCGGACGTCGCGTAAGGTCCTGGAAGGAGCCCAGCAGACGCCGACGTCACAGGAGCGCGACGGAAGGTCCTCAACCCTGACGATCTACTGCGGAGCTGCGGCCTACGGAAGAGGATCATCGCAAGGTAGGCCACGGTCCACTAGGGGGGAGGAGGATGTCGGATATGGAGGAGAGCTTCACTGCCTCAACCCCCGCCAGCGCCACCGCTGCTGCAGTCATGCCTTTCACCATGCCCTATATCCCGGGAGCGGCCTGGCTACCCCAGTACTCAGGGGAGTCACATACCCTGCATGACTTTAGAGAAAAGCTGGATAGCCTCTTCCAGGTGTACCCCCTCACAGAAGAGCAAAAAGTGAGCATCCTGGTGGCCCAATTAACTGGGGCAGCCCGAAGGGAGGTAAAGTCCTGGCCACCTGGGGGGAGGACTGTCGCAGGGATACTAACCCGGCTGAGGGACACCTTTGATACCCGCACCTCAGCCGAGATCAAGCTTAGATTCTACGGGTGCAAACAGCGGGCACATGAGAGTATAAGGGACTATGCCCTGAACCTACAAGAGGCCCTGAGAGCCATTAAGCAGACCGACCCTGACGGCGTGGGAGACGAGGACAGGCTGTTGACTGAACAATTTATAGAGGGTTTATATTGAAATGCCCACCGAACCCAGTTGCGGGCAATGGCCTTACAGGACCCTCATCTGGGATTTGCACAGTTCAAGGACAGAGCCATCCGGGTGCTTCGAGAACCGGCACCAAGTGGCGTTGTGACCCCCAGACGCCCCACTACCACTTACCACCAGGAGGCGGCGCCCTTGTCGGCAGGGCCTGTGGGAGCTGATGCGCAGGCTTTGAACAATGACCCGGCTCCAGACCTGCACCATCAGGTCCAAGAGCTAGCTAAAAGCGTTGCTGCGCTAACCCGAACTGTGCAGTCTTTATAGGTTTCTACTCCAGGGAAGATCCAGCTGGCATCCGGACCGGAGGACATCCCGTGGCGTCAACCAAGGAGGACCCCACCGGCCAGAGGAAGACCCAGCGACCGATACAACGAGGACGGACGACCCATCTGCCGCCGCTGTAATCAACCCGGACATATGGCAAGGTACTGTCCTTTAAACTGGCACAACCTAGGGTAGAGGGCCAACCCCTAGGAAAAAGATCATCAGGCCCATCGAACTGGCGCGACAAATATGTGGGAGGACGTCCAGTCTTGCCTGTGGTACTAGATGGCATTCCTATGAGTGCCCTACTGGACACCGGGTCACAGGTCACCACCATCCCGTACGTGCTCTTCAAGCAGTACTGGAATGACTCAGATATTACCCGCTACCCTGACGACGACTTGAGTATCATCGCCAGCAATGGTCAGCCCGTGCCACAGATCGGATTTAAAGAGGTGACCATTAAAATTGGTAGAGTTGAACTGGCAGCACAGGGACTGATCATTGTAGACGTTGACAAACATGAGAGTCACCCAAAGATAACTCTAGGAACTAATGTAATTGAAAATTGTCTTGCAGAGGTGATTTTCCTTTTACAGCAGGTTGCCAAGAACGCCAGCTCCGGCGAGCAGCGAGTGCTCCAAAAAGAGATCCGGGCACTGATGCGACGGCAACAGGTGGAACTCTCCGGCGGTGAGATTGGTAGCGTGAGAATGTGTGACCCTTTCCCTATTGCCATGCCCCCAAAAAGTGAAATGATGATTTGGTGCCGGGCAGCTATTGGTCTGAGAGGTAGAGATTACCAGGCAATGGTAGAACCAGTTTACTCAGACAGTAGGCCCACCATCTTGACAGCACGGGGGGTGGTTAATGTACGCCATGGGAGGGTGCCCGTTCGCATAATCAATATCGGGAAGAGGGAAGTGTACCTGCCCCGGTATGCCACGCTAGCCAAATTATATACCATTAACCAAAATGCTATACAATCTGTGGAACCCTTGCCTCCATCTCACCCGGAGGAAGGTAACGGCTCTAAGAAAACAATGGAGGACTGGTGTCAGCAACTACATTTGGGTACTGACTCCACTCCCTCACACCAGAAACAGGGAGTCTATCGGGTGGTTCAAGAGTACGAGAGAGTGTTTAGTAAACACCCGTTAGACTTCGGGCAAGTCAAGGGGGTAGAACACCACATCCCCACGTGAGACCATCCTCCCATAAAAGAGAGGTATCGACCCGTACCCCCTGCACACTACCAACACGCCAAGGGGATGCTTAGAGACATGAAGGAGGCTGGGGTGATCAGGGATAGCTGTAGCCCCTGGGCAGCTCCACTAGTCTTAGTCAAAAAGAAAGACAACACCATGAGGATGTGTGTAGATTACCGGAAAATCAACCGTATCACACACAAGGATGCGTACCCCTTACCAAGGATAGAGGAGCCTTTGGCTGCTTTAAGATCTGCTAACTTCTTCTCTACCTTGGATCTCACTAGTGGGTACTGGCAGGTTCCTGTAGCAGAGGCGGACCGGGAGAAGACCGCATTCACCACCCCGATGGGACTTAGCGAGTTTACCTGTATGCCGTTCGGACTCTGCAACGCACCAGGAACCTTCCAACGATTAATGGAGTGCTGTCTGGGCCACAGAAACTTCGAGACGGTCCTGTTGTACCTGGACGATGTCATCATATATTCTAAGACTTATGAGGACCACCTGAAACACCTGGCGGAAGTGTTCGAAGCTCTGGCAAGCTACGGCCTAAAGGTGAAACCCTCCAAGTGTCACCTCCTGAAACCAAAGGTGCAGTACCTGGGACACGTGGTGAGCGCTGACGGAGTGGCTCCCGACCCTGATAAGATCACCGCAATTAAGGAATGGCCAAGTCCCTCCAGTGTAAAGGAAGTGCGGCAGTTCCTCGGGTTGGTAGGCTACTACCGCAGGTTCATCCCCGGTTTCACCAAAAAGGCAGCTCCTATGCAGGACCTCCTGATAGGCCAGTCCCGGAAGGCCAAGAACCAGAAGCCGCCCTTCAGATGGGAGAAGTTGGAAGAAGAGTCCTTCCGCCAGCTGAAGATGGCCCTCACGGGGGATGAAATCCTGGCGTACCCGGATTACAGCCAGCCCTTTATCCTCTACACCGACGCAAGTAACATCGGGCTAGGAGCCGTGCTGTCCCAGATCCAGCAGATCAGGAGGATCAACCCTCTGCTTGCAGTGAGCCTGCCATATCCCTAGTGAGCCAAAGGGCCCGTAGACAGCTGCCCAATTTACCCTTGACAGCTCCTACACCCTGTAGTTCAGGGCCAGACAGTCAGCTCCGTAGGTCCACTAGGGCCACTAGAGGCCAGTTACCCGCACGTTGGAGGATTTGAAGTGTATAAATTGTTTTATTTGTGGTTACCTGTTTTTCTTGTTGCTTGTGTATAATTATGTGTTTCTAGTTGTTTATAGGAGTCTTTGGTGGATTTACCGGGAATCCTGTGTACATAGTTGGAGCGTAACCCAGGACGGACTAAAGACTGTTAAGGACTTGGGGCAGGACAGACCCCTACCTGGTTACGTCTCCCTGTTTTGGTGAAATGGACACCTTGCTTTCTTCAAAGACTGCACCCGGTTACGGACATGCCGTGACCACCTTTATGTGTTTCTTTATTGTATTGTTATTGTTATATCTTGTTATGTTTTTCTAAAATATGTTTAGTCCCGGAGTACTAAATTTCACTAGGGGGGAATGTGACACCCCAGGGGTCTGGTTGCCACAGTGATAGAGATATTACGTCTGAGAGCAGGTGGGAGGTCTCTTGGTCAGGAATCCTATGCATGCCACACCTCCTGCCCAGTCCTGGGAGGGGAAGAACTTCCCCTATATAAACCTAGGGCTGAGGCAGGGTTAGTGAGTAGAGAAGAAGTAGAGACAGAGAAAAGAAGCAAATATAAGAACAGAACATCAGGAGCTCTGTGGGAGCAGTGTTACAAGGAGTCAGGGGCTGGCAGCTGCAGAGCTCGCCCTGACTGAGAAGATTTCTTACCGGACCCGGAGTCCGAGGCTGTGGGGACTAACTCCTACCCAGCAGCAGAAACCGACCGGCAGGGGATTCCAGCCTCTGGCCAAGAAACCCGAGTCACCGGCCATACGGGTGAGCACCACACGGTACACTCAGGGACGTGGGCTACTTATACCCGCCTCTATCAAGGTAGCCAGAAGAGTACAGTTAGTTTGGGAGGCCTACAACTCCGCCTGGCCAGGGGAGATCCCATCTGCTCAAGGACTGACCAGGCCCAAATCGCTAGCCAGTACTCCGGGAGGGTCTATCTTTGTCACCAGTAAAGACCCTGAACTACACCGTACCATCTCCGAGTGGTTCCTGCTACCCCCATCATCCACGTCGGCAGCCCTGAGGCCATACCCCTCCCGTTGGGGGTTATACTATCACGCTGCACAATCCTACCACCGGCCTCAGCGGTCTGCCCTGCAGCAGCAGCTCCTTAGCTGTACTCAACGGGTGGCGTAGTCGTCCAACATCTACCGCTGATACATCGCCGCTCAGTTTGACTCCCTGGGCACGGACCGGGTCACCGCCACGAGACTACAACCCTCAACAGATCCGGCTCCGGGTAAGCTCCCGCGTGCGCAACGCAGCGCGACACAGGCCCAGGGGCGCGTCATTACCTCGCCACCAACACAACAGGGACTTGGTGCTCCTGGATGCGCAACACACATGAGTGCCTTCTTGCTGCACTACCTGCAACATGACCCTCGAATTCTGAGAATTAGAAATAATCCTGACTACTGGGTTGCCACACTGTTAGATCCCCGGTACAAAAGTAAATTTGCAGAAATTATTCCTGCCATAGAAAGGGATGCACGCATGCAGGAGTATCAGCAGAGACTGTTGCAGAATCTTACATGTGCTTTTCCACAAAACACCAGTGGTGCACGTAGTGAATCTCACAGTTCCAACTTGCCAACCGTGGGACCGTCAAGTGTTCAGCACTCAAACCGTAACAGAACCACAGTATCTGCTGGTAACATCAATTTTGCGGAATCATTTCACCACTTTTTTAGCCCATCCTTTGCAAGGCCACAGGAGACAAGAAGTCTGACACATAGTCAACGCCTAGAGACGATGGTACAGGAGTATCTCCAAGTAAACATTGAAGCCACGACTGTGTCACTGGACCCTTGCTCTTTTTGGGCTTCCAATCTGGATAAATGGCCGGAGCTAGCCACTTACGCCTTGGAGATCTTGTCATGCCCCGCAGCCAGCGTTCTGTCTGAACGTGTGTTCAGCGCTGCTGGTGGTGTGCTGACAGATAAGCGCACGCGGCTCTCCACTGATAATGTAGACAGACTCACGTTCATAAAGATGAACAAATCATGGATCCGAAACGACTTTTCTACCCCTGTGTCATCCTGGGGAGAGTAAAAGCTTGATGATTGGTTAAAATCACCCTACCAACCGTTTTAAGCTTTCAAATTACTAATCATGTTTATCTGTATCTTGGCTGGAAAATAATTTGGGCTTTGTAGCAGTGTGCAGCACTGATCCTATTAGGCCATCTATACTAAAGCTTCACCAGATTTAAAATTAATAATAATTTTTAGCTGCATCTAGCCCGGAAAATAATTTTGGGGCTCCAAGATGCGCAAGACACATAAGTGCCTTCTTGCTGCACTACCTGCAGCATGACCCTCATATTGTCAGAATTCGAAGTAATCATGACTACTGGGTTGCTACACTCTTAGATCCCCCAAACTTTTCGATCAACCTTTTCATTTTAATAAAGACCAAAAAAATGGTCATTTTTGAAATTATAAGCATTAGCAGGTTGTTAGAAACTGAAATCAAACAGTTTTCAACTCAAAACTTTATTCTAGGTGATGTTACATTTGCACATAGGACCCCTTGTTCGAAAGGAGCTTCTGAACTCTCTCGTCCATTGAATTTGTCAGGTTTTGGATGGTTTCTGCTTCAATTGTTTTGCATGAGGACAGAATACCCTCCCAGAGCTGTTGCTTAGATGTGAACTGCCTCCCGCCATCATAGACACTCCTTTTAATGATGCTCCAAAGGTTCTGAATGGGGTACAGGTCAGGGGAGCATGGGGGTCACACCATAAGTTTGTCCCCTTTTATGCCCATATCAGCCAGAGATGCAGATGTTTTATGTGCAGCATGAGATGGTGCATTATCATGCAGAAAAAATGATCTTGCTGTGAAATACACGGTTCTTCTTCTTGAACCATGGCAGGAAGTGCTGTTTGAGAAAATCCACATACATTATGGAGTTCATCTTTAGCGCCTTCAGGGATCCTAAAGGGGCCGACAATCTCTCTCCCCATGATTCCAGCCCAAAACATTACTCCACCTCCTCCTTGTTGGCGCTGTAGCCGTGTTTGCGTGGGGTGTCCATCAACCAGCCATCCTCCACTCCATCCATCTGGACCATCGAGCGCTGCACGGCACTCATCCGTGAACAAAACAGTTTTGAAATCAGTCTTCATGTAATGTTTGGCCCACTGGAGCCGTTTCTGCTTGTGTGAAGTGGATAGAGGAGGTCGACAGGATGGTGTATGCACAGCTGCAAACCTCTGAAGGACCCTGCATCTTGTTGTTCGGGGGACGTTGGAGGCACAAGCAGCTTCAAAAACTTGTCTGCTGCTATGACAAGGCTTTTTTGCCGCTGCTCTTTCAACCTGACGTAATTGCCTGTAGGAAAGAGTCCTCAATTTGCCCTTATCAGCACGCACACGTGTGTACTGTGAATCAGCTACATACTTCTTGATTGCCAAGACACTTCATCCTGATCATCGCACAATGTTGATTGTAGTCATGCCTTGACCTAAACACTCCACAATTTGTTGCTTCTCAGCAGCCGACACATCCTTTTTCTTTCCCATTTTGGCAGAAAATGTAGGCTGCTTAATAATGTGAGTGTAACGGGTCCGGGAGGCGGAACCTCTGAGCTACTATACAAGGGGGCGGCCCTTGTAAGGGAGCGGGTGGCAGTCTCTGGGTGAACGGACAGGGAGTTACGGCAAGTGATCAGGGCAGTCTCTGGGTAAGGGGTAGGTACGACCTGTGATGGCAGAGCCTCCGGGTAGGCTAGCAGGCAGATGGTAGATGTGTGCTCCCAGGTGAGCAAGCGAGAGTCTCTGGAATAGCAGGTGGTCACGGCACGTGACGGTGGAACCTCCGGGCTGGCAGGCAGGTAGGTAACGGAGAAGCGCTCCCAGGTGAGCGGGCAAGAGTCTCTGGAATAGCTGGTGGTCACCGCACGTGACAACGGGACCTCCGGGCTGGCAAGCAGGCAGGTAACGGAGATGCGCTCCCAGGTGAGCGGGCAAGAGTCTCTGAGATAGCTGGTGGTCACAGCACGTGACAACGGAGCCTCCGGGCTGGCAAGCAGGCAGGTAGCGGAGAAGCGCTCCCAGGTGAGCGGGCAAGCTGGTCCATAGACAGACTGACCGGAGTTGTAAGGCAGACCGTCGGACCTCAGGCAGGCAGGCAGGTAGCTGATGTGCGCTCCCAGGTGAGCGGACAAGTTGGTCCTTAGACAGACTGACCGGAGTTGTAAGGCAGACCGTCGGACCTCAGGCAGGCAGGCAGGTAACAAGTATACAGGCAGGAATCAGGCAGGTAACTAGCAGGAAACTGGCAGGAAACTGGCAGGTAACTGGCAGGTAACTGGCAGGTAACTGGCAACGGGACCTGAGGGCTGAAGCACAGGTGAGACACAGGTGCAAACAACATTGCTCGGGCACCTCCATTTTGGAGGAGGTGCCTTATATATGATGAAGTCCTCCGGCCATTGGCCGGGGACTCTTTAGGGCGGCGCGCGCGGCCCCTTTAAGAGGAGGGGAGCGCGCGCGCGCGCGCCCTAAGCACAGGGGCCGGGAAGGAGCGCGCGCTGAGAGCAGAGCAGGAGGAGGACGCCGGGACGGAGCGCGCGCTGACAGCAGAGCGGGGGGAGGATGCCGGGCACGGAGCAGAGCGGTGAGAGGAGCAGCGTCCCTGCCTAGCAGAGGGCAGGGACGCCGGCACTACAGTACCCCCCCCTTTAGGCCCCCCCTTTTTTAGGCCAGACAGAAATTTAGCTAGAATGAGAGGGGCATGGATGTTCTCCCGGGGCTCCCACGTTCTCTCCTCAGGACCAAACCCCTTCCAATCTACCAGAAAAAAGGTCTTTCCTCTTACCCTTTTGGTGGCAAGAATGTTCTCTACCTCAAACTCGTCCTCAGCAGAAACCGGAGCAGGAGGCGTACCTGTAGACTTGGAAAAAGAGTTAAGCACCACAGGTTTGAGGAGAGACACATGGAAGGAGTTAGGGATCCGTAAGTTGGCCGGGAGTTTCAATTTATAGGCCACCGGGTTGATCTGACTGATGACCTCCAGTGGGCCGATGAACCGAGGCCCTAACTTATAGGAAGGGATCTTGAGCCGGACATATTTGGACGAGAGCCAGACTTTATCCCCAGGGCGGAATTGAGGAGGGTCCAGACGTTTTTTGTCAGCGTGTCTTTTCATACGCTCGGATGACAGAAGGAGTGCGGACCGGGTACTCTCCCATATGGAGGAAAATTTGTTAACAAGAGATTCTGCAGCCGGATTGTCCACCGAGGTGGAGACGGGAAACGGGATCCGAGGATGCTGACCGTAGACTACAAAAAACGGGGATTTGGAGGAAGACTCGCTCTCGTGATTGTTGTACGAGAATTCGGCCCATGGCAGGAGATCCACCCAGTCAGAATGGTGGGCATTAACGAAGTGCCGAAGGTAACTGGTCAGGTTCTGATTGATCCGCTCCACTTGACCATTAGACTGTGGGTGGTAAGCGGAGGAGAAGTCCAGGGTGACGTCCAGCAATTTACAAGTGGCTCTCCAGAAACGGGAAGTGAACTGTACTCCTCGATCCGACACGATGTGACGGGGCAGGCCATGAAGACGGAAGATGTGGCGGATAAAGTCTTTAGCCAGCTCGGGTGCAGACGGAAGACCTGGCAGTGGAATGAAGTGAGCCATCTTGGAAAAGCGGTCAGCGACCACCCAAATGACCGTACAACCGGCAGAGACGGGCAGATCAGTTATGAAGTCCATCGCTATATGCTGCCAGGGGGCAGCAGGTACTGGCAGAGGTAGGAGGCGGCCGGCCGGCAGGTGTCTCGGAACTTTGTTGCGGGCGCAGGACATACAGGCAGAAACAAAGTCAATTACATCCTTGTGCAGGTTAGGCCACCAGTAGTGCCGGGTAATAAGCTGGAGGGTCTTTTTCTGACCGGCGTGGCCAGCTAGTTTAGACGAATGACCCCAGTGTAGGATCTTCTCCCGATCAGGTACTGGTACGAACGTCTTACCAGGAGGAAGACGATTTAGACTCACGGGAGCCACCTGCATTACTCTGGCGGGATCGATGATGTGTTTCGGATCCTCCTCGAGATCAGACACCAGAAAGGATCGAGACAAGGCGTCCGCCTTGACGTTTTTGTCAGCCGGGCGAAAATGAAGGACAAAATCAAAACGAGCAAAAAACAAGGACCACCGGGCTTGGCGCGGGTTAAGTCTCTGGGCATGCTGGAGGTAAGCCAAGTTCTTGTGGTCAGTGTAAATTATTACCGGGTGAAGAGCCCCCTCGAGCAGGTAACGCCACTCCTCCAATGCCAGTTTGATGGCCAATAACTCTCGGTCTCCTATGGAATAATTGCGCTCTGAGGAGGAGAAGAGTTTTGAGAAGAAGCCACAAGTTACCATCCTCCCGGAAGATGATTTTTGAGTAAGTACTGCTCCGGCTCCAGAGGAGGAGGCGTCAACTTCCAGGAAGAACTGCTTGTTGCCATCTGGGCGATGCAGCACCGGGGCGGAAGAAAAGGCCTGTTTAAGGGAAAGAAAGGCCTCCTCTGCTTCGGGTGGCCACTCTTTGGGATTAGTACCTTTACGGGTGAGCGCAGAAATTGGGGCCGTCCGGGAAGAGAAGTGTGGTATGAAGAGGCGGTAGTAGTTGGCGAAGCCCAGGAATCGCTGAATGGCCTTCAACCCCTCCGGTCGGGGCCATTTCTCGATGGCAGACAGTTTCTCAGGATCCATTTGTAGGCCGGTCTGAGAGATAATGTAGCCCAGAAACGGAAGCGAGGTCTGCTCAAAGAGGCACTTCTCAAATTTAGCGTAGAGATGGTTCTGCCTTAGCCTGAGCAGGACCTGACGAACGTCCCTCCGGTGAGTCTGGAGATCCGGAGAGAAGACCAAGATGTCGTCCAGGTACACCACTACGCAGGAGTAGAGAAGGTCCCGGAAGATGTCATTGACCAACTCTTGAAAGACGGCAGGAGCGTTACAGAGACCAAAGGGCATTACCAGGTATTCATAGTGGCCGTCCCGGGTGTTGAATGCCGTCTTCCATTCATCCCCCTGACGAATACGAACCAGGTTGTACGCCCCACGAAGGTCCAGTTTGGTGAAGATCCTAGCCCCCCTCAGACGATCAAATAATTCTGGAATGAGCGGAAGGGGGTACTTATTCTTCACCGTGATCAGGTTTAGGCCTCTATAGTCTATACAGGGACGGAGAGAGCCGTCCTTCTTTTTGACGAAAAAGAAGCCTGCTCCCGCCGGGGAGGTAGATTTCCGGATGAATCCTCTGGCCAGATTCTCCTCAATATATTCGGACATTGACCGGGTCTCAGCAGCGGATAAAGGATAGATACGCCCACGGGGAGGAGTAGTACCGGGTAGCAGATCGATGGGACAGTCGTATGGTCTATGTGGTGGTAATGTCTCTGCCTCCTTTTTATTAAAGACATCTGCATAAGACCAATAAGGAATCGGAAGTCCAGGTAGATTAGCTGGGGTAGGAGAAGGACGGACGGGATGGACGGGAACCAGGCAGGTTTTATGACAGTCTTGTCCCCAGCGAAGGACCTCTCCGGTTTGCCAGTCTAGCACGGGTGCATGTCTCTGGAGCCAGGGCAGACCTAGCAAGAGGGCGTGAGAGAGTCCAGGCAGAACATGAAAGGAGATACTTTCTGAATGCAGCATTCCCACCTGCAGGGTAATGGATTCGGTGATGAGTTGAATGGGGCGAGGTAAGAGGCCCCCATCCACGGCAGCGACAGACAAGGGTACAGCCAGAGGTTTGGTGGGGATGCGGTATTTCTCAACCAGGGACTGTGAAATAAGGTTCCCGGCTGCTCCAGAGTCAAGTTGGGCTAGTTCGAAATAACGGTTCTCCCCGTAGATGATCGAAACAGACAACAGCAGGGATGGAGAGGATTTATTCTTGTCTAGGTGGACCTCTCTGAGCGAACCTAGACACAGGCGTTTCCCGACCTCTCCGGGCAGGCACGGATCCGGTGCTCCTTACTGCCACAGTAGAAGCAGCTCCCCTCGGCACGGCGTGAGTCCTGACGGGTTTTGACCATCTTGGTCTGGTCGACCTGCATAGGCTCAGGAGAGTGTACCTGGGGAGAGACGGAGGGAATGACGGGTTTCTGGAAAGTAGGAGCTAAACGTGGAATCCTTCTCTCACGGGTGACCTCTTTGGCACGCTCTTGGAACCGTAGGTCAATCCGGGTGGCAAGGGTTATTAGATCATCGAGAGAGGTAGGAATGTCCCGACCAGCAAGTTCATCTTTAATACGACCGGACAGACCCTCCCAGAAGACGGATACCAGAGCGTCGTTATCCCAGGCCAGCTCCGAGGCAAGGGTGCGGAACCGTATGGCATATTGGCCCACGGTGAGACCCTCCTGACGGAGGCGTAGCAGAGAGGATGCGGATGAGGTCTTCCGTCCGGGTTCGTCGAAGACTTTCCGGAAAGCCGAGAGAAAAGCAGGCAAGTTGGACACCAGGGGGTCTCCTCTCTCCCATAGAGGATTTAGCCAGGCCAGGGCCTCCCCGGTGAGATGGGACATGATAAAGGCAATTTTGGCCCGGTCGGAATTAAACTGATGGGACAAAAGTTCAAAGTGCAGGGTGCACTGATTTATGAAGCCCCGAGCCTGGACGGGGTCGCCTCCGAAGCGAGGAGGTGCAGAGAGCCGGGGTCCGGGGTAGGATACCATAGTATTAGTGGGCAGCGGAGCTGCCGGATTGCAAGATATGGCACTGGCGGAGGTTGTTGGTGGATCAGACAGAGTGTTCAGGCGAGTATTAACATTCCGCAGGTGACCCAGGATGGCCTCCTGTTGGGACCTCTGACGGGACAGTTCAAGACAGAGGTCCGAGAGCGAGGGAGCTTGGGTGCCACCGGGTTCCATGGCCCGAGCAAACTGTAACGGGTCCGGGAGGCGGAACCTCTGAGCTACTATACAAGGGGGCGGCCCTTGTAAGGGAGCGGGTGGCAGTCTCTGGGTGAACGGACAGGGAGTTACGGCAAGTGATCAGGGCAGTCTCTGGGTAAGGGGTAGGTACGACCTGTGATGGCAGAGCCTCCGGGTAGGCTAGCAGGCAGATGGTAGATGTGTGCTCCCAGGTGAGCAAGCGAGAGTCTCTGGAATAGCAGGTGGTCACGGCACGTGACGGTGGAACCTCCGGGCTGGCAGGCAGGTAGGTAACGGAGAAGCGCTCCCAGGTGAGCGGGCAAGAGTCTCTGGAATAGCTGGTGGTCACCGCACGTGACAACGGGACCTCCGGGCTGGCAAGCAGGCAGGTAACGGAGATGCGCTCCCAGGTGAGCGGGCAAGAGTCTCTGAGATAGCTGGTGGTCACAGCACGTGACAACGGAGCCTCCGGGCTGGCAAGCAGGCAGGTAGCGGAGAAGCGCTCCCAGGTGAGCGGGCAAGCTGGTCCATAGACAGACTGACCGGAGTTGTAAGGCAGACCGTCGGACCTCAGGCAGGCAGGCAGGTAGCTGATGTGCGCTCCCAGGTGAGCGGACAAGTTGGTCCTTAGACAGACTGACCGGAGTTGTAAGGCAGACCGTCGGACCTCAGGCAGGCAGGCAGGTAACAAGTATACAGGCAGGAATCAGGCAGGTAACTAGCAGGAAACTGGCAGGAAACTGGCAGGTAACTGGCAGGTAACTGGCAGGTAACTGGCAACGGGACCTGAGGGCTGAAGCACAGGTGAGACACAGGTGCAAACAACATTGCTCGGGCACCTCCATTTTGGAGGAGGTGCCTTATATATGATGAAGTCCTCCGGCCATTGGCCGGGGACTCTTTAGGGCGGCGCGCGCGGCCCCTTTAAGAGGAGGGGAGCGCGCGCGCGCGCGCCCTAAGCACAGGGGCCGGGAAGGAGCGCGCGCTGAGAGCAGAGCAGGAGGAGGACGCCGGGACGGAGCGCGCGCTGACAGCAGAGCGGGGGGAGGATGCCGGGCACGGAGCAGAGCGGTGAGAGGAGCAGCGTCCCTGCCTAGCAGAGGGCAGGGACGCCGGCACTACAGTGAGACAGCCTTCTTAAGTAGTCTTGCCTTTCATTGGACACACCTGCCAAACTAATTAGCACAGGTGTCTGCAATTGCTTACAGTGATATAAAGAGCCCTGACACACATCACCATCAATGAGTTTAACTGACAAACAAACAAATTCTTCCCTTATCACTCCTAAACACTTTTTGCATAATAATTTGGAATGCAGTGTACATGTGCTTTTCCACAAAACACCAGTGGTTCACGTAGCGAATCTTACAGTTCTAACTTGCCAACCGTGGTCTGTATGGAGTTGTTCAATAAAGGGCCCAAAATTAAGATAACATAGATGGGAGAGGTCTCTATGAATAGGAATTCCTAAGTATTTGATACCCTGTGAGGGCCAGGCAAAGGGAAAGTTGGACTGGATGGAATCCTATATGGATTTGGGGAGGGAGACATCGAGGGCCTCAGACTTCGCTGCATTGATTTTAAAATTTTACCATGTAACAAAGTGATCTATTTCAGCCATAACAGCAGGGATGGATATATGTGATTGAGTGATATATACTAGGACATCATCAGCAAATAGAGAGCACTTGTACTCGGTGCCTCCCACCTCAATCCACCTAATATTGGGGTTATGGCGAATTGATGAGAGCAGGTGCTCCGTCACTAGGATGTATAAGAGAGGGGACAGAGGACATCCCTGCCTTGTCCCATTGGTGATTGTGAAAGGTGATGAAAATGTTCTGACGCACCCCCTGGGCCTTGGGACACCCGGAGCCGGACCCTTTTTGGTGGATGCTGGTGGTTGTAGTCTTCGTGGCGGCGACCCGGTTCCGTGGCTCAGGGTGGTCAAACCAGTGGCGGAACTATTTATGTGGTTTTGATGTTTAAATGTCCGACTACGCCACCCGTGGATTGCGGTCAGAGTGAACCGCCGCTCCAGGGCAGACCGCTAAGGCTGGTGTTGTGGGTGCAGCAGAGCGTAGCATAACTCCCCACGGGAGGAGTATAGCCTCAGGGCAGTGTATGCGGAGGATGGGGGTGATGGTGCAGGGCAGCAGCAGTAACGACACGGAGTCAGTGATGCAGTTCAGGGCCTTTACTCACAGTTCTTATTATCCAGACCACGTCTGCAGGTAACGGCTGCCCACGTCGTACTGTGCTCACCAGGTGAGGGGCTCAGACAACTCCCAGATAACTTTGGAGCGCTTCACAGGACCCCCTTTGTGTGTCCTTTGTCTGGCCTTTCTTACCAACCCTTCTGTCCGGCTGCCTCGGGCCTCCTCTTGGTAAACTTGGCGCCAGTTTCCCTGACCCTATGTGGTGCCTTCCTAGCGGGTGTAGCGAGGGGCTGCGCCACATAAAATGTCACAGCCTCCGGTTTCTAGCTGAGGGTCGTTTCCTGCCTCCACTAGTTTCGGGGACCGGTCTCCCCCTTTGGCCTGACACCTCCACGCAGGTGGATTCGGGCGTGCGGTGGCGACTCGCCCGTCCGCACCCCTGGGATCCCTTCATTCCTCGTTCCTGGAGCCTTCTCCGCTCCTCTTCCTTCCTTCTCCCTCTTCCAGGCCTGGGCCTCTGTTACTAGGCCCGCCTCCGGAGCAGAGCTCATGCAGAGCCCCTGCTCCCTGCCACTTCTGCTCAGACTTCTCTGCACTGAACTAAGATGGTGCCCACCTTTTATACTCCCTTCTCAATGCACCCAGGAACTGCTTCCTCCCTGCTCCTGCACTACAGGGTTCCCCTTCCTCAGTGTTCCCTCCCCCCACTCCAGCCAGGGACAGGGACTGTCATGCCCATCTCAGAGGCATATTGGTCGCCCTGCCCCACGGCAATGTGGTGTAATGCATGCAGGTGTCGGGTCCTGATCCACACTCCATCCCACCCTGAGAGTGAGATATCACACCTCTGGGTGAGGTGCAATACCGCTGTAGCAACCGAGCCCTCAGGGTGCTACAGTTCCATTTATCTTCAGCCTAGGTGACGTATTGTGATACAGGGCCGTGATTTTGGCTATAAAAGGGTCCCCTAGACCCCTACCCCAAGCTTTTTAAGAGAATCATATATGGCGTGCCAGGAGACTCTATGGAATGCTTTCTCAGCATCCAACGAGAGTATCTAATTACAAATTTTTAACTGCATCTAGCCCAGGAAATACTTTGTGCCTAGTAGCAGTGTCTGCTAGTCAGCGGATTATCCCGACTGTTAAGCAAGCTACACCACCTGTAGTTTAGACACTTAATTTTTTCAAAGGAAATGCTTCGGGACCATGGAATACTCAGTGAAGAGCATCAGGAGGCACCCCAAGTCATAGGGGCTGGGACTGGCACTAGGATGCCTTGCGGTGGACAGCCGAGCTCGATCCTTATAAAAGCTTTTTAACTGCAGCAGCTTTAGTGGACGCTACTGGAGCTGGAATTACGCGGCTGCTGGCATGAGACTTGCCCTCCAATAGATCCTTGTAAATGGATTTAAAGTGTATTCATTCAAATTACAGAGACAATTTAAATTAAAAAGCTTAGAGCTGCCTCCACCACAGGGGGGCTCGCTCGACCCACCAGCGGACAGGCACCAGTATTGGGAGAGGGGGGCTGGCCGTCAGGGTTCACCGCGGCTCTGGCACAAACCCGGCGACACGGAGGTGGCACGGGCAGGAGCGGACTGGCCGTGTCGGCTTCTCACTTTTTGGATTTTAGAAGGGCATGACATGCCTATATCTGTGTCTCCCCCAACTTTTACTCCTCCACCTCTTTTATTTTCGCATGACTATATGTACTTGTCACTTTTCCATGTGTTAGTTGTGTCTTCTGAGCAGTTTGTCAGCTTTTGGACACCTTTGAAGGTGTTTTCTATGTGTTTCTATGTGTTTTTGTTTGCCTGCCATTGGTTTTAACGGTGTTCGAAGGTGTTCGACGAACAGTTCGACGAACAGTTCGGCGAACACACGGGTGTTCGACGAACCGAACCGAACTCGAACACTACGGGGGTGGCTCAACACTAGTAATGACTCTATATAATAGATCACTCTGTGTGTAATGATTCTACATAATAGATCCCTCTGTGTGTAATGATTCTATATAATAGATCCCTCTGCGTGTAATGACTCTATATAATAGATCCCTCTGTGTGTAATGACTCTATATAATAGATCCCTCTGTGTGTAATGATTCTATATAATAGATCCCTCTGCGTGTAATGACTCTATATAATAGATCACTCTGTGTGTAATGATTCTATATAATAGATCCCTCTGCGTGTAATTACTCTATATAATAGATCCCTCTGTGTGTAATGACTCTATATAATAGATCCCTCTGTGTGTAATGACTCTATATAATAGATCCCTCTGCGTGTAATGACTCTATATAATAGATCCCTCTGTGTGTAATGACTCTATATAATAGATCCCTCTGTGTGTAATGATTCTATATAATAGATCCCTCTGCGTGTAATGACTCTATATAATAGATCCCTCTGTGTGTAATGACTCTATATAATAGATCCCTCTGCGTGTAATGACTCTATATAATAGATCCCTCTATGTGTAATGACTCTATATAATAGATCCCTCTGCGTGTAATGACTCTATATAATAGATCCCTCTGTGTGTAATGACTCTATATAATAGATCCCTCTGCGTGTAATGACTCTATATAATAGATCCCTCTGTGTGTAATGACTCTATATAATAGATCCCTCTGTGTGTAATGACTATATAATAGATCCCTCTGTGTGTAATGACTCTATATAATAGATCCCTCTGTGTGTAATGACTCTATATAATAGATCCCTCTGCGTGTAATGACTCTATATAATAGATCCCTCTGTGTGTAATGTCTCTATATAATAGATCCCTGTGTGTAATGACTCTATATAATAGATCCCGCTGTGTGTAACGACTCTATATAATAGATCCCTCTGTGTGTAATGACTCTATATAATAGATCCCGCTGTGTGTAATGACTCTATATAATAGACCCCTCTGTGTGTAATGACTCTATATAATAGATCCCTCTGAGTGTAATGACTCTATATAATAGATCACTCTGCGTGTAATGACTCTATATAATAGATCCCTCTGTGTGTAATGAATCTATATAATAGATCACTCTGCATGTAATGACTCTATATAATAGATCCCTCTGTGTGTAACGACTCTATATAATAGATCCCTCTACGTGTAATGACTCTATATAATAGATCCCTCTGTGTGTAACTACTCTATATAATAGATCCCTCTGCGTGTAATGACTCTATATAATAGATCCCTCTGTGTGTAACGACTCTATATTATAGATCCCTCTGCGTGTAATGACTCAATATAATAGATCCCTCTGCGTGTAATGACTCCATATAATAGATCCCTCTGTGTGTAATGACTCTATATAATAGATCCCTCTGTGTGTAATGACTCTATATAATAGATCCCTCTGCGTGTAATGACTCTATATAATAGATCCCTCTGTGTGTAATGACTCTATATAATAGATCCCTCTGTGTGTAATGACTCTATATAATAGATCCCTCTGCGTGTAATGACTCTATATAATAGATCCCTCTGTGTGTAATGACTCTATATAATAGATCGCTCTGTGTGTAATGACTCTATATAATAGATCCCTCTGCGTGTAATGACTATATAATAGATCCCTCTGTGTGTAATGACTCTATATAATAGATCGCTCTGCGTGTAATGACTCTATATAATAGACCCCTCTGTGTGTAATGTCTCTATATAATAGATCCCTCTGCGTGTAATGACTCTATATAATAGATCACTCTGCGTGTAATGACTCTGTATAATAGATCCCTCTGTGTGTAACGACTCTATATAATAGATCCCTCTGCGTGTAATGACTCTATATAAAAGATCTCTCTGTGTGTAACGACTCTATATAATAGATCCCTCTGCGTGTAATGACTCTATATAATAGATCCCTCTGTGTGTAATGACTCTATATAATAGATTCCTCTGTGTGTAATGATTCTATATAATAGATCCCTCTGCGTATCATGACTCTATATAATAGATCCCTCTGTGTGTAATGACTCTATATAATAGATCCCTCTGTGTATAATGACTCTATATAATAGATCCCTCTGCGTGTAATGACTCTATATAATAGATCGCTCTGTGTGTAATGACTCTATATAATAGATCCCTCTGCGTGTAATGACTATACAATAGATCCCTCTGTGTGTAATGACTCTATATAATAGATCCCTGTGTGTAATGACTCTATATAATAGATCCCGCTGTGTGTAACGACTCTATATAATAGATCCCTCTGTGTGTAATGACTCTATATAATAGATCCCGCTGTGTGTAATGACTCTATATAATAGACCCCTCTGTGTGTAATGACTCTATATAATAGATCCCTCTGCGTGTAATGACTCTATATAATAGATCACTCTGCGTGTAATGACTCTATATAATAGATCCCTCTGTGTGTAATGAATCTATATAATAGATCACTCTGCATGTAATGACTCTATATAATAGATCCCTCTGTGTGTAACGACTCTATATAATAGATCCCTCTACGTGTAATGACTCTATATAATAGATCCCTCTGTGTGTAACTACTCTATATAATAGATCCCTCTGCGTGTAATGACTCTATATAATAGATCCCTCTGTGTGTAACGACTCTATATTATAGATCCCTCTGCGTGTAATGACTCAATATAATAGATCCCTCTGCGTGTAATGACTCCATATAATAGATCCCTCTGTGTGTAATGACTCTATATAATAGATCCCTCTGTGTGTAATGACTCTATATAATAGATCCCTCTGCGTGTAATGACTCTATATAATAGATCCCTCTGTGTGTAATGACTCTATATAATAGATCCCTCTGTGTGTAATGACTCTATATAATAGATCCCTCTGCGTGTAATGACTCTATATAATAGATCCCTCTGTGTGTAATGACTCTATATAATAGATCGCTCTGTGTGTAATGACTCTATATAATAGATCCCTCTGCGTGTAATGACTATATAATAGACCCCTCTGTGTGTAATGTCTCTATATAATAGATCCCTCTGCGTGTAATGACTCTATATAATAGATCACTCTGCGTGTAATGACTCTGTATAATAGATCCCTCTGTGTGTAACGACTCTATAGAATAGATCCCTCTGCGTGTAATGACTCTATATAATAGATCTCTCTGTGTGTAACGACTCTATATAATAGATCCCTCTGCGTGTAATGACTCTATATAATAGATCCCTCTGTGTGTAATGACTCTATATAATAGATTCCTCTGTGTGTAATGATTCTATATAATAGATCCCTCTGCGTATAATGACTCTATATAATAGATCCCTCTGTGTGTAATGACTCTATATAATAGATCCCTCTGTGTATAATGACTCTATATAATAGATCCCTCTGCGTGTAATGACTCTATATAATAGATCGCTCTGTGTGTAATGACTCTATATAATAGATCCCTCTGCGTGTAATGACTATATAATAGATCCCTCTGTGTGTAATGACTCTATATAATATATCGCTCTGCGTGTAATGACTCTATATAATAGACCCCTCTGTGTGTAATGTCTCTATATAATAGATCCCTCTGTGTGTAATGACTCTATATAATAGATCACTCTGCGTGTAATGACTCTGTATAATAGATCCCTCTGTGTGTAATGACTCTATATAATAGATCCCTCTGCGTGTAATGACTCTATATAATAGATCCCTCTGTGTGTAACGACTCTATATAATAGATCCCTCTGCGTGTAATGACTCTATATAATAGATCCCTCTGCGTGTAACGACTCTATATAATAGATCCCTCTGCGTGTAATGACTCTATATAATAGATCCCTCTGTGTGTAATGACTATATAATAGATTCCTCTGTGTGTAATGATTCTATATAATAGATCCCTCTGCGTGTAATGAATCTATATAATAGATCCCTCTGTGTGTAATGATTCTATATAATAGATCCCTCTGCGTGTAATGACTCTATATAATAGATCACTCTGTGTGTAATGATTCTATATAATAGATCCCTCTGTGTGTAATGATTCTATATAATAGATCCCTCTGCGTGTAATGACTCTATATAATAGATCCCTCTGCATGTAATGACTCTATATAATAGATCCCTCTGTGTGTAATGACTCTATATAATAGATCCCTCTGTGTGTAATGATTCTATATAATAGATCCTTCTGCGTGTAATGACTCTATATAATAGATCACTCTGTGTGTAATGATTCTATATAATAGATCCCTCTGTGTGTAATGATTCTATATAATAGATCCCTCTGCGTGTAATGATTCTATATAATAGATCCCTCTGTGTGTAATGATTCTATATAATAGATCCTTCTGCGTGTAATGATTCTATATAATAGATCCCTCTGCGTGTAATGACTCTATATAATAGATCCCTCTGCGTGTAATGAATCTATATAATAGATCCCTCTGTGTGTAATGATTCTATATAATAGATCCCTCTGCGTGTAATGACTCTATATAATAGATCACTCTGTGTGTAATGATTCTATATAATAGATCCCTCTGTGTGAAATGATTCTATATAATAGATCCCTCTGTGTGTAATGATTCTATATAATAGATCCCTCTGCGTGTAATGACTCTATATAATAGATCCCTCTGTGTGTAATGACTCTATATAATAGATCCCTCTGTGTGTAATGATTCTATATAATAGATCCCTCTGCGTGTAATGACTCTATATAATAGATCACTCTGTGTGTAATGGTTCTATATAATAGATCCCTCTGCGTGTAATTACTCTATATAATAGATCCCTCTGTGTGTAATGACTCTATATAATAGATCCCTCTGTGTGTAATGACTCTATATAATAGATCCCTCTGTGTGTAATGACCCTATATAATAGATCCCTCTGCGTGTAATGACTCTATATAATAGATCCCTCTGTGTGTAATGACTCTATATAATAGATCCCTCTGCGTGTAATGACTCTATATAATAGATCCCTCTGTGTGTAATGACTATATATAATAGATCCCTCTGTGTGTAATGACTATATAATAGATCCCTCTGTGTGTAATGACTCTATATAATAGATCACTCTGCGTGTAATGACTCTGTATAATAGATCCCTCTGTGTGTAATTACTCTATATAATAGATCCCTCTGCGTGTAATGACTCTATATAATAGATCCCTCTGTGTGTAACGACTATATAATAGATCCCTCTGCGTGTAATGACTCTATATAATAGATCCCTCTGCGTGTAACGACTCTATATAATAGATCCCTCTGCGTGTAATGACTCTATATAATAGATCCCTCTGTATGTAATGACTCTATATAATAGATTCCTCTGTGTGTAATGATTCTATATAATAGATCACTCTGTGTGTAATGATTCTATATAATAGATCCCTCTGTGTGTAATGATTCTATATAATAGATCCCTCTGCGTGTAATGACTCTATATAATAGATCCCTCTGCGTGTAATGACTCTATATAATAGATCCCTCTGTGTGTAATGATTCTATATAATAGATCCCTCTGCGTGTAATGACTCTATATAATAGATCACTCTGTGTGTAATGATTCTATATAATAGATCCCTCTGCGTGTAATGACTCTATATAATGGATCCCTCTGTGTGTAATGACTCTATATAATAGATCCCTCTGTGTGTAATGACTCTATGTAATAGATCCCTCTGCGTGTAATGACTATATAATAGATCCCTCTGTGTGTAATGACTCTATATAATAGATCGCTCTGCGTGTAATGACTCTATATAATAGACCCCTCTGTGTGTAATGTCTCTATATAATAGATCCCTCTGCGTGTAATGACTCTATATAATAGATCACTCTGCGTGTAATGACTCTGTATAATAGATCCCTCTGTGTGTAACGACTCTATATAATAGATCCCTCTGCGTGTAATGACTCTATATAATAGATCTCTCTGTGTGTAACGACTCTATATAATAGATCCCTCTGCGTGTAATGACTCTACATAATAGATCCCTCTGTGTGTAATGACTCTATATAATAGATTCCTCTGTGTGTAATGATTCTATATAATAGATCCCTCTGCGTATAATGACTCTATATAATAGATCCCTCTGTGTGTAATGACTCTATATAATAGATCCCTCTGTGTATAATGACTCTATATAATAGATCCCTCTGCGTGTAATGACTCTATATAATAGATCGCTCTGTGTGTAATGACTCTATATAATAGATCCCTCTGTGTGTAATGTCTCTATATAATAGATCCCTCTGCGTGTAATGACTCTATATAATAGATCACTCTGCGTGTAATGACTCTGTATAATAGATCCCTCTGTGTGTAACGACTCTATATAATAGATCCCTCTGCGTGTAATGACTCTATATAATAGATCCCTCTGCGTGTAATGACTCTATATAATAGATCCCTCTGTGTGTAACGACTCTATATAATAGATCCCTCTGCGTGTAACGACTCTATATAATAGATCCCTCTGCGTGTAACGACTCTATATAATAGATCCCTCTGCGTGTAATGACTCTATATAATAGATCCCTCTGTGTGTAATGACTCTATATAATAGATTCCTCTGTGTGTAATGATTCTATATAATAGATCCCTCTGCGTGTAATGAATCTATATAATAGATCCCTCTGTGTGTAATGATTCTATATAATAGATCCCTCTGCGTGTAATGACTCTATATAATAGATCCCTCTGTGTGTAATGATTCTATATAATAGATCCCTCTGCATGTAATGACTCTATATAATAGATCCCTCTGCGTGTAATGACTCTATATAATAGATCCCTCTGTGTGTAATGATTCTATATAATAGATCACTCTGTGTGTAATGATTCTATATAATAGATCCCTCTGTGTGTAATGATTCTATATAATAGATCCCTCTGTGTGTAATGATTCTATATAATAGATCCTTCTGCGTGTAATGACTCTATATAATAGATCACTCTGTGTGTAATGATTCTATATAATAGATCCCTCTGTGTGTAATGATTCTATATAATAGATCCCTCTGCGTGTAATGATTCTATATAATAGATCCCTCTGTGTGTAATGACTCTATATAATAGATCCCTCTGTGTGTAATGACTCTATATAATAGATCCCTCTGTGTGTAATGACTCTATATAATAGATCACTCTGTGTGTAATGACTCTATATAATAGATCCCTCTGTGTGTAATGACTCTATATAATAGATCCCTCTGTGTGTAATGACTCTATATAATAGATCCCTCTGTGTGTAATGACTCTATATAATATATGAGTTTCACTTTTTGTATTGAAGAACTGAAATAAATTAACTTTTGAATGATATTCTAATTTTGTGAGATGCATCTGTATCTCCTACCTAACCTGAGATTCAGTGATAATTTGTGTTTATTAAAGAACCTCTGTACTGTAAACTTCCGTAATTGTACATCCCGGTTATGGTTGCGCACAGTAGATGTGCAGGAGCCTCCTGTGATTTACAGACGACCCTCCACTATAACAAGGATAACGGATAACAGGTATTTGCATATAGATGTAGGGTGGGCCCCTAGGATCAATTCCTCCTGTGAGCCCCAGAGACCCCAGTTCGACCCTGCAAGGGGATATATAAAAATAAAAAACAGAATAAAAATTGAAATTGGGTTTGATCATTTGTCAGTCCTGGAAGGTACAGCTTTCTGTGATACTGTCTCTTTTCTACCTCCACTAAGCTCTGAACCATTTCCGTGACATCAGGTTTAATTATTTTCTTTTATTATTCCTTTTTATTTTATGTATTTGCATATACCGTATTGTTTTGTTCCCATTTTGTATCATCTTTGTATATTTTTTATCTTTCCGGATTAAATATATTAATTTTAATCGCTCTGCTCCTCTTGCTCTGTAAACTGAACCCCTGAAGCCATACGCTACCTGGGTGGTGGTGGCAGCTAGAGGTTCTTTTGTTATTGTGGAGTTAGCAGTTACCATACCGGGGTATATATATATATATATATATATATATATATATATATATATATATACTGTGAGTTCAGCAATAACTGTCCTAGTAGTGGAAGCAGCCGCGGCCGCGTCCATCACTAGTCAGACACTTGCAGAATTGTCCTGACGACTGGAGGCAGCGGCGGGATCTGCGTGACCCCCCACTGTGTCATCCTTGACAACTTGACAAACTGATGGCAGCGGTGGGATTTGTGTGGCCCACCCCTGTTGTTACCCTTGACATAGAGTGCTTCGAGTGCTCTGTCTAGGGTTTTCCCCCATCATTGATCTGGCCCTGGATTTCAGAGTCTTCACCTAATCATGGCCATAAATGCCACATATTTTTTGTCTGTTATATAATTATTTATTTTTATGCTCTAATTATATAGCTCTATCATATTCCACAGCTTTACAGACATTATCATCACTGTCCCCATTGGGGCTCACAATCTACATTCCCTATCAGTCTTTGGAGTGTGGGTGCAAACTGGAGAACCCGGAGGAGACCCACGGGGAGAACATATATATGACTTTTTTTTTACTTGCATATGTACAGTAAGTGATTATGATTTTTTTGCAAGATTTCGCTTTACGTGCAGTAAAGATTGACTTTGATGTTTGCAGCCGAGGATGGGGGTGGGTTTTTCCTCAATCCAGCTTCTTGCTAATATTAGAGTTTGGAACCATTGACTGATAAGAAGCCGCTCAGCGTGAGGAAAGAGCTTTATCTGATCAGCCCTTTGACTACTATTGCTATTGTAGAAGGAAGGTTTAAAGGCCGCTCAGATGGATTGATTTTCTGCTAAATGTCACAATATGTTAAAGGTGCATTAATAAAGTGAAATGTGCAGCAGACTGGAAATGCAAATAAGCACCTGACCAAGGCAGCCATAATCATAGGTAAAATTCAGCCTCTGCACCAGGACTCCCACTTGTTGAGTGGACTCTTCAGACCTCTGAGTGCTTGTAGTACGAGCCTTGAATGATGTTTTTTCTCTACCAGTTTGGTTGCCAGTGTCTGGATGGCAGTGTCAGGCTGTAGGATGAGTGAGACTCAAACGGCCACATACTGTTATATATATATAATGCAAGTTTTAGGCAGGTGGAAAAACTTCTGTAAAGTAAGAAGCTTTCAAAACTAAAGTGATAATAGTTTATTTTATCAATTAAAAAAAAAAAGCAAAGTGAATGAACTAAAGAAAAATTGAAATCTCAGGTTTTGATGACCGCCCTTTGTCCTCGATTCATCTTTTGCATGTTTAAGCCACTTTCCTTTTTTGTTGTGTGGCATGAGTTGCCGTTTTTGGTGTCAAATTCATCAAAATGGAGCATGTGATTCATAAATTTGGTACAAAGTAAAAAAAAATGGGCTTTCATCCTGTTTTGAGCAGTTTTGCAACTTTTCACGCCAAAAAGACACAAAGTACACAGGGGGGGAAAGGGTGAAGGGGGCAAACAGAAGTGGAGCTGTGCCAAATTTTGCAATGGAAGACAAAACAAAAAACAAACAAACAGGCGAGTACATATTAAAAAGACTTAAAAAAAAATGTGAAAATAGCATGATAAATCTGGTGCAAACAAGAATAAGGTGCAAAACTAGACAAGAAAAGCGCAAAGCCAATGATGAATCGGAGCCTTCTCCTCCATCACTTTCTCTTGGTCACTTGTACACAGTTTCTGAAGGATCTCGGCAGGAGGTTGTACCAAACATCTTGGAGAACTTCCCCCAGATCTTCTGTGTGTGAGGCTTGTGCGGATCCTTCTGTCTCTTTAGGGCTCTATGGGGCCGTATCATCACATCCAGGACTCCTCGTTCTTAATGACATTGACTGAATGTTGGGGTTCGTTGGGGACCCTCCACCGTGCATCTCTGCTCCTGCAGACCCTCATTATTGTGCTGCTCTCTGCTTCTCTTACAGCCAAATACTCCACATTTTACTTCTCAGTCCAGAGACCTGCCGTCATTATCAGCAACCCTGTTCCTATGTTATAGCGCATAGTTGAGTTGCTTGGTCTTTGATTCAATGTAGAAGTCCTGGTTTATGGCCACAATTCTTCCATGAAGATGACTTCTGGCCAGATGTTTCCAAACAGGGTGTAGCTGCAAGTTCTGAGCTGATGGCACTGCTGGACATCTGCCGATTTAGAAGGGAAGTAACATGATGTGTTTCATCTGCTGCACCAAGTTTCCTTGGCCAATCACTGTTTCTACAGTCCTCAACATTGCTTTGTGCTTCTTCTATAGACATGAACAGCACATCTTGAAACCCCTATCTGATTTGAAATCTATCCATGGGAGACACCTTACTGATGCAGTATAACTACCTTGTGTCTTGTTGCTGTGGTCAGTCTTGTAATGATGCACGACCTGTAACATGATTTGTCTTCCACAGCCTCACCTTTGTAGCAGCGTTTGGCCATTCCTCACACAGTTTTCAGCCTTCTACCTGGCTGTTTCTGTTTCAGTTAATCACTGTTTCAACCTAGATATCAAAATGTTTTGGTGATAATGGTTACTCATATACATGTGCTCATTATAATATGCATAGGGGAGCATCATACTGTACATATGGGGAGCTGTGGGGGCATCATACTGTATATAGGGAACTCTGGGGGCATCATACTATGTATAGGGGAGCTGTGGGAATATTATACTGTGTATAGGGAGCTGAGGGCCCATCACACTGTGTATTGGGGAGCTGTGTAACCATTATAATCTATATAAGGAGCTGTCGGGCATCATAATATACAGTATATATAGGGAACCGTGGGGGCATCATTTTATATAGGGCAACTGTGGAAATACTGTACTGTATATATGGAACTGTGGGCCCATCATAATGTGTATAGGGGAGCTGTGAGGAATCATACGGTTTAGCTGTGGTGGCATCATACTGTGTATAGGGGCGCTGTACATGGGGGGACATTATTACTGTATATGGGGACTCAGGGGGATTTATTTAATGTTAAGTGGGAACTTAAAGATGCATTATTGTTATAGGGACAGTCAAGGTGTTGCAACTGTCAAAGGGGCACAAAGAGGGCAGTATTACTTGTAAGGGGAACAGTGGTGCGCGATATTATGTGGGTCACTAGGAGGAGCCCTGTTTTTGTGCCACACGGCAGATGCAGTAATAGGGACACATATGGCAGCAGCCGCTCAGCACTGGGGTATCAGCAATTGTAAAAAACCCTCAGGACAGGAAGAATTATGCTGCAAACTCTGTATCAAGCTGTCAGTTGTGTTTTTTTCTTTTTCTGAATGTAAACAAGAAAGTTCAACGTACAAAGCTGCAGATATCCAGCACTGCCGCTACTGTGTCCAGCAGAGAACAGAGCAGAGGAGGCTGCAGATATCCAGCACTGCCACTACTGAGTCCAGCAGAGAACAGAGCAGAGGAGGCTGCAGATATCCAGCACTGCCGCTACTGTGTCCAGCAGAGAACAGAGCAGAGGAGGCTGCAGATATCCAGCACTGCCGCTACTGTGTCCAGCAGAGAACAGAGCAGAGGAGGCTGCAGGTATCCAGCACTGCCATTACTGTGTCCAGCAGAGAACAGAGCAGAGGACGCTGCAGATATCCAGCACTGCCGCTACTGTGTCCAGCAGGGAACAGAGCTGAGGAGGCTGCAGATATCCAGCACTGCCGCTACTGTGTCCAGCAGAGAACAGAGCAGAGGAGGCTGCAAATATCCAGCACTGCCGCTACTGTGTCCAGCAGAGAACAGAGCAGAGGAGCCTGCAGATATCCAGCACTGCCACTACTGTGTCCAGCAGAGAACAGAGCAGAGGAGCCTGCAGATATCCAGCACTGCCGCTACTGTGTCCAGCAGAGAACAGAGCAGAGGAGGCTGCAGATATCCAGCACTGCCGCTACTGTGTCCAGCAGAGAACAGAGCAGAGGAGGCTGCAGATATCCAGCACTGCCACTACTGTGTCCAGCAGAGAACAGAGCAGAGGAGGCTGCAGATATCCAGCACTGCCGCTACTGTGTCCAGCAGAGAACAGAGCAGAGGAGGCTGCAGGTATCCAGCACTGCCGCTACTGTGTCCAGCAGGGAACAGAGCAGAGGAGGCTGCAGATATCCAGCACTGCCACTACTGTGTCCAGCAGAAAACAGAGCAGAGGAGGCTGCAGATATCCAGCACTGCCACTACTGTGTCCAGCAGAGAACAGAGCAGAGGAGGCTGCAGATATCCAGCACTGCCACTACTGTGTCCAGCAGAGAACAGAGCAGAGGAGGCTGCAGATATCCAGCACTGCCGCTACTGTGTCCAGCAGAGAACAGAGCAGAGGAGGCTGCAGGTATCCAGCACTGCCGCTACTGTGTCCAGCAGGGAACAGAGCAGAGGAGGCTGCAGATATCCAGCACTGCCACTACTGTGTCCAGCAGAAAACAGAGCAGAGGAGGCTGCAGATATCCAGCACTGCCACTACTGTGTCCAGCAGAGAACAGAGCAGAGGAGGCTGCAGATATCCAGCACTGCCGCTACTGTGTCCAGCAGGGAACAGAGCAGAGGAGGCTGCAGATATCCAGCACTGCCGCTACTGTGTCCAGCAGAAAACAGAGCAGAGGAGGCTGCAGATATCCAGCACTGCCACTACTGTGTCCAGCAGAGAACAGAGCAGAGGAGGCTGCATATATCCAGCACTGCCGCTACTGTGTCCAGCAGAGAACAGAGCAGAGGAGGCTGCAGATATCCAGCACTGCCGCTACTGTGTCCAGCAGAGAACAGAGCAGAGGAGGCTGCAGATATCCAGCACTGCCGCTACTATGTCCAGCAGAGAACAGAGCAGAGGAGGCTGCAGATATCCAGCACTGCCGCTACTGTGTCCAGCAGGCAACATAGCAGAGGAGGCTGCAGATATCCAGCACGACCGCTACTGTGTCCAGCAGGGAACAGAGCAGAGGAGGCTGCAGATATCCAGCACTGGCGCTACTGTGTCCAGCAGGGAACAGAGCAGAGGAGGCTGCAGATATCCAGCACTGCCGCTACTGTGTCCAGCAGAAAACAGAGCAGAGGAGGCTGCAGATATCCAGCACTGCCACTACTGTGTCCAGCAGAGAACAGAGCAGAGGAGGCTGCAGATATCCAGCACTGCCGCTACTGTGTCCAGCAGGGAACAGAGCAGAGGAGGCTGCAGATATCCAGCACTGCCGCTACTGTGTCCAGCAGAAAACAGAGCAGAGGAGGCTGCAGATATCCAGCACTGCCACTACTGTGTCCAGCAAAGAACAGAGCAGAGGAGGCTGCATATATCCAGCACTGCCGCTACTGTGTCCAGCAGAGAACAGAGCAGAGGAGGCTGCAGATATCCAGCACTGCCGCTACTATGTCCAGCAGAGAACAGAGCAGAGGAGGCTGCAGATATCCAGCACTGCCGCTACTGTGTCCAGAAGGCAACATAGCAGAGGAGGCTGCAGATATCCAGCACGACCGATACTGTGTCCAGCAGGGAACAGAGCAGAGGAGGCTGCAGATATCCAGCACTGGCGCTACTATGTCCAGCAGGGAACAGAACAGAGGAGGCTGCAGATATCCAGCACTGCCGCTACTGTGTCCAGCAGGCAACATAGCAGAGGAGGCTGCAGATATCCAGCACGACCGCTACTGTGTCCAGCAGGGAACAGAGCAAAGGAGGCTGCAACTATCCAGCACTGCCGCTACTGTGTCCAGCAGGGAACATAGCAGAGGAGGCTGCAGATATCCAGCACTGCCGCAACTGTGTCCAGCAGAGAACAGAGCAGAGGAGCCTGCAAATATCCAGCACTGCCGCTACTGTATCCAGCAGGGAACAGAACAGAGGAGGCTGCAGATATCCAGCACTGCCGCTACTGTGTCCAGCAGAGAACAGAGCAGAGGAGGCTGCAGATATCCAGCACTGCCACTACTGTGTCCAGCAGGGAACAGAGCAGAGGAGGCTACAGATATCCAACACTGCCGCAACTGTGTCCAGCAGGGAACAGAGCAGAGGAGGCTGCAGAAATCCAGCACTGCCGCAACTGTGTCCAGCAGAGAACAGAGCAGAGGAGGCTGCAGATATCCAGCACTGCCATTACTGTGTCCAGCAGAGAACAGAACAGAGGAGGCTGCAGATATCCAGCACTGCCGCTACTGTGTCCAGCAGAGAACAGAGCAGAGGAGGCTGCAGATATCCAGCACTGCCACTACTGTGTCCAGCAGAGAACAGAGCAGAGGAGGCTGCAGATATCCAGCAATGCCACTACTGTGTCCAGCAGAGAACAGAACAGAGGAGGCTGCAGATATCCAGCACTGCCGCTACTGTGTCCAGCAGAGAACAGAGCACAGGGGGCTGCAGATATCCAGCACTGCCGCTACGGTGTCCAGCAGGGAACAGAGCAGAGGAGGCTGCAGATATCCAGCACTGCCGCTACGGTGTCCAGTAGAAAACAGAGCAGAGGAGGCTGCAGATATCCAGCACTGCCACTACTGTGTCCAGCAGAGAACAGAGCAGAGGAGGCTGCAGATATCCAGCACTGCCGCTACTGTGTCCAGCAGGGAACAGAGCAGAGGAGGCTGCAGATATCCAGCACTGCTGCTACTGTGTCCAGCAGAAAACAGAGCAGAGGAGGCTGCAGATATCCAGCACTGCCACTACTGTGTCCAGCAGAGAACAGAGCAGAGGAGGCTGCAGATATCCAGCACTGCCGCTACTGTGTCCAGCAGAGAACAGAGCAGAGGAGGCTGCAAATATCCAGCACTGCCGCTACTGTGTCCAGCAGAGAACAGAGCAGAGGAGCCTGCAGATATCCAGCACTGCCACTACTGTGTCCAGCAGAGAACAGAGCAGAGGAGCCTGCAGATATCCAGCACTGCCGCTACTGTGTCCAGCAGAGAACAGAGCAGAGGAGGCTGCAGATATCCAGCACTGCCGCTACTGTGTCCAGCAGAGAACAGAGCAGAGGAGGCTGCAGATATCCAGCACTGCCACTACTGTGTCCAGCAGAGAACAGAGCAGAGGAGGCTGCAGATATCCAGCACTGCCGCTACTGTGTCCAGCAGAGAACAGAGCAGAGGAGGCTGCAGGTATCCAGCACTGCCGCTACTGTGTCCAGCAGGGAACAGAGCAGAGGAGGCTGCAGATATCCAGCACTGCCACTACTGTGTCCAGCAGAAAACAGAGCAGAGGAGGCTGCAGATATCCAGCACTGCCACTACTGTGTCCAGCAGAGAACAGAGCAGAGGAGGCTGCAGATATCCAGCACTGCCACTACTGTGTCCAGCAGAGAACAGAGCAGAGGAGGCTGCAGATATCCAGCACTGCCGCTACTGTGTCCAGCAGAGAACAGAGCAGAGGAGGCTGCAGGTATCCAGCACTGCCGCTACTGTGTCCAGCAGGGAACAGAGCAGAGGAGGCTGCAGATATCCAGCACTGCCACTACTGTGTCCAGCAGAAAACAGAGCAGAGGAGGCTGCAGATATCCAGCACTGCCACTACTGTGTCCAGCAGAGAACAGAGCAGAGGAGGCTGCAGATATCCAGCACTGCCGCTACTGTGTCCAGCAGGGAACAGAGCAGAGGAGGCTGCAGATATCCAGCACTGCCGCTACTGTGTCCAGCAGAAAACAGAGCAGAGGAGGCTGCAGATATCCAGCACTGCCACTACTGTGTCCAGCAGAGAACAGAGCAGAGGAGGCTGCATATATCCAGCACTGCCGCTACTGTGTCCAGCAGAGAACAGAGCAGAGGAGGCTGCAGATATCCAGCACTGCCGCTACTGTGTCCAGCAGAGAACAGAGCAGAGGAGGCTGCAGATATCCAGCACTGCCGCTACTATGTCCAGCAGAGAACAGAGCAGAGGAGGCTGCAGATATCCAGCACTGCCGCTACTGTGTCCAGCAGGCAACATAGCAGAGGAGGCTGCAGATATCCAGCACGACCGCTACTGTGTCCAGCAGGGAACAGAGCAGAGGAGGCTGCAGATATCCAGCACTGGCGCTACTGTGTCCAGCAGGGAACAGAGCAGAGGAGGCTGCAGATATCCAGCACTGCCGCTACTGTGTCCAGCAGAAAACAGAGCAGAGGAGGCTGCAGATATCCAGCACTGCCACTACTGTGTCCAGCAGAGAACAGAGCAGAGGAGGCTGCAGATATCCAGCACTGCCGCTACTGTGTCCAGCAGGGAACAGAGCAGAGGAGGCTGCAGATATCCAGCACTGCCGCTACTGTGTCCAGCAGAAAACAGAGCAGAGGAGGCTGCAGATATCCAGCACTGCCACTACTGTGTCCAGCAAAGAACAGAGCAGAGGAGGCTGCATATATCCAGCACTGCCGCTACTGTGTCCAGCAGAGAACAGAGCAGAGGAGGCTGCAGATATCCAGCACTGCCGCTACTATGTCCAGCAGAGAACAGAGCAGAGGAGGCTGCAGATATCCAGCACTGCCGCTACTGTGTCCAGAAGGCAACATAGCAGAGGAGGCTGCAGATATCCAGCACGACCGATACTGTGTCCAGCAGGGAACAGAGCAGAGGAGGCTGCAGATATCCAGCACTGGCGCTACTATGTCCAGCAGGGAACAGAACAGAGGAGGCTGCAGATATCCAGCACTGCCGCTACTGTGTCCAGCAGGCAACATAGCAGAGGAGGCTGCAGATATCCAGCACGACCGCTACTGTGTCCAGCAGGGAACAGAGCAAAGGAGGCTGCAACTATCCAGCACTGCCGCTACTGTGTCCAGCAGGGAACATAGCAGAGGAGGCTGCAGATATCCAGCACTGCCGCAACTGTGTCCAGCAGAGAACAGAGCAGAGGAGCCTGCAAATATCCAGCACTGCCGCTACTGTATCCAGCAGGGAACAGAACAGAGGAGGCTGCAGATATCCAGCACTGCCGCTACTGTGTCCAGCAGAGAACAGAGCAGAGGAGGCTGCAGATATCCAGCACTGCCACTACTGTGTCCAGCAGGGAACAGAGCAGAGGAGGCTACAGATATCCAACACTGCCGCAACTGTGTCCAGCAGGGAACAGAGCAGAGGAGGCTGCAGAAATCCAGCACTGCCGCAACTGTGTCCAGCAGAGAACAGAGCAGAGGAGGCTGCAGATATCCAGCACTGCCATTACTGTGTCCAGCAGAGAACAGAACAGAGGAGGCTGCAGATATCCAGCACTGCCGCTACTGTGTCCAGCAGAGAACAGAGCAGAGGAGGCTGCAGATATCCAGCACTGCCACTACTGTGTCCAGCAGAGAACAGAGCAGAGGAGGCTGCAGATATCCAGCAATGCCACTACTGTGTCCAGCAGAGAACAGAACAGAGGAGGCTGCAGATATCCAGCACTGCCGCTACTGTGTCCAGCAGAGAACAGAGCACAGGGGGCTGCAGATATCCAGCACTGCCGCTACGGTGTCCAGCAGGGAACAGAGCAGAGGAGGCTGCAGATATCCAGCACTGCCGCTACGGTGTCCAGTAGAAAACAGAGCAGAGGAGGCTGCAGATATCCAGCACTGCCACTACTGTGTCCAGCAGAGAACAGAGCAGAGGAGGCTGCAGATATCCAGCACTGCCGCTACTGTGTCCAGCAGGGAACAGAGCAGAGGAGGCTGCAGATATCCAGCACTGCTGCTACTGTGTCCAGCAGAAAACAGAGCAGAGGAGGCTGCAGATATCCAGCACTGCCACTACTGTGTCCAGCAGAGAACAGAGCAGAGGAGGCTGCATATATCCAGCACTGCCGCTACTGTGTCCAGCAGAGAACAGAGCAGAGGAGGCTGCAGATATTCAGCACTGCCACTACTGTGTCCAGCAGAGAACAGAGCAGAGGAGGCTGCAGATATCCAGCACTGCCGCTACTGTGTTCAGCAGAGAACAGAGCAGAGGAGGCTGAAGATATCCAGCACTGCCGCTACTATGTCAGGCAGGGAACAGAACAGAGGAGGCTGCAGATATCCAGCACTGCCACTACTGTGTCCAGCAGGGAACAGAGCAGAGGAGGCTACAGAAATCCAGCACTGCCGCAACTGTGTCCAGCAGGGAACAGAGCAGAGGAGGCTGCAGAAATCCAGCACTGCCGCAACTGTGTCCAGCAGAGAACAGAGCAGAGGAGGCTGCAGATATCCAGCACTGCCACTACTGTGTCCAGCAGGGAACAGAGCAGAGGAGGCTGCAGATATCCAGCACTGCCACTACTGTGTCCAGCAGGGAACAGAGCAGAGGAGGCTACAGAAATCCAGCACTGCCGCAACTGTGTCCAGCAGGGAACAGAGCAGAGGAGGCTGCAGAAATCCAGCACTGCCGCAACTGTGTCCAGCAGAGAACAGAGCAGAGGAGGCTGCAGATATCCAGCACTGCCACTACTGTGTCCAGCAGAGAACAGAGCAGAGGAGGCTGCAGATATCCAGCACTGCCGCTACTGTGTCCAGCAGAGAACAGAGCAGAGGAGGCTGCAGATATCCAGCACTGCCACTACTGTGTCCAGCAGGGAACAGAGCAGAGGAGGCTACAGAAATCCAGCACTGCCGCTACTGTGTCCAGCAGAGAACAGAGCAGAGGAGGCTGCAGATATCCAGCACTGCCGCTACTGTGTCCAGCAGGGAACAGAGCAGAGGAGGCTACAGAAATCCAGCACTGCCGCAACTGTGTCCAGCAGGGAACAGAGCAGAGGAGGCTGCAGAAATCCAGCACTGCCGCAACTGTGTCCAGCAGAGAACAGAGCAGAGGAGGCTGCAGATATCCAGCACTGCCACTACTGTGTCCAGCAAGGAACAGAGCAGAGGAAGCTGCAGATATCCAGCACTGCCACTACTGTGTCCAGCAGGGAACAGAGCAGAGGAGGCTGCAGATATCCAGCACTGCCACTACTGTGTCCAGCAGGGAACAGAGCAGAGGAGGCTGCAGATATTCAGCACTGTCGCTACTGTGTCCAGCAGAGAACAGAGCAGAGGAGGCTGCAGATATCCAGCACTGCCGCTACTGTGTCCAGCAGGGAACAGAGCAGAGGAGGCTGCAGGTATCCAGCACTGCCGCTACTGTGTCCAGCAGGGAACAGAACAGAGGAGGATGCAAATATCAAGCACTGCCGCTACTGTGTCCAGCAGAGAACAGAGCAGAGGAGGCTGCAGATATCCAGCACTGCCGCTACTGTGTCCAGCAGAGAACAGAGCAAAGGAGGCTGCAGATATCCAGCACTGCCGCAACTGTATCCAGCAGGGAACATAGCAGAGGAGGCTGCAGAAATCCAGCACTGCCGCTACTGTGTCCAGCAGGGAACAGAGCAGAGGAGGCTGCAGAAATCCAGCACTGCCGCAACTGTGTCCAGCAGGGAACAGAGCAGAGGAGGCTGCAGATATCCAGCACTGCCGCAACTGTATCCAGCAGGGAACAGAGCAGAGGAGGCTGAAGAAATCCAGCACTGCCACTACTGTGTCCAGCAGGGAACAGAGCAGAGGAGGCTGCAGATATCCAGCACTGCCACTACTGTGTTCAGCAGAGAACAGAGCAGAGGAGGCTGCAGATATCCAGCACTGCCGTACTGTGTCCAGCAGAGAACAGAGCAGAGGAGCCTGCAGATATCCAGCACTGCCGCTACTGTGTCCAGCAGGGAACAGAGCAGAGGAGGGTGCAGATATCCAGCACTGCCGCTACTGTGTCCAGCAGAGAACAGAGCAGAGGAGCCTGCAGATATCCAGCACTGCCGCTACTGTGTCCAGCAGGGAACAGAACAGAGGAGGCTGCAGATATCCAGCACTGCTGCTACTGTGTCCAGCAGGGAACATAGCAGAGGAGGCTGCAGATATCCAGCACTGCTGCTACTGTGTCCAGCAGGGAACATAGCAGAGGAGGCTGCAGATATCCAGCACTGCCGCTACTGTGTCCAGCAGAGAACAGAGCAGAGGAGGCTGCAGATATACAGCACTGCCACTACTGTGTCCAGCAGGGAACAGAGCAGAGGAGGCTACAGAAATCCAGCACTGCCGCAACTGTGTCCAGCAGGGAACAGAGCCGAGGAGGCTGCAGAAATCCAGCACTGCCACTACTGTGTACAGCAGAGAACAGAGCAGAGGAGGCTGCAGATATCCAGCAACGCCACTACTGTGTCCAGCAGAGAACAGAACAGAGGAGGCTGCAGATATCCAGCACTGCCTCTACTGTGTCCAGCAGAGAACAGAGCACAGGGGGCTGCAGATATCCAGCACTGCCGCTACTGTGTCCAGCAGAGAACAGAGCAGAGGAGGCTGCAGATATCCAGCACTGCCGCTACTGTGTCCAGCAGGGAACAGAGCAGAGAAGGCTGCAGATATCCAGCACTGCCGCTACGGTGTCCAGCAGGGAACAGAGCAGAGGAGGCTGCAGATATCCAGCACTACCGCTACGGTGTCCAGCAGAAAACAGAGCAGAGGAGGCTGCAGATATCCAGCACTGCCACTACTGTGTCCAGCAGAGAACAGAGCAGAGGAGGCTGCAGATATCCAGCACTGCCGCTACTGTGTCCAGCAGGGAACAGAGCAGAGGAGGCTGCAGATATCCAGCACTGCTGGTACTGTGTCCAGCAGAAAACAGAGCAGAGGAGGCTGCATATATCCAGCACTGCCGCTACTGTGTCCAGCAGAGAACAGAGCAGAGGAGGCTGCAGATATTCAGCACTGCCACTACTGTGTCCAGCAGGGGACAGAACAGAGGAGGCTGCAGATATCCAGCACTGCCACTACTGTGTCCAGCAGGGAACAGAGCAGAGGAGGCTACAGAAATCCAGCACTGCCGCTACTGTGTCCAGCAGAGAACAGAGCAGAGGAGGATGCAGATATCCAGCACTGCCGCTACTGTGTCCAGCAGAGAACAGAGCAGAGGAGGCTGCAGATATCCAGCACTGCCACTACTGTGTCCAGCAGGGAACAGAGCAGAGGAGGCTACAGAAATCCAGCACTGCCGCTACTGTGTCCAGCAGAGAACAGAGCAGAGGAGGCTGCAGATATCCAGCACTGCCGCTACTGTGTCCAGCAGAGAACAGAGCAGAGGAGGCTGCAGATATCCAGCACTGCCGCTACTGTGTCAGGCAGGGAACAGAACAGAGGAGGCTGCAGATATCCAGCACTGCCACTACTGTGTCCAGCAGGGAACAGAGCAGAGGAGGCTACAGAAATCCAGCACTGCCGCAACTGTGTCCAGCAGGGAACAGAGCAGAGGAGGCTGCAGAAATCCAGCACTGCCGCAACTGTGTCCAGCAGAGAACAGAGCAGAGGAGGCTGCAGATATCCAGCACTGCCACTACTGTGTCCAGCAGGGAACAGAGCAGAGGAGGCTGCAGATATCCAGCACTGCCACTACTGTGTCCAGCAGGGAACAGAGCAGAGGAGGCTACAGAAATCCAGCACTGCCGCAACTGTGTCCAGCAGGGAACAGAGCAGAGGAGGCTGCAGAAATCCAGCACTGCCGCAACTGTGTCCAGCAGAGAACAGAGCAGAGGAGGCTGCAGATATCCAGCACTGCCACTACTGTGTCCAGCAGAGAACAGAGCAGAGGAGGCTGCAGATATCCAGCACTGCCGCTACTGTGTCCAGCAGAGAACAGAGCAGAGGAGGCTGCAGATATCCAGCACTGCCACTACTGTGTCCAGCAGGGAACAGAGCAGAGGAGGCTACAGAAATCCAGCACTGCCGCTACTGTGTCCAGCAGAGAACAGAGCAGAGGAGGCTGCAGATATCCAGCACTGCCGCTACTGTGTCCAGCAGGGAACAGAGCAGAGGAGGCTACAGAAATCCAGCACTGCCGCAACTGTGTCCAGCAGGGAACAGAGTAGAGGAGGCTGCAGAAATCCAGCACTGCCGCAACTGTGTCCAGCAGAGAACAGAGCAGAGGAGGCTGCAGATATCCAGCACTGCCACTACTGTGTCCAGCAGGGAACAGAGCAGAGGAGGCTGCAGATATTCAGCACTGCCACTACTGTGTCCAGCAGGGAACAGAGCAGAGGAGGCTACAGAAATCCAGCACTGCCGCAACTGTGTCCAGCAGGGAACAGAGCAGAGGAGGCTGCAGAAATCCAGCACTGCCGCAACTGTGTCCAGCAGAGAACAGAGCAGAGGAGGCTGCAGATATCCAGCACTGCCACTACTGTGTCCAGCAGAGAACAGAGCAGATGAGGCTGCAGATATCCAGCACTGCCGCTACTGTGTCCAGCAGAGAACAGAGCAGAGGAGGTTGCAGATATCCAGCACTGCCACTACTGTGTCCAGCAGGGAACAGAGCAGAGGAGGCTACAGAAATCCAGCACTGCCGCTACTGTGTCCAGCAGAGAACAGAGCAGAGGAGGCTGCAGATATCCAGCACTGCCGCTACTGCGTCCAGCAGGGAACAGAGCAGAGGAGGCTACAGAAATCCAGCACTGCCGCAACTGTGTCCAGCAGGGAACAGAGCAGAGGAGGCTGCAGAAATCCAGCACTGCCGCAACTGTGTCCAGCAGAGAACAGAGCAGAGGAGGCTGCAGATATCCAGCACTGCCACTACTGTGTCCAGCAGAGAACAGAGCAGAGGAGGCTACAGATATCCAGCACTGCCGCTACTGTGTCCAGCAAGGAACAGAGCAGAGGAAGCTGCAGATATCCAGCACTGACACTACTGTGTCCAGCAGGGAACAGAGCAGAGGAGGCTGCAGATATCCAGCACTGCCACTACTGTGTCCAGCAGGGAACAGAGCAGAGGAGGCTGCAGATATTCAGCACTGTCGCTACTGTGTCCAGCAGAGAACAGAGCAGAGGAGGCTGCAGATATCCAGCACTGCCGCTACTGTGTCCAGCAGGGAACAGAGCAGAGGAGGCTGCAGGTATCCAGCACTGCCGCTACTGTGTCCAGCAGGGAACAGAACAGAGGAGGATGCAAATATCAAGCACTGCCGCTACTGTGTCCAGCAGAGAACAGAGCAGAGGAGGCTGCAGATATCCAGCACTGCCGCTACTGTGTCCAGCAGAGAACAGAGCAAAGGAGGCTGCAGATATCCAGCACTGCCGCAACTGTATCCAGCAGTGAACATAGCAGAGGAGGCTGCAGAAATCCAGCACTGCCGCTACTGTGTCCAGCAGGGAACAGAGCAGAGGAGGCTGCAGAAATCCAGCACTGCCGCAACTGTGTCCAGCAGGGAACAGAGCAGAGGAGGCTGCAGATATCCAGCACTGCCGCAACTGTATCCAGCAGGGAACAGAGCAGAGGAGGCTGCAGAAATCCAGCACTGCCACTACTGTGTCCAGCAGGGAACAGAGCAGAGGAGGCTGCAGATATCCAGCACTGCCACTACTGTGTTCAGCAGAGAACAGAGCAGAGGAGGCTGCAGATATCCAGCACTGCCGTACTGTGTCCAGCAGAGAACAGAGCAGAGGAGCCTGCAGATATCCAGCACTGCCGCTACTGTGTCCAGCAGGGAACAGAGCAGAGGAGGCTGCAGATATCCAGCACTGCCGCTACTGTGTCCAGCAGAGAACAGAGCAGAGGAGCCTGCAGATATCCAGCACTGCCGCTACTGTGTCCAGCAGGGAACAGAACAGAGGAGGCTGCAGATATCCAGCACTGCTGCTACTGTGTCCAGCAGGGAACATAGCAGAGGAGGCTGCAGATATCCAGCACTGCTGCTACTGTGTCCAGCAGAGAACAGAGCAGAGGAGGCTGCAGATATCCAGCACTGCCACTACTGTGTCCAGCAGGGAACAGAGCAGAGGAGGCTACAGAAATCCAGCACTGCCGCAACTGTGTCCAGCAGGGAACAGAGCCGAGGAGGCTGCAGAAATCCAGCACTGCCACTACTGTGTACAGCAGAGAACAGAGCAGAGGAGGCTGCAGATATCCAGCACTGCCACTACTGTGTCCAGCAGAGAACAGAGCAGAGGAGGCTGCAGATATCCAGCAACGCCACTACTGTGTCCAGCAGAGAACAGAACAGAGGAGGCTGCAGATATCCAGCACTGCCGCTACTGTGTCCAGCAGAGAACAGAGCACAGGGGGCTGCAGATATCCAGCACTGCCGCTACTGTGTCCAGCAGAGAACAGAGCAGAGGAGGCTGCAGATATCCAGCACTGCCGCTACTGTGTCCAGCAGGGAACAGAGCAGAGAAGGCTGCAGATATCCAGCACTGCCGCTACGGTGTCCAGCAGGGAACAGAGCAGAGGAGGCTGCAGATATCCAGCACTACCGCTACGGTGTCCAGCAGAAAACAGAGCAGAGGAGGCTGCAGATATCCAGCACTGCTACTACTGTGTCCAGCAGAGAACAGAGCAGAGGAGGCTGCAGATATCCAGCACTGCCGCTACTGTGTCCAGCAGGGAACAGAGCAGAGGAGGCTGCAGATATCCAGCACTGCTGCTACTGTGTCCAGCAGAAAACAGAGCAGAGGAGGCTGCATATATCCAGCACTGCCTCTACTGTGTCCAGCAGAGAACAGAGCAGAGGAGGCTGCAGATATTCAGCACTGCCACTACTGTGTCCAGCAGGGGACAGAACAGAGGAGGCTGCAGATATCCAGCACTGCTGCTACTGTGTCCAGCAGAGAACAGAGCAGAGGAGGCTGCAGATATCCAGCACTGCCACTACTGTGTCCAGCAGGGAACAGAGCAGAGGAGGTTACAGAAATCCAGCACTGCCGCTACTGTGTCCAGCAGAGAACAGAGCAGAGGAGGCTGCAGATATCCAGCACTGCCGCTACTGTGTCCAGCAGAAAACAGAGCAGAGGAGGCTGCAGATATCCAGCACTGCCGCTACTGTGTCAGGCAGGGAACAGAACAGAGGAGGCTGCAGATATCCAGCACTGCCACTACTGTGTCCAGCAGGGAACAGAGCAGAGGAGGCTACAGAAATCCGGCACTGCCGCAACTGTGTCCAGCAGGGAACAGAGCAGAGGAGGCTGCAGAAATCCAGCACTGCCGCAACTGTGTCCAGCAGAGAACAGAGCAGAGGAGGCTGCAGATATCCAGCACTGCCACTACTGTGTCCAGCAGGGAACAGAGCAGAGGAGGCTGCAGATATCCAGCACTGCCACTACTGTGTACAGCAGGGAACAGAGCAGAGGAGGCTACAGAAATCCAGCACTGCCGCAACTGTGTCCAGCAGGGAACAGAGCAGAGGAGGCTGCAGAAATCCAGCACTGCCGCAACTGTGTCCAGCAGAGAACAGAGCAGAGGAGGCTGCAGATATCCAGCACTGCCACTACTGTGTTCAGCAGAGAACAGAGCAGAGGAGGCTGCAGATATCCAGCACTGCCACTACTGTGTCCAGCAGAGAACAGAGCAGAGGAGGCTGCAGATATCCAGCACTGCCGCTACTGTGTCCAGCAGAGAACAGAGCAGAGGAGGCTGCAGATATCCAGCACTGCCACTACTGTGTCCAGCAGGGAACAGAGCAGAGGAGGCTACAGAAATCCAGCACTGCCGCTACTGTGTCCAGCAGAGAACAGAGCAGAGGAGGCTGCAGATATCCAGCACTGCCGCTACTGTGTCCAGCAGGGAACAGAGCAGAGGAGGCTACAGAAATCCAGCACTGCCGCAACTGTGTCCAGCAGGGAACAGAGCAGAGGAGGCTGCAGAAATCCAGCACTGCCGCAACTGTGTCCAGCAGAGAACAGAGCAGAGGAGGTTGCAGATATCCAGCACTGCCGCTACTGTGTCAGGCAGGGAACAGAACAGAGGAGGCTGCAGATATCCAGCACTGCCACTACGGTGTCCAGCAGGGAACAGAGCAGAGGAGGCTACAGAAATCCAGCACTGCCGCAACTGTGTCCAGCAGGTAACAGAGCAGAGGAGGCTGCAGAAATCCAGCACTGCCGCAACTGTGTCCAGCAGAGAACAGAGCAGAGGAGGCTGCAGATATCCAGCACTGCCGCTACTGTGTCCAGCAGGGAACAGAGCAGAGGAGGCTGCAGATATCCAGCACTGCCGCTACTGTGTCCAGCAGAAAACAGAGCAGAGGAGGCTGCAGATATCCAGCACTGCCACTACTGTGTCCAGCAGGCAACATAGCAGAGGAGGCTGCAGATATCCAGCACGACCGCTACTGTGTCCAGCAGGGAACAGAGCAGAGGAGGCTGCAGATATCCAGCACTGGCGCTACTATGTCCAGCAGGGAACAGAACAGAGGAGGCTGCAGATATCCAGCACTGCCGCTACTGTGTCCAGCAGGCAACATAGCAGAGGAGGCTGCAGATATCCAGCACGACCGCTACTGTGTCCAGCAGGGAACAGAGCAGAGGAGGCTGCAACTATCCAGCACTGCCGCTACTGTGTCCAGCAGGGAACAGAGCAGAGGAGGCTGCAGATATCCAGCACTGCCGCTACTGTGTCCAGCAGAGAACAGAGCAGAGGAGCCTGCAAATATCCAGCACTGCCGCTACTGTATCCAGCAGGGAACAGAACAGAGGAGGCTGCAGATATCCAGCACTGCCGCTACTGTGTCCAGCAGAGAACAGAGCAGAGGAGGCTGCAGATATCCAGCACTGCCACTACTGTGTCCAGCAGGGAACAGAGCAGAGGAGGCTACAGATATCCAACACTGCCGCAACTGTGTCCAGCAGGGAACAGAGCAGAGGAGGCTGCAGAAATCCAGCACTGCCGCAACTGTGTCCAGCAGAGAACAGAGCAGAGGAGGCTGCAGATATCCAGCACTGCCATTACTGTGTCCAGCAGAGAACAGAACAGAGGAGGCTGCAGATATCCAGCACTGCCGCTACTGTGTCCAGCAGAGAACAGAGCAGAGGAGGCTGCAGATATCCAGCACTGCCACTACTGTGTCCAGCAGAGAACAGAACAGAGGAGGCTGCAGATATCCAGCACTGCCGCTACTGTGTTCAGCAGAGAACAGAGCAGAGGAGGCTGCAGATATCCAGCACTGCCGCTACTGTGTCCAGCAGGGAACAGAGCAGAGGAGGCTACAGAAATCCAGCACTGCCGCAACTGTGTCCAGCAGGGAACAGAGCAGAGGAGGCTGCAGAAATCCAGCACTGCCGCAACTGTGTCCAGCAGAGAACAGAGCAGAGGAGGCTGCAGATATCCAGCACTGCCACTACTGTGTCCAGCAGAGAACAGAGCAGAGGAGGCTACAGATATCCAGCACTGCCGCTACTGTGTCCAGCAAGGAACAGAGCAGAGGAAGCTGCAGATATCCAGCACTGACACTACTGTGTCCAGCAGAGAACAGAGCAGAGGAGGCTGCAGATATCCAGCACTGCCATTACTGTGTCCAGCAGAGAACAGAACAGAGGAGGCTGCAGATATCCAGCACTGCCGCTACTGTGTCCAGCAGAGAACAGAGCAGAGGAGGCTGCAGATATCCAGCACTGCCACTACTGTGTCCAGCAGAGAACAGAACAGAGGAGGCTGCAGATATCCAGCACTGCCGCTACTGTGTTCAGCAGAGAACAGAGCAGAGGAGGCTGCAGATATCCAGCACTGCCGCTACTGTGTCCAGCAGGGAACAGAGCAGAGGAGGCTACAGAAATCCAGCACTGCCGCAACTGTGTCCAGCAGGGAACAGAGCAGAGGAGGCTGCAGATATTCAGCACTGTCGCTACTGTGTCCAGCAGAGAACAGAGCAGAGGAGGCTGCAGATATCCAGCACTGCCGCTACTGTGTCCAGCAGGGAACAGAGCAGAGGAGGCTGCAGGTATCCAGCACTGCCGCTACTGTGTCCAGCAGGGAACAGAACAGAGGAGGATGCAAATATCAAGCACTGCTGCTACTGTGTCCAGCAGAGAACAGAGCAGAGGAGGCTGCAGTTATCCAGCACTGCCGCTACTGTGTCCAGCAGAGAACAGAGCAAAGGAGGCTGCAGATATCCAGCACTGCCGCAACTGTATCCAGCAGTGAACATAGCAGAGGAGGCTGCAGAAATCCAGCACTGCCGCTACTGTGTCCAGCAGGGAACAGAGCAGAGGAGGCTGCAGAAATCCAGCACTGCCGCAACTGTGTCCAGCAGGGAACAGAGCAGAGGAGGCTGCAGATATCCAGCACTGCCGCAACTGTATCCAGCAGGGAACAGAGCAGAGGAGGCTGCAGAAATCCAGCACTGCCACTACTGTGTCCAGCAGGGAACAGAGCAGAGGAGGCTGCAGATATCCAGCACTGCCACTACTGTGTTCAGCAGAGAACAGAGCAGAGGAGGCTGCAGATATCCAGCACTGCCGTACTGTGTCCAGCAGAGAACAGAGCAGAGGAGCCTGCAGATATCCAGCACTGCCGCTACTGTGTCCAGCAGGGAACAGAGCAGAGGAGGCTGCAGATATCCAGCACTGCCGCTACTGTGTCCAGCAGAGAACAGAGCAGAGGAGCCTGCAGATATCCAGCACTGCCGCTACTGTGTCCAGCAGGGAACAGAACAGAGGAGGCTGCAGATATCCAGCACTGCTGCTACTGTGTCCAGCAGGGTACATAGCAGAGGAGGCTGCAGATATCCAGCACTGCTGCTACTGTGTCCAGCAGGGAACATAGCAGAGGAGGCTGCAGATATCCAGCACTGCCGCTACTGTGTCCAGCAGAGAACAGAGCAGAGGAGGCTGCAGATATCCAGCACTGCCACTACTGTGTCCAGCAGGGAACAGAGCAGAGGAGGCTACAGAAATCCAGCACTGCCGCAACTGTGTCCAGCAGGGAACAGAGCCGAGGAGGCTGCAGAAATCCAGCACTGCCACTACTGTGTACAGCAGAGAACAGAGCAGAGGAGGCTGCAGATATCCAGCACTGCCACTACTGTGTCCAGCAGAGAACAGAGCAGAGGAGGCTGCAGATATCCAGCAACGCCACTACTGTGTCCAGCAGAGAACAGAACAGAGGAGGCTGCAGATATCCAGCACTGCCGCTACTGTGTCCAGCAGAGAACAGAGCACAGGGGGCTGCAGATATCCAGCACTGCCGCTACTGTGTCCAGCAGAGAACAGAGCAGAGGAGGCTGCAGATATCCAGCACTGCCGCTACTGTGTCCAGCAGGGAACAGAGCAGAGAAGGCTGCAGATATCCAGCACTGCCGCTACGGTGTCCAGCAGGGAACAGAGCAGAGGAGGCTGCAGATATCCAGCACTACCGCTACGGTGTCCAGCAGAAAACAGAGCAGAGGAGGCTGCAGATATCCAGCACTGCCACTACTGTGTCCAGCAGAGAACAGAGCAGAGGAGGCTGCAGATATCCAGCACTGCCGCTACTGTGTCCAGCAGGGAACAGAGCAGAGGAGGCTGCAGATATCCAGCACTGCTGCTACTGTGTCCAGCAGAAAACAGAGCAGAGGAGGCTGCATATATCCAGCACTGCCGCTACTGTGTCCAGCAGAGAACAGAGCAGAGGAGGCTGCAGATATTCAGCACTGCCACTACTGTGTCCAGCAGGGGACAGAACAGAGGAGGCTGCAGATATCCAGCACTGCTGCTACTGTGTCCAGCAGAGAACAGAGCAGAGGAGGCTGCAGATATCCAGCACTGCCACTACTGTGTCCAGCAGGGAACAGAGCAGAGGAGGTTACAGAAATCCAGCATTGCCGCTACTGTGTCCAGCAGAGAACAGAGCAGAGGAGGCTGCAGATATCCAGCACTGCCGCTACTGTGTCCAGCAGAGAACAGAGCAGAGGAGGCTGCAGATATCCAGCACTGCCGCTACTGTGTCAGGCAGGGAACAGAACAGAGGAGGCTGCAGATATCCAGCACTGCCACTACTGTGTCCAGCAGGGAACAGAGCAGAGGAGGCTACAGAAATCCAGCACTGCCGCAACTGTGTCCAGCAGGGAACAGAGCAGAGGAGGCTGCAGAAATCCAGCACTGCCGCAACTGTGTCCAGCAGAGAACAGAGCAGAGGAGGGTGCAGATATCCAGCACTGCCACTACTGTGTCCAGCAGGGAACAGAGCAGAGGAGGCTGCAGATATCCAGCACTGCCACTACTGTGTCCAGCAGGGAACAGAGCAGAGGAGGCTACAGAAATCCAGCACTGCCGCAACTGTGTCCAGCAGGGAACAGAGCAGAGGAGGCTGCAGAAATCCAGCACTGCCGCAACTGTGTCCAGCAGAGAACAGAGCAGAGGAGGCTGCAGATATCCAGCACTGCCACTACTGTGTTCAGCAGAGAACAGAGCAGAGGAGGCTGCAGATATCCAGCACTGCCGCTACTGTGTCCAGCAGGGAACAGAGCAGAGGAGGCTACAGAAATCCAGCACTGCCGCTACTGTGTTCAGCAGAGAACAGAGCAGAGGAGGCTGCAGATATCCAGCACTGCCGCTACTGTGTCCAGCAGGGAACAGAGCAGAGGAGGCTACAGAAATCCAGCACTGCCGCAACTGTGTCCAGCAGGGAACAGAGCAGAGGAGGCTGCAGAAATCCAGCACTGCCGCAACTGTGTCCAGCAGAGAACAGAGCAGAGGAGGTTGCAGATATCCAGCACTGCCGCTACTGTGTCAGGCAGGGAACAGAACAGAGGAGGCTGCAGATATCCAGCACTGCCACTACTGTGTCCAGCAGGGAACAGAGCAGAGGAGGCTACAGAAATCCAGCACTGCCGCAACTGTGTCCAGCAGGGAACAGAGCAGAGGAGGCTGCAGAAATCCAGCACTGCCGCAACTGTGTCCAGCAGAGAACAGAGCAGAGGAGGCTGCAGATATCCAGCACTGCCGCTACTGTGTCCAGCAGGGAACAGAGCAGAGGAGGCTGCAGATATCCAGCACTGCCGCTACTGTGTCCAGCAGAAAACAGAGCAGAGGAGGCTGCAGATATCCAGCACTGCCACTACTGTGTCCAGCAGGCAACATAGCAGAGGAGGCTGCAGATATCCAGCACGACCGCTACTGTGTCCAGCAGGGAACAGAGCAGAGGAGGCTGCAGATATCCAGCACTGGCGCTACTATGTCCAGCAGGGAACAGAACAGAGGAGGCTGCAGATATCCAGCACTGCCGCTACTGTGTCCAGCAGGCAACATAGCAGAGGAGGCTGCAGATATCCAGCACGACCGCTACTGTGTCCAGCAGGGAACAGAGCAGAGGAGGCTGCAACTATCCAGCACTGCCGCTACTGTGTCCAGCAGGGAACATAGCAGAGGAGGCTGCAGATATCCAGCACTGCCGCAACTGTGTCCAGTAGAGAACAGAGCAGAGGAGCCTGCAAATATCCAGCACTGCCGCTACTGTATCCAGCAGGGAACAGAACAGAGGAGGCTGCAGATATCCAGCACTGCCGCTACTGTGTCCAGCAGAGAACAGAGCAGAGGAGGCTGCAGATATCCAGCACTGCCACTACTGTGTCCAGCAGGGAACAGAGCAGAGGAGGCTACAGATATCCAACACTGCCGCAACTGTGTCCAGCAGGGAACAGAGCAGAGGAGGCTGCAGAAATCCAGCACTGCCGCAACTGTGTCCAGCAGAGAACAGAGCAGAGGAGGCTGCAGATATCCAGCACTGCCATTACTGTGTCCAGCAGAGAACAGAACAGAGGAGGCTGCAGATATCCAGCACTGCCGCTACTGTGTCCAGCAGAGAACAGAGCACAGGGGGCTGCAGATATCCAGCACTGCCGCTACTGTGTCCAGCAGGGAACAGAGCAGAGAAGGCTGCAGATATCCAGCACTGCCGCTACGGTGTCCAGCAGGGAACAGAGCAGAGGAGGCTGCAGATATCCAGCACTGCCGCTACGGTGTCCAGTAGAAAACAGAGCAGAGGAGGCTGCAGATATCCAGCACTGCCACTACTGTGTCCAGCAGAGAACAGAGCAGAGGAGGCTGCAGATATCCAGCACTGCCGCTACTGTGTCCAGCAGGGAACAGAGCAGAGGAGGCTGCAGATATCCAGCACTGCTGCTACTGTGTCCAGCAGAAAACAGAGCAGAGGAGGCTGCAGATATCCAGCACTGACACTACTGTGTCCAGCAGAGAACAGAGCAGAGGAGGCTGCATATATCCAGCACTGCCGCTACTGTGTCCAGCAGAGAACAGAGCAGAGGAGGCTGCAGATATTCAGCACTGCCACTACTGTGTCCAGCAGGGAACAGAACAGAGGAGGCTGCAGATATCCAGCACTGCTGCTACTGTGTCCAGCAGAGAACAGAGCAGAGGAGGCTGCAGATATCCAGCACTGCCACTACTGTGTCCAGCAGGGAACAGAGCAGAGGAGGCTACAGAAATCCAGCACTGCCGCTACTGTGTCCAGCAGGGAACAGAGCAGAGGAGGCTGCAGATATCCAGCACTGCCGCTACTGTGTCAGGCAGGGAACAGAACAGAGGAGGCTGCAGATATCCAGCACTGCCACTACTGTGTCCAGCAGGGAACAGAGCAGAGGAGGCTACAGAAATCCAGCACTGCCGCAACTGTGTCCAGCAGGGAACAGAGCAGAGGAGGCTGCAGAAATCCAGCACTGCCGCAACTGTGTCCAGCAGAGAACAGAGCAGAGGAGGCTGCAGATATCCAGCACTGCCACTACTGTGTCCAGCAGGGAACAGAGCAGAGGAGGCTACAGAAATCCAGCACTGCCGCAACTGTGTCCAGCAGGGAACAGAGCAGAGGAGGCTGCAGAAATCCAGCACTGCCGCAACTGTGTCCAGCAGAGAACAGAGCAGAGGAGGCTGCAGATATCCAGCACTGCCGCTACTGTGTCCAGCAGAGAACAGAGCAGAGGAGGCTGCAGATATCCAGCACTGCCACTACTGTGTCCAGCAGGGAACAGAGCAGAGGAGGCTACAGAAATCCAGCACTGCCGCAACTGTGTCCAGCAGGGAACAGAGCAGAGGAGGCTGCAGAAATCCAGCACTGCCGCAACTGTGTCCAGCAGAGAACAGAGCAGAGGAGGCTGCAGATATCCAGCACTGCCGCTACTGTGTCCAGCAGAGAACAGAGCAGAGGAGGCTGCAGATATCCAGCACTGCCACTACTGTGTCCAGCAGGGAACAGAGCAGAGGAGGCTACAGAAATCCAGCACTGCCGCTACTGTGTCCAGCAGAGAACAGAGCAGAGGAGGCTGCAGATATCCAGCACTGCCGCTACTGTGTCCAGCAGGGAACAGAGCAGAGGAGGCTACAGAAATCCAGCACTGCCGCAACTGTGTCCAGCAGGGAACAGAGCAGAGGAGGCTGCAGAAATCCAGCACTGCCGCAACTGTGTCCAGCAGAGAACAGAGCAGAGGAGGCTGCAGATATCCAGCACTGCCACTACTGTGTCCAGCAAGGAACAGAGCAGAGGAAGCTGCAGATATCCAGCACTGCCACTACTGTGTCCAGCAGGGAACAGAGCAGAGGAGGCTGCAGATATCCAGCACTGCCACTACTGTGTCCAGCAGGGAACAGAGCAGAGGAGGCTGCAGATATTCAGCACTGTCGCTACTGTGTCCAGCAGAGAACAGAGCAGAGGAGGCTGCAGATATCCAGCACTGCCGCTACTGTGTCCAGCAGGGAACAGAGCAGAGGAGGCTGCAGGTATCCAGCACTGCCGCTACTGTGTCCAGCAGGGAACAGAACAGAGGAGGATGCAAATATCAAGCACTGCCGCTACTGTGTCCAGCAGAGAACAGAGCAGAGGAGGCTGCAGATATCCAGCACTGCCGCTACTGTGTCCAGCAGAGAACAGAGCAAAGGAGGCTGCAGATATCCAGCACTGCCGCAACTGTATCCAGCAGGGAACATAGCAGAGGAGGCTGCAGAAATCCAGCACTGCCGCTACTGTGTCCAGCAGGGAACAGAGCAGAGGAGGCTGCAGAAATCCAGCACTGCCGCAACTGTGTCCAGCAGGGAACAGAGCAGAGGAGGCTGCAGATATCCAGCACTGCCGCAACTGTATCCAGCAGGGAACAGAGCAGAGGAGGCTGCAGAAATCCAGCACTGCCACTACTGTGTCCAGCAGGGAACAGAGCAGAGGAGGCTGCAGATATCCAGCACTGCCACTACTGTGTTCAGCAGAGAACAGAGCAGAGGAGGCTGCAGATATCCAGCACTGCCGTACTGTGTCCAGCAGAGAACAGAGCAGAGGAGCCTGCAGATATCCAGCACTGCCGCTACTGTGTCCAGCAGGGAACAGAGCAGAGGAGGCTGCAGATATCCAGCACTGCCGCTACTGTGTCCAGCAGAGAACAGAGCAGAGGAGCCTGCAGATATCCAGCACTGCCGCTACTGTGTCCAGCAGGGAACAGAACAGAGGAGGCTGCAGATATCCAGCACTGCTGCTACTGTGTCCAGCAGGGAACATAGCAGAGGAGGCTGCAGATATCCAGCACTGCTGCTACTGTGTCCAGCAGGGAACATAGCAGAGGAGGCTGCAGATATCCAGCACTGCCGCTACTGTGTCCAGCAGAGAACAGAGCAGAGGAGGCTGCAGATATCCAGCACTGCCACTACTGTGTCCAGCAGGGAACAGAGCAGAGGAGGCTACAGAAATCCAGCACTGCCGCAACTGTGTCCAGCAGGGAACAGAGCCGAGGAGGCTGCAGAAATCCAGCACTGCCACTACTGTGTACAGCAGAGAACAGAGCAGAGGAGGCTGCAGATATCCAGCACTGCCACTACTGTGTCCAGCAGAGAACAAAGCAGAGGAGGCTGCAGATATCCAGCAACGCCACTACTGTGTCCAGCAGAGAACAGAACAGAGGAGGCTGCAGATATCCAGCACTGCCGCTACTGTGTCCAGCAGAGAACAGAGCACAGGGGGCTGCAGATATCCAGCACTGCCGCTACTGTGTCCAGCAGAGAACAGAGCAGAGGAGGCTGCAGATATCCAGCACTGCCGCTACTGTGTCCAGCAGGGAACAGAGCAGAGAAGGCTGCAGATATCCAGCACTGCCGCTTTGGTGTCCAGCAGGGAACAGAGCAGAGGAGGCTGCCGATATCCAGCACTACCGCTACGGTGTCCAGCAGAAAACAGAGCAGAGGAGGCTGCAGATATCCAGCACTGCCACTACTGTGTCCAGCAGAGAACAGAGCAGAGGAGGCTGCAGATATCCAGCACTGCCGCTACTGTGTCCAGCAGGGAACAGAGCAGAGGAGGCTGCAGATATCCAGCACTGCTGCTACTGTGTCCAGCAGAAAACAGAGCAGAGGAGGCTGCATATATCCAGCACTGCCGCTACTGTGTCCAGCAGAGAACAGAGCAGAGGAGGCTGCAGATATTCAGCACTGCCACTACTGTGTCCAGCAGGGGACAGAACAGAGGAGGCTGCAGATATCCAGCACTGCTGCTACTGTGTCCAGCAGAGAACAGAGCAGAGGAGGCTGCAGATATCCAGCACTGCCACTACTGTGTCCAGCAGGGAACAGAGCAGAGGAGGCTACAGAAATCCAGCACTGCCGCTACTGTGTCCAGCAGAGAACAGAGCAGAGGAGGCTGCAGATATCCAGCACTGCCGCTACTGTGTCCAGCAGAGAACAGAGCAGAGGAGGCTGCAGATTTCCAGCACTGCCGCTACTGTGTCAGGCAGGGAACAGAACAGAGGAGGCTGCAGATATCCAGCACTGCCACTACTGTGTCCAGCAGGGAACAGAGCAGAGGAGGCTACAGAAATCCAGCACTGCCGCAACTGTGTCCAGCAGGGAACAGAGCAGAGGAGGCTGCAGAAATCCAGCACTGCCGCAACTGTGTCCAGCAGAGAACAGAGCAGAGGAGGCTGCAGATATCCAGCACTGCCACTACTGTGTCCAGCAGAGAACAGAGCAGAGGAGGCTGCAGATATCCAGCACTGCCGCTACTGTGTCCAGCAGAGAACAGAGCAGAGGAGGCTGCAGATATCCAGCACTGCCACTACTGTGTCCAGCAGGGAACAGAGCAGAGGAGGCTACAGAAATCCAGCACTGCCGCAACTGTGTCCAGCAGGGAACAGAGCAGAGGAGGCTGCAGAAATCCAGCACTGCCGCAACTGTGTCCAGCAGAGAACAGAGCAGAGGAGGCTGCAGATATCCAGCACTGCCACTACTGTGTCCAGCAGAGAACAGAGCAGAGGAGGCTGCAGATATCCAGCACTGCCGCTACTGTGTCCAGCAGAGAACAGAGCAGAGGAGGCTGCAGATATCCAGCACTGCCACTACTGTGTCCAGCAGGGAACAGAGCAGAGGAGGCTACAGAAATCCAGCACTGCCGCTACTGTGTCCAGCAGAGAACAGAGCAGAGGAGGCTGCATATATCCAGCACTGCCGCTACTGTGTCCAGCAGGGAACAGAGCAGAGGAGGCTACAGAAATCCAGCACTGCCGCAACTGTGTCCAGCAGGGAACAGAGCAGAGGAGGCTGCAGAAATCCAGCACTGCCGCAACTGTGTCCAGCAGAGAACAGAGCAGAGGAGGCTGCAGATATCCAGCACTGCCGCTACTGTGTCAGGCAGGGAACAGAACAGAGGAGGCTGCAGATATCCAGCACTGCCACTACTGTGTCCAGCAGGGAACAGAGCAGAGGAGGCTACAGAAATCCAGCACTGCCGCAACTGTGTCCAGCAGGGAACAGAGCAGAGGAGGCTGCAGAAATCCAGCACTGCCGCAACTGTGTCCAGCAGAGAACAGAGCAGAGGAGGCTGCAGATATCCAGCACTGCCGCTACTGTGTCCAGCAGAGAACAGAGCAGAGGAGGCTGCAGATATCCAGCACTGCCGCTACTGTGTCCAGCAGGGAACAGAGCAGAGGAGGCTACAGAAATCCAGCACTGCCGCAACTGTGTCCAGCAGGGAACAGAGCAGAGGAGGCTGCAGAAATCCAGCACTGCCGCAACTGTGTCCAGCAGAGAACAGAGCAGAGGAGGCTGCAGATATCCAGCACTGCCACTACTGTGTCCAGCAGAGAACAGAGCAGAGGAGGCTACAGATATCCAGCACTGCCGCTACTGTGTCCAGCAAGGAACAGAGCAGAGGAAGCTGCAGATATCCAGCACTGCCACTACTGTGTCCAGCAGGGAACAGAGCAGAGGAGGCTGCAGATATCCAGCACTGCCACTACTGTGTCCAGCAGGGAACAGAGCAGAGGAGGCTGCAGATATTCAGCACTGTCGCTACTGTGTCCAGCAGAGAACAGAGCAGAGGAGGCTGCAGATATCCAGCACTGCCGCTACTGTGTCCAGCAGGGAACAGAGCAAAGGAGGCTGCAGGTATCCAGCACTGCCGCTACTGTGTCCAGCAGGGAACAGAACAGAGGAGGATGCAAATATCAAGCACTGCCGCTACTGTGTCCAGCAGAGAACAGAGCAGAGGAGGCTGCAGATATCCAGCACTGCCGCTACTGTGTCCAGCAGAGAACAGAGCAAAGGAGGCTGCAGATATCCAGCACCGCCGCAACTGTATCCAGCAGTGAACATAGCAGAGGAGGCTGCAGAAATCCAGCACTGCCGCTACTGTGTCCAGCAGGGAACAGAGCAGAGGAGGCTGCAGATATCCAGCACTGCCACTACTGTGTTCAGCAGAGAACAGAGCAGAGGAGGCTGCAGATATCCAGCACTGCCGTACTGTGTCCAGCAGAGAACAGAGCAGAGGAGCCTGCAGATATCCAGCACTGCCGCTACTGTGTCCAGCAGGGAACAGAGCAGAGGAGGCTGCAGATATCCAGCACTGCCGCTACTGTGTCCAGCAGAGAACAGAGCAGAGGAGCCTGCAGATATCCAGCACTGCCGCTACTGTGTCCAGCAGGGAACAGAACAGAGGAGGCTGCAGATATCCAGCACTGCTGCTACTGTGTCCAGCAGGGAACATAGCAGAGGAGGCTGCAGATATCCAGCACTGCTGCTACTGTGTCCAGCAGGGAACATAGCAGAGGAGGCTGCAGATATCCAGCACTGCCGCTACTGTGTCCAGCAGAGAACAGAGCAGAGGAGGCTGCAGATATCCAGCACTGCCACTACTGTGTCCAGCAGGGAACAGAGCAGAGGAGGCTACAGAAATCCAGCACTGCCGCAACTGTGTCCAGCAGGGAACAGAGCCGAGGAGGCTGCAGAAATCCAGCACTGCCACTACTGTGTACAGCAGAGAACAGAGCAGAGGAGGCTGCAGATATCCAGCACTGCCACTACTGTGTCCAGCAGAGAACAGAGCAGAGGAGGCTGCAGATATCCAGCAACGCCACTACTGTGTCCAGCAGAGAACAGAACAGAGGAGGCTGCAGATATCCAGCACTGCCGCTACTGTGTCCAGCAGAGAACAGAGCACAGGGGGCTGCAGATATCCAGCACTGCCGCTACTGTGTCCAGCAGAGAACAGAGCAGAGGAGGCTGCAGATATCCAGCACTGCCGCTACTGTGTCAGCAGGGAACAGAGCAGAGAAGGCTGCAGATATCCAGCACTGCCGCTACGGTGTCCAGCAGGGAACAGAGCAGAGGAGGCTGCAGATATCCAGCACTACCGCTACGGTGTCCAGCAGAAAACAGAGCAGAGGAGGCTGCAGATATCCAGCACTGCCACTACTGTGTCCAGCAGAGAACAGAGCAGAGGAGGCTGCAGATATCCAGCACTGCCGCTACTGTGTCCAGCAGGGAACAGAGCAGAGGAGGCTGCAGATATCCAGCACTGCTGCTACTGTGTCCAGCAGAAAACAGAGCAGAGGAGGCTGCATATATCCAGCACTGCCGCTACTGTGTCCAGCAGAGAACAGAGCAGAGGAGGCTGCAGATATTCAGCACTGCCACTACTGTGTCCAGCAGGGGACAGAACAGAGGAGGCTGCAGATATCCAGCACTGCTGCTACTGTGTCCAGCAGAGAACAGAGCAGAGGAGGCTGCAGATATCCAGCACTGCCACTACTGTGTCCAGCAGGGAACAGAGCAGAGGAGGCTACAGAAATCCAGCACTGCCGCTACTGTGTCCAGCAGAGAACAGAGCAGAGGAGGCTGCAGATATCCAGCACTGCCGCTACTGTGTCCAGCAGAGAACAGAGCAGAGGAGGCTGCAGATATCCAGCACTGCCGCTACTGTGTCAGGCAGGGAACAGAACAGAGGAGGCTGCAGATATCCAGCACTGCCACTACTGTGTCCAGCAGGGAACAGAGCAGAGGAGGCTACAGAAATCCAGCACTGCCGCAACTGTGTCCAGCAGGGAACAGAGCAGAGGAGGCTGCAGAAATCCAGCACTGCCGCAACTGTGTCCAGCAGAGAACAGAGCAGAGGAGGCTGCAGATATCCAGCACTGCCACTACTGTGTCCAGCAGGGAACAGAGCAGAGGAGGCTGCAGATATCCAGCACTGCCACTACTGTGTCCAGCAGGGAACAGAGCAGAGGAGGCTACAGAAATCCAGCACTGCCGCAACTGTGTCCAGCAGGGAACAGAGCAGAGGAGGCTGCAGAAATCCAGCACTGCCGCAACTGTGTCCAGCAGAGAACAGAGCAGAGGTGGCTGCAGATATCCAGCACTGCCACTACTGTGTCCAGCAGAGAACAGAGCAGAGGAGGCTGCAGATATCCAGCACTGCCGCTACTGTGTCCAGCAGAGAACAGAGCAGAGGAGGCTGCAGATATCCAGCACTGCCACTACTGTGTCCAGCAGGGAACAGAGCAGAGGAGGCTACAGAAATCCAGCACTGCCGCTACTGTGTCCAGCAGAGAACAGAGCAGAGGAGGCTGCAGATATCCAGCACTGCCGCTACTGTGTCCAGCAGGGAACAGAGCAGAGGAGGCTACAGAAATCCAGCACTGCCGCAACTGTGTCCAGCAGGGAACAGAGCAGAGGAGGCTGCAGAAATCCAGCACTGCCGCAACTGTGTCCAGCAGAGAACAGAGCAGAGGAGGCTGCAGATATCCAGCACTGCCACTACTGTGTCCAGCAGGGAACAGAGCAGAGGAGGCTACAGATATCCAGCACTGCCGCTACTGTGTCCAGCAAGGAACAGAGCAGAGGAAGCTGCAGATATCCAGCACTGCCACTACTGTGTCCAGCAGGGAACAGAGCAGAGGAGGCTGCAGATATCCAGCCCTGCCACTACTGTGTCCAGCAGGGAACAGAGCAGAGGAGGCTGCAGATATCCAGCACTGTCGCTACTGTGTCCAGCAGAGAACAGAGCAGAGGAGGCTGCAGATATCCAGCACTGCCGCTACTGTGTCCAGCAGGGAACAGAGCAGAGGAGGCTGCAGGTATCCAGCACTGCCGCTACTGTGTCCAGCAGGGAACAGAACAGAGGAGGATGCAAATAGCAAGCACTGCCGCTACTGTGTCCAGCAGAGAACAGAGCAGAGGAGGCTGCAGATATCCAGCACTGCCGCAACTGTATCCAGCAGGGAACAGAGCAGAGGAGGCTGCAGATATCCAGCACTGCCGCTACTGTGTCCAGCAGAGAACAGAGCAAAGGAGGCTGCAGATATCCAGCACTGCCACAACTGTATCTGACGCACCCCCTGGGCCATATTCTTTAGGGGAATACCCGGAGCCGGATCAGATGGGAGTTGTAGTCTTCCGAGTGGCTGTGACCCGGTCCGTGCCCAGGGTGTCAAACTCAGTTGTATGTGGCAGTCCTACAGATGTTATTAAGTTCTTTATTGTCGACTACGCCACCCGTTGTATTGCGGTCACTATGGCCGCCGCTGCAGCAGGGTCCGCTGAGGCTGATGGTGTAGGTGCAGCTTGTGATGGTATAACCCCCAACGGGTGGGGTATAGCCTCAGGGGGTCAGGTGCAGAGGATGGGGTTTGTGGTGGTGCAGCATAGGTGTTAAAGGAAGACAGAGTCGGGTTATGCAGTTTAGGGTATTTACTCACTGCTGATGTTCCGGTCACTCCAGCTTCAAGTGACCTCCCGAGCCGTGCTGCATCCACCAGGTCCTGGATCCAGCCAACCCCCAAGCGAGTCCGGAGCGTGACCCTGAGCTCTCCTTCTGTCCTTTCTCTGGCCGTCCCCACTATTGATCCACCCAGGTCCAGCTCCCTCGGGCCTTCTGTTGGGAGACCCTTGGCCTTGGGTTCCCTGACCCTCCACGTGGTATGCCTTCGTGGTGGATATGGTGGGTGGCCGTGGCAGACGCTGCCCACGGCCTCCGGTCTCTGGCTGGGGTGTGTTTTTGCCCCCACCAGCTTGGGTTCCGGTACCCTGATGCCGACTCTTCACCCGTGGATTGGATTTGGGGTCTTAGAGTCCTCTCTTCTGCTTCCCCCTCTGGGTCTCTCTTTCTTCTCCTCTCTCTCTCTCTGGGGCTTCTCTGCTCCTCTTCCTCTGCTCTGCTCTGACAGACTGACCGACTCCTCTGCAAAGACTGACCCTGTTCTTTGATGGTGCCCACCTTATATACACCCTCTATGTGTGAGCTCAGGTGACCAGCACCCAATGAGCTCCTAACTTTACCCAGGCTGCTCCCCCTATCTGCCCCTACACTACTTGGGATGTACCACCCCCCTCCCACTCCAGCCAGGAACAGACTCAGTCGTACCTGCACATTTCTAAGTGGGAGTACCGTCGGCCTGTTCCTCGGAAATGGGATGTATGTAGTGCATGCAGCCTACCGAGCTCAGATCCACACTCCATCCTTACCCGGGAGTGGAATATCACACCTCTGGGTTGAGGTGCAATACCCCTGTAGCAGCCGAATCCTCAGGGTGCTACATTCCCCCCTGGTAAATCACAGCACGTCCTCGGGCTGTAAGACATAACACCAAAACATACAAATTTTTGCATAACATATAAAACATATAAAACAATATATATATATTAGCATATAAAACATTCTCGTCGCCTCTGGCTCCTCCTCCGGTCACTGTGCAACGTGTGACCGGGTAAAGTGCGACAGTCTCTCTGGAAAACTGGTTTTCCTACAAAACCGGTAGGGGGCGCTTTAGGACGCGCAACTATATACAGGGAATATGGCCGCTCTCAGTCCTCGGCCAGGTATTAGGGAGGAATGACCGCTCTCAGTCCTCGGTCAGTGGGATTAAAGGGTTAAACGGGTAACAGTTCACACTTGCTGGTCCCAACGGGGACTATGATAGCAGCAGTAACAGTTTCAGTTTACTGTGCCCCGACGGGCAACTATATACAGCTTCTGCTTCGCTGTCCTTAGCGACGGCGTCCTCCTGCTCTTGCTTTTTGGTTACCTTTGGCTCTAGTTTCAGACCCGTCCGGGTCCTCTTGCTCTTCCTCCTCACACCGCAGCTCTTCCTCCGTCAGGCGATGCACATGGAGGGCGTAGGGACCTTTGGCACACTTGTGCCGGGTGAAGGTGACCTCGTCCCCGATGTAAAGGTCACGACCTCTGTGTCCCTCCGGTAGGTGGGACTCAACGTCTCTCCTGGTTACGAAGACGTCGCCTAGGGTGTGGTGGTCTCGGATGAAGCCCCACCCATGCTGCAAGTTAAACTTTATCACAGTCCCGGTGGGGCGGGGACTATGCGCTGCACGGGGGTCTCTCCTGGCCCGGCTCTTCTGCTCCGCGCTCCTTATTTGAGCTTGCTGTTCCCGGACCCGCCTCTCTCTCCGCTCCCTCTCGAAGTCCTCGAGCTGTTGGCGGCAGCACTCAGCACGCTCCGCTGCAGCTGCCCGAGTCTCTTGAGTGAACCCCATGAGGTCTTCTCCGGTGGGGTCCCACTCAAACTGCGCTTCCGCTAGCGGGGGCGAGATCCTCTTTACGGGCTTTGGAGCCGGGATCAGGGGTTCATCCAGGGGTCTCTCTCTCCGGAGTCGGGGATGGTGGAACTCCGGTGGCCATATAAATGGCTGCCCATCCGGGCACGTGTGCTGGGCGTACAGGTCCTCTCCCAGATGCGGCACTTTAGGTTTTATGGGCGCGGTGGTGGTGGCGGCGCCCAGGTTGCCCAGGCCTTGCGGCCAGGCCTGGGGCACCTGGAAAGTGAAGGGCACCGTAAGGACGGCGGCGCCCTGGGCTACTTGGCCCTGCGACCAGGCCGGGGGCTCCGCGGAGGTAGGGGGCGCTGTTGGTATTGCGGCGCCCGGGGGTACTAGGCCTTGCGACCAGGCTGGTGGTACTTCCTGCTTGGTCACGCTCGGGGTCGAGGCGTGTGACGTCACAGGGGTCGCGGCTCCCGTTTGAGGCCTAGTCTGCGGCGGTGACGTCGCAGCGACGGGCACGGCAGGATAGACTTCGGGCTCTGCGACGGGGAGCTGGGGCAGGTACGCGGTTTCCCGGTTTGGGGTATAGACGTCCCCTTTACCTGCCTCCACTCGTTCGGCTCCCTTCTCGGCGCCGTCTCCGGCCTTCAATCCTCCCGCGCCATCCTCAGAGGCGGTCTGTTTCCTCGTCTCGGGTGGCGTGCTCCGCTGACAGGTCTCGGTCTGCTGGGCCATCTCACGGCTCCACTCCGCCAACGTCTCTCGCTGCACCCGGGCCATCCTCCTTGCGAGGCCCTCCAGAGCGGTCTGTGCACACTCCCGGTCTCGGGGGAGCTGTGCTAGGACCTCCACTAGTCCTAGTGGGGTCGTTGCTTCCAGCAGGCTCCTGACCAACGGGTCGGTGCTGCTCTGCTCTCCTTCTGTTGTCTCCAGCAGGCTCCTGGCCAGCGGGCCGGTGCTGCTCTGCTCTCCCTCCTCGGTTTCTAGCAGGCTCCTGGCCAACGGGCCGGTGCTGCTCTGCTTTCTCGCCATCTCCGGGTAAGCTCCTCCGATATTCTTCTCCAGGCTTCTTGCCTCCGGGTGCGCTCGCTCTAGACTCCTCCAAGCGGCACCCATCTTTGTTCTCTCCTTTCGTCTCCTCCCCCTTCGAGGGCGGTCCCGGGGCCACTTGGTGACTGTCAGCTCCAGGGGCTGTTCTTTCACGCTGACAGACACCTCTAGCATCACAGTCTCTGTTGGTGGGGGCGGTTTCCACTTTTGGCGCCATTTTCGGTCCTGGCCCACGATGGGAGGTGGCCTCCTGCCACCCTCTGGCACGCCCATAATGGCGTCCGCTCTTCCAAGGCGGGAAACCTTTGGAAATGGCGGGAATCGCTTCCCAGTGGCGGGAAACTCTGCAGATGGCGGGAAAACGCTGTTAATGGCGGACAACCGGCTGGAATCGACTGGTGATGGGGTCCGATGGCGGGGACCCTCCGGAACCGGCAGGAGACTTCTTTTTGAGGTAAACTCGTTCTTTTCTTCAGGCACGCAGTACCCGGTTGTTGTGGGCACGTAATCCTGCCGACTACGCCAAAGTTGACGCACCCCCTGGGCCATATTCTTTAGGGGAATACCCGGAGCCGGATCAGATGGGAGTTGTAGTCTTCCGAGTGGCTGTGACCCGGTCCGTGCCCAGGGTGTCAAACTCAGTTGTATGTGGCAGTCCTACAGATGTTATTAAGTTCTTTATTGTCGACTACGCCACCCGTTGTATTGCGGTCACTATGGCCGCCGCTGCAGCAGGGTCCGCTGAGGCTGATGGTGTAGGTGCAGCTTGTGATGGTATAACCCCCAACGGGTGGGGTATAGCCTCAGGGGGTCAGGTGCAGAGGATGGGGGTTGTGGTGGTGCAGCATAGGTGTTAAAGGAAGACAGAGTCGGGTTATGCAGTTTAGGGTATTTACTCACTGCTGATGTTCCGGTCACTCCAGCTTCAAGTGACCTCCCGAGCCGTGCTGCATCCACCAGGTCCTGGATCCAGCCAACCCCCAAGCGAGTCCGGAGCGTGACCCTGAGCTCTCCTTCTGTCCTTTCTCTGGCCGTCCCCACTATTGATCCACCCAGGTCCAGCTCCCTCGGGCCTTCTGTTGGGAGACCCTTGGCCTTGGGTTCCCTGACCCTCCACGTGGTATGCCTTCGTGGTGGATATGGTGGGTGGCCGTGGCAGACGCTGCCCACGGCCTCCGGTCTCTGGCTGGGGTGTGTTTTTGCCCCCACCAGCTTGGGTTCCGGTACCCTGATGCCGACTCTTCACCCGTGGATTGGATTTGGGGTCTTAGAGTCCTCTCTTCTGCTTCCCCCTCTGGGTCTCTCTTTCTTCTCCTCTCTCTCTCTCTGGGGCTTCTCTGCTCCTCTTCCTCTGCTCTGCTCTGACAGACTGACCGACTCCTCTGCAAAGACTGACCCTGTTCTTTGATGGTGCCCACCTTATATACACCCTCTATGTGTGAGCTCAGGTGACCAGCACCCAATGAGCTCCTAACTTTACCCAGGCTGCTCCCCCTATCTGCCCCTACACTACTTGGGATGTACCACCCCCCTCCCACTCCAGCCAGGAACAGACTCGGTCGTACCTGCACATTTCTAAGTGGGAGTACCGTCGGCCTGTTCCTCGGAAATGGGATGTATGTAGTGCATGCAGCCTACCGAGCTCAGATCCACACTCCATCCTTACCCGGGAGTGGAATATCACACCTCTGGGTTGAGGTGCAATACCCCTGTAGCAGCCGAATCCTCAGGGTGCTACATATCCAGCAGGGAACATAGCAGAGGAGGCTGCAGAAATCCAGCACTGCCGCTGCTGTGTCCAGCAGGGAACAGAGCAGAGGAGGCTGCAGATATCCAGCACTGCCGCAACTGTATCCAGCAGGGAACAGAGCAGAGGAGGCTGCAGAAATCCAGCACTGCCACTACTGTGTCCAGCAGGGAACAGAGCATAGGAGGCTGCAGATATCCAGCACTGCCACTACTGTGTTCAGCAGAGAACAGAGCAGAGGAGGCTGCAGATATCCAGCACTGCCGTACTGTGTCCAGCAGAGAACAGAGCAGAGGAGCCTGCAGATATCCAGCACTGCCGCTACTGTGTCCAGCAGGGAACAGAGCAGAGGAGGCTGCAGATATCCAGCACTGCCGTTACTGTGTCCAGCAGAGAACAGAGCAGAGGAGCCTGCAGATATCCAGCACTGCCGCTACTGTGTCCAGCAGGGAACAGAACAGAGGAGGCTGCAGATATCCAGCACTGCCGCTACTGTGTCCAGCAGGGAACATAGCAGAGGAGGCTGCAGATATCCAGCACTGCCGCTACTGTGTCCAGCAGGGAACATAGCAGAGGAGGCTGCAGATATCCAGCACTGCCGCTACTGTGTCCAGCAGAGAACAGAGCAGAGGAGGCTGCAGATATCCAGCACTGCCACTACTGTGTCCAGCAGGGAACAGAGCAGAGGAGGCTACAGAAATCCAGCACTGCCGCAACTGTGTCCAGCAGGGAACAGAGCCGAGGAGGCTGCAGAAATCCAGCACTGCCACTACTGTGTCCAGCAGAGAACAGAGCAGAGGAGGCTGCAGATATCCAGCACTGCCACTACTGTGTCCAGCAGAGAACAGAGCAGAGGAGGCTGCAGATATCCAGCACTGCCACTACTGTGTCCAGCAGAGAACAGAGCAGAGGAGGCTGCAGATATCCAGCTCTGCCGCTACAGTGTCCAGCAGAGAATAGAGCAGAGGAGGCTGCAGATATCCAGCACTGCCGCTACTGTGTCCAGCAGGGAACAGAGTAGAGGAGGCTGCAGGTATCCAGCACTGCCGCTACTGTGTCCAGCAGGGAACAGAGCAGAGGAGGCTGCAGATATCCAGCACTGACGCTACTGTATCCAGCAGAGAACAGAGCAGAGGAGGCTGCACATATCCAGCACTGCCGCTACTGTGTCCAGCAGGGAACAGAACAGAGGAGGATGCAGATATCCAGCACTGCCACTACTATGTCCAGCAGAGAACAGAGCAGAGGAGGCTGCACATATCCAGCACTGCCGCTACTGTGTCCAGCAGGGAACAGAACAGAGGAGGATGCAGATATCCAGAACTGCCGCTACTGTGACCAGCAGGGAACAGAGCAGAGGAGGCTGCAGATATCCAGCACTGCCGCTATTGTGTCCAGCAGGGAACAGAGCAGAGGAGGCTACAGATATCCAGCACTGCCGCAACTGTGTCCAGCAGAGAACAGAGCAGAGGAGGCTGCAGATATCCAGCACTGCCGCTACTGTGTCCAGCAGGGAACAGAAGAGGAGGCTGCAGATATTCAGCACTGCCGCAACTGTGTCCAGCAGGGAACAGAGCAGAGGAGGCTGCAGATATCCAGCACTGCCACTACTGTGTCCAGCAGGGAACAGAGCAGAGGAGGCTGCAGATATCCAGCACTGCCACTACTGTGTCCAGCAGGGAACAGAGCAGAGGAGGCTGCAGATATCCAGCACTGCCGCTACTGTGTCCAGCAGAGAACAGAGCAGAGGAGGCTGCAGATATCCAGCACTGCCGCTACTGTGTCCAGCAGGGAACAGAGCAGAGGAGGCTGCAGGTATCCAGCACTGCCGCTACTGTGTCCAGCAGGAAACAGAGCAGAGGAGGCTGCAGGTATCCAGCACTGCCGCAACTGTGTCCAGCAGGGAACAGAACAGAGGAGGATGCAAATATCCAGCACTGCCGCTACTGTGTACAGCAGAGAACAGAGCAGAGGAGGCTGCAGATATCCAGCACTGCCGCAACTGTATCCAGCAGGGAACAGAGCAGAGGAGGCTGCAGAAATCCAGCACTGCCGCTACTGTGTCCAGCAGGGAACAGAGCAGAGGAGGCTGCAGAAATCCAGCACTGCCGCTACTGTGTCCAGCAGGGAACAGAGCAGAGGAGGCTGCAGATATCCAGCACTGCCGCTACTGTGTCCAGCAGGGAACAGAGCAGAGGAGGCTGCAGAAATCCAGCACTGCCGCAACTGTGTCCAGCAGGGAACAGAGCAGAGGAGGCAGCAGATATCCAGCACTGCCACAACTGTATCCAGCAGGGAACAGAGCAGAGGAGGCTGCAGATATCCAGCACTGCCGCTACTGTGTCCAGCAGGGAACAGAGCAGAGGAGGCTGCAGAAATCCAGCACTGCCGCTACTGTGTCCAGCAGGGAACAGAGCAGAGGAGGCTGCAGATATCCAGCATTGCCGCTACTGTGTCCAGCAGGGAACAGAGCAGAGGAGGCTGCAGAAATCCAGCACTGCCACTACTGTGTCCAGCAGGGAACAGAGCAGAGGAGGCTGCAGATATCCAGCACTGCCACTACTGTGTCCAGCAGAGAACAGAGCAGAGGAGGCTGCAGATATCCAGCACTGCCGCTACTGTGTCCAGCAGAGAACAGAGCAGAGGAGCCTGCAGATATCCAGCACTGCCGCTACTGTGTCCAGCAGGGAACAGAGCAGAGGGGGCTGCAGATATCCAGCACTGCCGCTACTGTGTCCAGCAGAGAACAGAGCTGAGGAGCCTGCAGATATCCAGCACTGCCGCTACTGTGTCCAGCAGGGAACAGAACAGAGGAGGCTGCAGATATCCAGCACTGCCGCTACTGTGTCCAGCAGGGAACAGAACAGAGGAGGCTGCAGATATCCAGCACTGCCGCTACTGTGTCCAGCAGGGAACAGAACAGAGGAGGCTGCAGATATACAGCACTGCCGGTACTGTGTCCAGCAGGGAAAATAGCAGAGGAGGCTGCAGATATCCAGCACTGCCGCTACTGTGTCCAGCAGGGAACATAGCAGAGGAGGCTGCAGATATCCAGCACTGCCGCAACTGTGTCCAGCAGAGAACAAAGCAGAGGAGCCTGCCGATATCCAGCAGTGCCGCTACTGTATGCAGCAGGGAACAGAACAGAGGAGGCTGCAGATATCCGGCACTGCCGCTACTGTGTCCAGCAGAGAACAGAGCAGAGGAGGCTGCAGATATCCAGCACTGCCACTACTGTGTCCAGCAGGGAACAGAGCAGAGGAGGCTACAGAAATCCAGCACTGCCGCAACTGTGTCCAGCAGAGAACAGAGCAGAGGAGGCTGTAGATATCCAGCACTGCCACTACTGTGTCCAGCAGAGAACAGAGCAGAGGAGGCTACAGATATCCAGCACTGCCGCAACTGTGTCCAGCAGGGAACAGAGCAGAGGAGGCTGCAGATATCCAGCACTGCCACTACTGTGTCCAGCAGGGAACAGAGCAGAGGAGGCGGCAGATATCCAGCACTGCCACTACTGTGTCCAGCAGGGAACAGAGCAGAGGAGGCTGCAGATATCCAGCACTGTCGCTACTGTGTCCAGCAGGGAACAGAGCAGAGGAGGCTGCAGATATCCAGCACTGCCGCTACTGTGTCCAGCAGGGAACAGAGCAGAGGAGTCTGCAAATATCCAGCACTGCCACAACTGTGTCCAGCAGGGAACGGAACAGAGGAGGCTGCAGATATCCAGCACTGCCGCTTTTGTGTCCAGCAGCGAACAGAGTAGAGGAGGCTGCAGGTATCCAGCACTGCCGCTACTGTGTCCAGCAGGGAACAGAGCAGAGGAGGCTGCAGATATCCAGCACTGCCGCTACTGTGTCCAGCAGAGAACAGAGCAGAGGAGGCTGCACATATCCAGCACTGCCGCTACTGTGTCCAGCAGGGAACAGAACAGAGGAGGATGCAGATATCCAGCACTGCCGCTACTGTGTCCAGCAGAGAACAGAGCAGAGGAGGCTGCACATATCCAGCACTGCCACTACTGTGTCCAGCAGGGAACAGAACAGAGGAGGATGCAGATGTCCAGCACTGCCGCTACTGTGACCAGCAGGGAACAGAGCAGAGGAGGCTGCAGTTATCCAGCACTGCCGCTATTGTGTCCAGCAGGGAACAGAGCAGAGGAGGCTACAGATATCCAGCACTGCCGCAACTGTGTCCAGCAGAGAACAGAGCAGAGGAAGCTGCAGATATCCAGCACTGCCGCTACTGTGTCCAGCAGAGAACAGAGCACAGGAGGCTGCAAATATCCAGCACAGCCACTACTGTGTCCAGCAGGGAACAGAGCAGAGGAGGCTGCAAATATCCAGCACTTCCACTACTGTGTCCAGCAGGGAACAGAGCAGAGGAGGCTGCAGATATCCAGCACTGCTGCTACTCTGTCCAGCAGGGAACAGAACAGAGGAGGCTGCAGATATCCAGCACTGCCGCTACTGTATCCAGCAGGGAACAGAGAAGATGAGGTTGCAGATATCCAGCATTGCCGCTACTGTGTCAGGCAGGGAACAGAGCAGAGGAGGCTGCAGATATCCAGCACTGCCGCTACTGTGTCCAGCAGAGAACAGAGCAGAGGAGGCTGCAAATATCCAGCACTGCCACTACTGTGTCCAGCAGGGAACAGAGCAGAGGAGGCTGCAAATATCCAGCACTTCCACTACTGTGTCCAGCAGGGAACAGAGCAGAGGAGGCTGAAGATATCCAGCACTGCTGCTACTCTGTCCAGCAGGGAACAGAACAGAGGAGGCTGCAGATATCCAGCACTGCCGCTACTGTATCCAGCAGGGAACAGAGCAGAGGAGGTTGCAGATATCCAGCATTGCCGCTACTGTGTCAGGCAGGGAACAGAGCAGAGGAGGCTGCAGATATCCAGCACTGCCGCTACTGTGTCCAGCAGGGAACAGAGCAGAGGAGCCTGCAGATATACAGCACGGCCACTACTGTGTCCAGCAAAGAACAGAGCAGAGGAGGCTGCAGATATCCAGCACTGCCGCTACTGTGTCCAGCAGGGAACAGAGCAGAGGAGGCTGCAGATATCCAGCACTGCCGCTACTGCGTCCAGCAGGAGACAGAGCAGAAGAGGCTGCAGATAGCCAGCACTGCCGCTACTGTGTCCAGCAGAGAACAGAGCAGAGGAGCCTGCAGATATCCAGCACTGCCGCTACTGTGTCCAGCAGGGAACAGAGCAGAGGAGGCTGCAGATATCCAGCACTGCCGCTACTGTGTCCAGCAGAGAACAGAGCAGAGGAGCCTGCAGATATCCAGCACTGCCGCTACTGTGTCCAGCAGGGAACAGAACAGAGGAGGCTGCAGATATCCAGCACTGCCGCTACTGTGTCCAGCAGGGAACAGAACAGAGGAGGCTGCAGATATCCAGCACTGCCGCTATTGTGTCCAGCAGGGAACAGAACAGAGGAGGCTGCAGATATCCAGCACTGCCGCTACTGTGTCCAGCAGGGAACATAGCAGAGGAGGCTGCAGATATCCAGCACTGCCGCTACTGTGTCCAGCAGGGAACATAGCAGAGGAGGCTGCAGATATCCAGCACTGCCGCTACTGTGTCCAGCAGAGAACAGAGCACAGGAGGCTGCAGATATCCAGCACTACCACGACTGTGTCCAGCAGGGAACAGAGCAGAGGAGGCTACAGAAATCCAGCACTGCCGCAACTGTGTCAAGCAGAGAACAGAGCAGAGGAGGCTGCAGATATCCAGCACTGCCACTACTGTGTCCAGCAGAGAACAGAGCAGAGGAGGCTACAGATATCCAGCACTGCCGCTACTGTGTCCAGCAGGGAACAGAGCAGAGGAGGCTGCAGATATCCAGCACTGCCACTACTGTGTCCAGCAGGGAACAGAGCAGAGGAGGCTGCAGATATCAAGCACTGCCACTACTGTGTCCAGCAGGGAACAGAGCAGAGGAGGCTGCAGATATCCAGCCCTGCCGCTACTGTGTCCAGCAGAAAACAGAGCAGAGGAGGCTGCAGATATCCAGCACTGCCGCTACTGTGTCCAGCAGGGAACAGAGCAGAGGAGGCTGCAGATATCCAGCACTGCCGGTACTGTGTCCAGCAGGGAACAGAGCAGAGGAGCCTGCAGATATACAGCACGGCCACTACTGTGTCCAGCAAAGAACAGAGCAGAGGAGGCTGCAGATATCCAGCACTGCCACGAATGTGTCCATCAGGGAACAGAGCAGAGGAGGCTGCATATATCCAGCACTGCCGCTACTGTGTCCAGCAGGGAACAGAGCAGAGGAGGCTGCAGATATCCAGCACTGCCGCTACTGCGTCCAGCAGGAGACAGAGCAGAAGAGGCTGCAGATATCCAGCACTGCCGTTACTGTGTCCAGCAGAGAACAGAGCAGAGGAGCCTGCAGATATCCAGCACTGCCGCTACTGTGTCCAGCAGGGAACAGAGCAGAGGAGGCTGCAGATATCCAGCACTGCCGCTACTGTGTCCAGCAGAGAACAGAGCAGAGGAGCCTGCAGATATCCAGCACTGCCGCTACTGTGTCCAGCAGGGAACAGAACAGAGGAGGCTGTACATATCCAGCACTGCCGCTACTGTGTCCAGCAGGGAACAGAACAGAGGAGGCTGCAGATATCCAGCACTGCCGCTATTGTGTCCAGCAGGGAACAGAACAGAGGAGGCTGCAGATATCCAGCACTGCCGCTACTGTGTCCAGCAGGGAACATAGCAGAGGAGGCTGCAGATATCCAGCACTGCCGCTACTGTGTCCAGCAGGGAACATAGCAGAGGAGGCTGCAGATATCCAGCACTGCCGCTACTGTGTCCAGCAGAGAACAGAGCACAGGAGGCTGCAGATATCCAGCACTGCCGCTACTGTGTCCAGCAGGGAACAGAGCAGAGGAGGCTACAGAAATCCAGCACTGCCGCAACTGTGTCAAGCAGAGAACAGAGCAGAGGAGGCTGCAGATATCCAGCACTGCCACTACTGTGTCCAGCAGAGAACAGAGCAGAGGAGGCTACAGATATCCAGCACTGCCGCTACTGTGTCCAGCAGGGAACAGAGCAGAGGAGGCTGCAGATATCCAGCACTGCCACTACTGTGTCCAGCAGGGAACAGAGCAGAGGAGGCTGCAGATATCAAGCACTGCCACTACTGTGTCCAGCAGGGAACAGAGCAGAGGAGGCTGCAGATATCCAGCCCTGCCGCTACTGTGTCCAGCAGAAAACAGAGCAGAGGAGGCTGCAGATATCCAGCACTGCCGCTACTGTGTCCAGCAGGGAACAGAGCAGAGGAGGCTGCAGATATCCAGCACTGCCGCTACTGTGTCCAGCAGGGAACAGAGCAGAGGAGGCTGCAAATATCCAGCACTGCCGCTATTGTGTCCAGCAGGGAACAGAGCAGAGGAGGCTGTAGATATCCAGCACTGCCGCTACTGTGTCCAGCAGGGAACAGAGCAGAGGAGGCTGTAGATATCCAGCACTGCCGCAACTGTGTCCAGCAGGGAACAGAACAGAGGAGGATGCAGATATCCAGCACTGCCACTACTGTGTCCAGCAGGGAACAGAACAGAGGAGGCTGCAGATATCCAGCACTGCCGCTACTGAGTCCAGCAGAGAACAGAGCAGAGGAGGCTGCACATATCCAGCACTGCCGCTACTGTGTCCAGCAGGGAACAGAACAGAGGAGGATGCAGATATCCAGCACTGCCGCTACTGAGTCCAGCAGAGAACAGAGCAGAGGAGGCTGCATATATCCAGCACTGCCGCTACTGTGTCCAGCAGGGAACAGAACAGAGGAGGATGCAGATATCCAGCACTGCCGCTACTGTGACCAGCAGGGAACAGAGCAGAGGAGGCTGCAGATATCCAGCACTGCCGCTATTGTGTCCAGCAGGGAACAGAGCAGAGGAGGCTACAGATATCCAGCACTGCCGCAACTGTGTCCAGCAGAGAACAGAGCAGAGGAAGCTGCAGATATCCAGCACTGCCGCTACTGTGTCCAGCAGAGAACAGAGCAGAGGAGGCTGCAGATATCCAGCACTGCCACTACTGTGTCCAGCAGAGAACAGAGCAGAGGAGGCTACAGATATCCAGCACTGCCGCTACTGTGTCCAGCAGGGAACAGAGCAGAGGAGGCTGCAGATATCCAGCACTGCCACTACTGTGTCCAGCAGGGAACAGAGCAGAGGAGGCTGCAGATATCAAGCACTGCCACTACTGTGTCCAGCAGGGAACAGAGCAGAGGAGGCTGCAGATATCCAGCCCTGCCGCTACTGTGTCCAGCAGAAAACAGAGCAGAGGAGGCTGCAGATATCCAGCACTGCCGCTACTGTGTCCAGCAGGGAACAGAGCAGAGGAGGCTGCAGATATCCAGCACTGCCGGTACTGTGTCCAGCAGGGAACAGAGCAGAGGAGCCTGCAGATATACAGCACGGCCTCTACTGTGTCCAGCAAAGAACAGAGCAGAGGAGGCTGCAGATATCCAGCACTGCCACGAATGTGTCCATCAGGGAACAGAGCAGAGGAGGCTGCATATATCCAGCACTGCCGCTACTGTGTCCAGCAGGGAACAGAGCAGAGGAGGCTGCAGATATCCAGCACTGCCGCTACTGCGTCCAGCAGGAGACAGAGCAGAAGAGGCTGCAGATATCCAGCACTGCCGTTACTGTGTCCAGCAGAGAACAGAGCAGAGGAGCCTGCAGATATCCAGCACTGCCGCTACTGTGTCCAGCAGGGAACAGAGCAGAGGAGGCTGCAGATATCCAGCACTGCCGCTACTGTGTCCAGCAGAGAACAGAGCAGAGGAGCCTGCAGATATCCAGCACTGCCGCTACTGTGTCCAGCAGGGAACAGAACAGAGGAGGCTGTACATATCCAGCACTGCCGCTACTGTGTCCAGCAGGGAACAGAACAGAGGAGGCTGCAGATATCCAGCACTGCCGCTATTGTGTCCAGCAGGGAACAGAACAGAGGAGGCTGCAGATATCCAGCACTGCCGCTACTGTGTCCAGCAGGGAACATAGCAGAGGAGGCTGCAGATATCCAGCACTGCCGCTACTGTGTCCAGCAGGGAACATAGCAGAGGAGGCTGCAGATATCCAGCACTGCCGCTACTGTGTCCAGCAGAGAACAGAGCACAGGAGGCTGCAGATATCCAGCACTGCCGCTACTGTGTCCAGCAGGGAACAGAGCAGAGGAGGCTACAGAAATCCAGCACTGCCGCAACTGTGTCAAGCAGAGAACAGAGCAGAGGAGGCTGCAGATATCCAGCACTGCCACTACTGTGTCCAGCAGAGAACAGAGCAGAGGAGGCTACAGATATCCAGCACTGCCGCTACTGTGTCCAGCAGGGAACAGAGCAGAGGAGGCTGCAGATATCCAGCACTGCCACTACTGTGTCCAGCAGGGAACAGAGCAGAGGAGGCTGCAGATATCAAGCACTGCCACTACTGTGTCCAGCAGGGAACAGAGCAGAGGAGGCTGCAGATATCCAGCCCTGCCGCTACTGTGTCCAGCAGAAAACAGAGCAGAGGAGGCTGCAGATATCCAGCACTGCCGCTACTGTGTCCAGCAGGGAACAGAGCAGAGGAGGCTGCAGATATCCAGCACTGCCGCTACTGTGTCCAGCAGGGAACAGAGCAGAGGAGGCTGCAAATATCCAGCACTGCCGCTATTGTGTCCAGCAGGGAACAGAGCAGAGGAGGCTGTAGATATCCAGCACTGCCGCTACTGTGTCCAGCAGGGAACAGAGCAGAGGAGGCTGTAGATATCCAGCACTGCCGCAACTGTGTCCAGCAGGGAACAGAACAGAGGAGGATGCAGATATCCAGCACTGCCACTACTGTGTCCAGCAGGGAACAGAACAGAGGAGGCTGCAGATATCCAGCACTGCCGCTACTGAGTCCAGCAGAGAACAGAGCAGAGGAGGCTGCACATATCCAGCACTGCCGCTACTGTGTCCAGCAGGGAACAGAACAGAGGAGGATGCAGATATCCAGCACTGCCGCTACTGAGTCCAGCAGAGAACAGAGCAGAGGAGGCTGCATATATCCAGCACTGCCGCTACTGTGTCCAGCAGGGAACAGAACAGAGGAGGATGCAGATATCCAGCACTGCCGCTACTGTGACCAGCAGGGAACAGAGCAGAGGAGGCTGCAGATATCCAGCACTGCCGCTATTGTGTCCAGCAGGGAACAGAGCAGAGGAGGCTACAGATATCCAGCACTGCCGCAACTGTGTCCAGCAGAGAACAGAGCAGAGGAAGCTGCAGATATCCAGCACTGCCGCTACTGTGTCCAGCAGAGAACAGAGGAGAGGAGGCTGCAAATATCCAGCACTACCGCTACTGTGTCCAGCAGGGAACAGAGCAGAGGAGGCTGCAAATATCCAGCACTGCCACTACTGTGTCCAGCAGGGAACAGAGCAGAGGAGGCTGCAGATATCCAGCACTGCTGCTACTCTGTCCAGCAGGGAACAGAACAGAGGCGGCTGCAGATATCCAGCACTGCCGCTACTGTATCCAGCATTAAACAGAGCAGAAGAGGTTGCAGATATCCAGCACTGCCGCTACTGTGTCAGGCAGGGAACAGAGCAGAGGGTGCTGCAGATATCCAGCACTGCCGCTACTGTGTCCAGCAGGGAACAGAGCAGAGGAGCCTGCAGATATACAGCACGGCCACTACTGTGTCCAGCAAAGAACAGAGCAGAGGAGGCTGCAGATATCCAGCACTGCCACTAATGTGTTCAGCAGGGAACAGAGCAGAGGAGGCTGCAGATATCCAGCACTGCCGCTACTGTGTCCAGCAGGGAACAGAGCAGAGGAGGCTGCAGATATTCAGCACTGCCGCTACTGTGTCCAGCAAAGAACAGAGCAGAGGAGACTGCAGATATCCAGCACTGCCGCTACTGCGTCCAGCAGGAGACAGAGCAGAAGAGGCTGCAGATAGCCAGCACTGCCGCTACTGTGTCCAGCAGAGAACAGAGCAGAGGAGGATGCAGATATCCAGCACTGCCACTACTGTGTCCAGCAGGGAACAGAGCAGAGGAGGCTGCAGATATCCAGCACTGCCGCTACTGTGTCCAGCAGGGAAAAGAACAGAGGAGGATGCAGATATCCAGCACTGCCGCTACTGTGACCAGCAGGGAACAGAGCAGAGGAGGCTGCAGATATCCACCACTGCCGCTATTGTGTCCAGCAGGGAACAGAGCAGAGGAGGCTACAGATATCCAGCACTGCCGCAACTGTGTCCAGCAGAGAACAGAGCAGAGGAAGCTGCAGATATCCAGCACTGCCGCTACTGTGTCCAGCAGAGAACAGAGCAGAGGAGGCTGCAAATATCCAGCACTACCGCTACTGTGTCCAGCAGGGAACAAAGCAGAGGAGGCTGCAAATATCCAGCACTGCCGCTACTGTGTCCAGCAGGGAACAGAGCAGAGGAGGCTGCAGATATCCAGCACTGCTACTACTCTGTCCAGCAGGGAACAGAACAGAGGAGGCTGCAGATATCCAGCACTGCCGCTACTGTATCCAGCAGGAAACAGAGCAGAGGAGGTTGCAGATATCCAGCTCTGCCACTACTGTGTCCAGCAAAGAACAGAGCAGAGGAGGCTGCAGATATCCAGCACTGCCACTAATGTGTCCAGCAGGGAACAGAGGAGAGGAGGCTGCAGATATCCAGCACTGCCGCTACTGTGTCCAGCAGGGAACAGAGCAGAGGAGGCTGCAGATATCCAGCACTGCCGCTACTGTGTCCAGCAAAGAACAGAGCAGAGGAGACTGCAGATATCCAGCACTGCCGCTACTGCCTCCAGCAGGAGACAGAGCAGAAGAGGCTGCAGATAGCCAGCACTGCCGCTACTGTGTCCAGCAGGAGACAGAGCAGAGGAGGCTGCAGATATCCAGCACTGCCACTACTGTGTCCAGCAGGGAACAGAGCAGAGGAGGCTGCAGATATCCAGCACTGCCACTACTGTGTCCAGCAGAGAACAGAGCAGGGGAGGCTGCAGATATCCAGCACTGCCGCTACTGCGTCCAGCAGGAGACAGAGCAGAAGAGGCTGCAGATAGCCAGCACTGCCGCTACTGTGTCCAGCAGAGAACAGAGCAGAGGAGCCTGCAGATATCCAGCACTGCCGCTACTGTGTCCAGCAGGGAACAGAGCAGAGGAGGCTGCAGATATCCAGCACTGGCGCTACTGTGTCCAGCAGAGAACAGAGCAGAGGAGGCTGCAGATATCCAGCACTGCCGCTACTGTGTCCAGCAGGGAACAGAACAGAGGAGGCTGCAGATATCCAGCACTGCCGCTACTGTGTCCAGCAGGGAACAGAACAGAGGAGGCTGCAGATATCCAGCACTGCCGCTACTGTGTCCAGCAGGGAACAGAACAGAGGAGGCTGCAGATATCCAGCACTGCCGCTATTGTGTCCAGCAGGGAACATAGCAGAGGAGGCTGCAGATATCCAGCACTGCCGCTACTGTGTCCAGCAGAGAACAGAGCAGAGGAGCCTGCAGATATCCAGCACTGCTGCTACTGTATCCAGCAGGGAACATAGCAGCGGAGGCTGCAGATATCCAGCACTGCCACAGCTGTGTCCAGCAGAGAACAGAGCAGAGGAGCCTGCAGATATCCAGCACTGCTGCTACTGTATCCAGCAGGGAACAGAACAGAGGAGGCTGCAGATATCCGGCACTGCCACTACTGTGTCCAGCAGAGAACAGAGCAGAGGAGGCTGCAGATATCCAGCACTGCCACTACTGTGTCCAGCAGGGAACAGAGCAGAGGAGGCTACAGAAATCCAGCACTGCCGCAACTGTGTCCAGCAGAGTACAGAGCAGAGGAGGCTGCAGATATCCAGCACTGCCGCAACTGTGTCCAGCAGAGAACAGAGCAGAGGAGGCTACAGAAATCCAGCACTGCCGCAACTGTGTCCAGCAGAGAACAGAGCAGAGGAGGCTGCAGATATCCAGCACTGCCGCTACTGTGTCCAGCAGGGAACAGAGCAGAGGAGGCTGCAGATATCCAGCACTGCCACTACTGTGTCCAGCAGGGAACAGAGCAGAGGAGGCTGCAGATATCCAGCACTGCCACTACTGTGTCCAGCAGGGAACAGAGCAGAGGAGGCTGCAGATATCCAGCACTGCCGCTACTGTGTCCAGCAGAGAACAGAGCAGAGGAGGCTGCAGATATCCAGCACTGCCGCTACTGTGTCCAGCAGGGAACAGAGCAGAGGAGGCTGCAGATATCCAGCACTGCCGCTACTGTGTTCAGCAGGGAACAGAGCAGAGGAGGCTGCAAATATCCAGCACTGCCACAACTGTGTCCAGCAGGGAACAGAACAGAGGAGGCTGCAGATATCCAGCACTGCCGCTACTGTGTCCAGCAGGGAACAGAGCAGAGGAGGCTGTAGATATCCAGCACTGCCGCAACTGTGTCCAGCAGGGAACAGAACAGAGGAGGATGCAGATATCCAGCACTGCCGCTACTGTGTCCAGCAGAGAACAGAGCAGAGGAGGCTGCACATATCCAGCACTGCCGCTACTGTGTCCAGCAGGGAACAGAACAGAGGAGGATGCAGATATCCAGCACTGCAGCTACTGTGTCCAGCAGAGAACAGAGCAGAGGAGGCTGCACATATCCAGCACTGCCGCTACTGTGTCCAGCAGGGAACAGAACAGAGGAGGATGCAGATATCCAGCACTGCCGCTACTGTGACCAGCAGGGAACAGAGCAGAGGAGGCTGCAGATATCCAGCACTGCCGCTACTGTGTCCAGCAGAGAACAGAGCAGAGGAGGCTGCAGATATCCAGCACTGCCGCTACTGTGTCCAGCAGGGAACAGAGCAGAGGAGGCTGCAGATATCCAGCACTGCCGCTACTGTGTTCAGCAGGGAACAGAGCAGAGGAGGCTGCAAATATCCAGCACTGCCACAACTGTGTCCAGCAGGAAACAGAACAGAGGAGGCTGCAGATATCCAGCACTGCCGCTACTGTGTCCAGCAGGGAACAGAGCAGAGGAGGCTGTAGATATCCAGCACTGCCGCAACTGTGTCCAGCAGGGAACAGAACAGAGGAGGATGCAGATATCCAGCACTGCCGCTACTGTGTCCAGCAGAGAACAGAGCAGAGGAGGCTGCACATATCCAGCACTGCCGCTACTGTGTCCAGCAGGGAACAGAACAGAGGAGGATGCAGATATCCAGCACTGCCGCTACTGTGTCCAGCAGAGAACAGAGCAGAGGAGGCTGCACATATCCAGCACTGCCGCTACTGCGTCCAGCAGGGAACAGAACAGAGGAGGATGCAGATATCCAGCACTGCCGCTACTGTGACCAGCAGGGAACAGAGCAGAGGAGGCTGCAGATATCCAGCACTGCCGCTATTGTGTCCAGCAGGGAACAGAGCAGAGGAGGCTACAGATATCCAGCACTGCCGCAACTGTGTCCAGCAGAGAACAGAGCAGAGGAAGCTGCAGATATCCAGCACTGCCGCTACTGTGTCCAGCAGAGAACAGAGAAGAGGAGGCTGCAAATATCCAGCACTGCCGCTACTGTGTCCAGCAGGGAACAGAGCAGAGGAGGCTGCAGATATCCAGCACTGCTGCTACTCTGTCCAGCAGGTAACAGAACAGAGGAGACTGCAGATATCCAGCACTGCCGCTACTGTATCCAGCAGGGAACAGAGCAGAGGAGGTTGCAGATATCCACCACTGCCGCTACTGTGTCAGGCAGGGAACAGAGCAGAGGGGGCTGCAGATATCCAGCACTGCCGCTACTGTGTCCAGCAGGGAACAGAGCAGAGGAGCCTGCAGATATACAGCACGGCCACTACTGTGTCCAGCAAAGAACAGAGCAGAGGAGGCTGCAGATATCCAGCACTGCCGCTACTGTGTCCAGCAAAGAACAGAGCAGAGGAGACTGCAGATATCCAGCACTGCCGCTACTGCGTCCAGCAGGAGACAGAGCAGAAGAGGCTGCAGATATCCAGCACTGCCGCTACTGTGTCCAGCAGGGAACAGAGCAGAGGAGGCTGCAGATATTCAGCACTGCCACTACTGTGTCCAGCAGGGAACAGAGCAGAGGAGGCTGCAGATATCCAGCACTGCCGCTACTGTGTCTAGCAAAGAACAGAGCAGAGGAGACTGCATATATCCAGCACTGCCGCTACTGCGTCCAGCAGGAGACAGAGCAGAGGAGGCTGCAGATATCCAGCACTGCCACTACTGTGTCAAGCAGGGAACAGAGCAGAGGAGGCTGCAGATATCCAGCACTGCCGCTACTGTGTCCAGCAGAGAACAGAGCAGAGGAGGCTCCAGATATCCAACACTGCCGCTACTGTGTCCAGCAGAGAACAGAGCAGAGGAGACTGCAGATATCCAGCACTGCCGCTACTGCGTCCAGCAGGAGACAGAGCAGAGGAGGCTGCAGATATCCAGCACTGCCACTACTGTGTCAAGCAGGGAACAGAACAGAGGAGGCTGCAGATATCCAGCACTGCCGCTACTGCGTCCAGCAGGAGACAGAGCAGAGGAGGCTGCAGATATCCAGCACTGCCACTACTGTGTCCAGCAGGGAACAGAGCAGAGGAGGCTGCAGATATCCAGCACTGCCACTACTGTGTCCAGCAGGGAACAGAACAGAGGAGGCTGCAGATATCCAGCACTGCCGCTACTGCGTCCAGCAGGAGACAGAGCAGAGGAGGCTGCAGATATCCAGCACTGCCACTACTGTGTCAAGCAGGGAACAGAACAGAGGAGGCTGCAGATATCCAGCACTGCCGCTACTGCGTCCAGCAGGAGACAGAGCAGAGAAGGCTGCAGATATCCAGCACTGCCACTACTGTGTCCAGCAGGGAACAGAGCAGAGGAGGCTGCAGATATCCAGCACTGCCACTACTGTGTCCAGCAGGGAACAGAACAGAGGAGGCTGCAGATATCCAGCACTGCCGCTACTGCGTCCAGCAGGAGACAGAGCAGAGGAGGCTGCAGATATCCAGCACTGCCGCTACTGCGTCCAGCAGGAGACATAGCAGAGGAGGCTGCAGATATCCAGCACTGCCGCTACTGTGTCCAGAAGGGAACATAGCAGAGGAGGCTGCAGATATCCAGCACTGCCGCAACTGTGTCCAGCAGAGAACAGAGCAGAGGAGCCTGCAGATATCCAGCACTGCTGCTACTGTATCCAGCAGGGAACAGAACAGAGGAGGCTGCAGATATCCGGCACTGCCACTACTGTGTCCAGCAGAGAACAGAGCAGAGGAGGCTGCAGATATCCAGCACTGCCACTACTGTGTCCAGCAGGGAACAGAGCAGAGGAGGCTACAGAAATCCAGCACTGCCGCAACTGTGTCCAGCAGAGAACAGAGCAGAGGAGGCTGCAGATATCCAGCACTGCCACTACTGTGTCCAGCTGAGAACAGAGCAGAGGAGGCTACAGATATCCAGCACTGCCGCTACTGTGTCCAGCAGGGAACAGAGCAGAGGAGGCTGCAGATATCCAGCACTGCCACTACTGTGTCCAGCAGGGAACAGAGCAGAGGAGGCTGCAGATATCCAGCACTGCCGCTACTGTGTCCAGCAGAGAACAGAGCAGAGGAGGCTGCAGATATCCAGCACTGCCGCTACTGTGTCCAGCAGGGAACAGAGCGGAGGAGGCTGCAGATATCCAGCACTGCCGCTACTGTGTTCAGCAGGGAACAGAGCAGAGGAGGCTGCAAATATCCAGCACTGCCACAACTGTGTCCAGAAGGGAACAAAACAGAGGAGGCTGCAGATATCCAGCACTGCCGCTACTGTGTCCAGCAGGGAACAGAGCAGAGGAGGCTGTAGATATCCAGCACTGCCGCAACTGTGTCCAGCAGGGAACAGAACAGAGGAGGATGTAGATATCCAGCACTGCCGCTACTTTGTCCAGCAGAGAACAGAGCAGAGGAGGCTGCACATATCCAGCACTGCCGCTACTGTGTTCAGCAGGGAACAGAACAGAGGAGGATGCAGATATCCAGCACTGCCGCTACTGTGACCAGCAGGGAACAGAGCAGAGGAGGCTGCAGATATCCAGCACTGCCGCTATTGTGTCCAGCAGGGAACAGAGCAGAGGAGGCTACAGATATCCAGCACTGCCGCAACTGTGTCCAGCAGAGAACAGAGCAGAGGAAGCTGCAGATATCCAGCACTGCCGCTACTGTGTCCAGCAGTGAACAGAGCAGAGGAGGCTGCAAATATCCAGCACTGCCACTACTGTGTCCAGCAGGGAACAGAGCAGAGGAGGCTGCAGATATCCAGCACTGCCGCTACTGTGTCCAGCAGGGAACAGAGCAGAGGAGGCTGCAGATATCCAGCACTGCTGCTACTCTGTCCAGCAGGGAACAGAACAGAGGAGGCTGCAGATATCCAGCACTGCCGCTACTGTATCCAGCAGGGAACAGAGCAGAGGAGGTTGCAGATATCCAGCACTGCCGCTACTGTGTCAGGCAGGGAACAGAGCAGAGGGGGCTGCAGATATCCAGCACTGCCGCTACTGTGTCCAGCAGGGAACAGAGCAGAGGAGCCTGCAGATATACAGGACGGCCACTACTGTGTCCAGCAAAGAACAGAGCAGAGGAGGCTGCAGATATCCAGCACTGCCACTAATGTGTCCAGCAGGGAACAGAGCAGAGGAGGCTGCAGATATCCAGCACTGCCGCTACTGTGTCCAGCAGGGAACAGAGCAGAGGAGGCTGCAGATATCCAGCACTGCCGCTACTGTGTCCAGCAAAGAACAGAGCAGAGGAGACTGCAGATATCCAGCACTGCTGCTACTGCGTCCAGCAGGAGTTAAAGCAGAAGAGGCTGCAGATAGCCAGCACTGCCGTTACTATGTCCAGCAGGGAACAGAGCAGAGGAGGCTGCAGATATCCAGCACTGCCGCTACTGTGTCCAGCAGGGAACAGAGCAGAGGAGGCTGCAGATATCCAGCACTGCCACTACTGTGTCCAGCAGGGAACAGAGCAGAAGAGGCTGCAGATATCCAGCACTGCCGCTACTGTGTCCAGCAAAGAACAGAGCAGAGGAGACTGCAGATATCCAGCACTGCCGCTACTGCGTCCAGCAGGAGACAGAGCAGAGGAGGCTGCAGATATCCAGCACTGCCACTACTGTGTCAAGCAGGGAACAGAGCAGAGGAGGCTGCAGATATCCAGCACTGCCGCTACTGTGTCCAGCAGAGAACAAAGCAGAGGAGGCTCCAGATATCCAACACTGCCGCTACTGTGTCCAGCAGAGAACAGAGCAGAGGAGATTGCAGATATCCAGCACTGCCGCTACTGCGTCCAGCAGGAGACAGAGCAGAGGAGGCTGCAGATATCCAGCACTGCCACTACTGTGTCAAGCAGGGAACAGAACAGAGGAGGCTGCAGATATCCAGCACTGCCGCTACTGCGTCCAGAAGGAGACAGAGCAGAGAAGGCTGCAGATATCCAGCACTGCCACTACTGTGTCCAGCAGGGAACAGAGCAGAGGAGGCTGCAGATATCCAGCACTGCCACTACTGTGTCCAGCAGGGAACAGAACAGAGGAGGCTGCAGATATCCAGCACTGCCGCTACTGCGTCCAGCAGGAGACAGAGCAGAGGAGGCTGCAGATATCCAGCACAGCCGCTACTGTGTCCAGCAGAGAACAGAGCAGAGGAGGATGCAGATATCCAGCACTGCCGCTACTGTGACCAGCAGAGAACAGAGCAGAGGAGGCTGCACATATCCTGCACTGCCGCTACAGTGTCCAGCAGGGAACAGAACAGAGGAGGATGCAGATATCCAGGACTGCCGCTACTGTGTCCAGCAGAGAACAGAGCAGAGGAGGCTGCACATATCCAGCACTGCCGCTACTGTGTCCAGCAGGGAACAGAACAGAGGAGGATGCAGATACCCAGCACTGCCGCTACTGTAAACAGCAAGGAACAGAGCAGAGGAGGCTGCAGATATCCAGCACTGCCGCTATTGTGTCCCGCAGGGAACAGAGCAGAGGAGGCTACAGATATCCAGCACTGCCACTACTGTGACCAGCAGAGAACAGAGCAGAGGAGGCTGCACATATCCAGCACTGCCGCTACTGTGTCCAGCAGGGAACAGAACAGAGGAGGATGCAGATATCCAGCACTGCCGCTACTGTAAACAGCAAGGAACAGAGCAGAGGAGGCTGCAGATATCCAGCACTGCCGCTATTGTGTCCCGCAGGGAACAGAGCAGAGGAGGCTACAGATATCCAGCACTGCCACTACTGTGTCCAGCAGAGAACAGAGCAGAGGAGGCTGCAGATATCCAGGACTGCCACTACTGTGTCCAGCAGAGAACAGAGCAGAGGAGGCAGCAGATATCCAGCACTGCCGCTACTGTGTCCAGCAGGGAACAGAACAGAGGAGGATGCAGATATCCAGCACTGCCGCTACTGTGTCCAGCAGAGAACAGAGCAGAGGAGGCTGCAAATATCCAGCACTGCCGCTACTGTGTCCAGCAGGGAACAGAACAGAGGAGGATGCAGATATCCAGCACTGCCGCTACTGTGTCCAGCAGAGAACAGAGTAGAGGAGGCTGCACATATCCAGCACTGCCGCTACTATGTCCAGCAGGGAACAGAGCAGAGGAGGCTGCAGATATCCAGCACTGCCGCAACTGTGTCCAGCAGAGAACAGAGCAGAGGAAGCTGCAGATATCCAGCACTGCCGCTACTGTGTCCAGCAGGGAACAGAGCAGAGGAGGCTGCAGATGTCCAGCACTGCCACTACTATGTCCATCAGGGAACAGAGCAGAGGACCCTGCAGATATACAGCACGGCCACTACTGTGTCCAGCAAAGAACAGAGCAGAGGAGGCTGCAGATATCCAGCACTGCCACTACTGTGTCCAGCAGGGAACAGAGCAGAGGAGGCTGCAGATATCCAGCACTGCCGCTACTGTATCCAGCAGGGAACAGAGCAGAGGAGGTTGCAGATATCCAGCACTGCCGCTACTGTGTCAGGCAGGGAACAGAGCAGAGGGGGCTGCAGATATCCAGCACTGCCGCTACTGTGTCCAGCAGGGAACAGAGCAGAGGAGCCTGCAGATATACAGCACTGCCACTACTATGTCCATCAGGGAACAGAGCAGAGGACCCTGCAGATATACAGCACGGCCACTACTGTGTCCAGCAAAGAACAGAGCAGAGGAGGCTGCAGATATCCAGCACTGCCACTAATGTGTCCAGCAGGGAACAGAGCAGAGGAGGCTGCAGATATCCAGCACTGCCGCTACTGTGTCCAGCAGGGAACAGAGCAGAGGAGGCTGCAGATATCCAGCACTGCCGCTACTGTGTCCAGCAAAGAACAGAGCAGAGGAGACTGCAGATATCCAGCACTGCTGCTACTGCGTCCAGCAGGAGACAGAGCAGAAGAGTCTGCAGATAGCCAGCACTGCCGCTACTGTGTCCAGCAGGGAACAGAGCAGAGGAGGCTGCAGATATCCAGCACTGCCACTACTGTGTCCAGCAGGGAACAGAGCAGAAGAGGCTGCAGATATCCAGCACTGCCGCTACTGTGTCCAGCAAAGAACAGAGCAGAGGAGACTGCAGATATCCAGCACTGCCGCTAGTGCGTCCAGCAGGAGACAGAGCAGAGGAGGCTGCAGATATCCAGCACTGCCACTACTGTGTCAAGGAGGGAACAGAGCAGAGGAGGCTGCAGATATCCAGCACTGCCGCTACTGTGTCCAGCAGAGAACAGAGCAGAGGAGGCTCCAGATATCCAACACTGCCGCTACTGTGTCCAGCAGAGAACAGAGCAGAGGAGACTGCAGATATCCAGCACTGCCGCTACTGCGTCCAGCAGGAGACAGAGCAGAGGAGGCTGCAGATATCCAGCACTGCCACTACTGTGTCAAGCAGGGAACAGAACAGAGGAGGCTGCAGATATCCAGCACTGCCGCTACTGCGTCCAGCAGGAGACAGAGCAGAGAAGGCTGCAGATATCCAGCACTGCCACTACTGTGTCAAGCAGGGAACAGAACAGAGGAGGCTGCAGATATCCAGCACTGCCGCTACTGCGTCCAGCAGGAGACAGAGCAGAGAAGGTTGCAGATATCCAGCACTGCGGCTACTGTGTCCAGCAGGGAACAGAGCAGAGGAGGCTGCAGATATCCAGCACTGCCACTACTGTGTCCAGCAGGGAACAGAGCAGAGGTGGCTGCAGATATCCAGCACTGCCACTACTGTGTCCAGCAGGGAACAGAGCAGAGGAGGCTGCAGATATCCAGCACTGCCACTACTGTGTCCAGCAGGGAACAGAACAGAGGAGGCTGCAGATATCCAGCACTGCCGCTACTGCGTCCAGCAGGAGACAGAGCAGAGGAGGCTGCAGATATCCAGCACAGCCGCTACTGTGTCCAGCAGAGAACAGAGCAGAGGAGGCTGCAGATATCCAGCACTGCCGCTACTGTGACCAGCAGAGAACAGAGCAGAGGAGGCTGCACATATCCTGCACTGCCGCTACAGTGTCCAGCAGGGAACAGAACAGAGGAGGATGCAGATATCCAGGACTGCCGCTACTGTGTCCAGCAGAGAACAGAGCAGAGGAGGCTGCACATATCCAGCACTGCCGCTACTGTGTCCAGCAGGGAACAGAACAGAGGAGGATGCAGATATCCAGCACTGCCGCTACTGTAAACAGCAGGGAACAGAGCAGAGGAGGCTGCAGATATCCAGCACGGCCGCTATTGTGTCCCGCAGGGAACAGAGCAGAGGAGGCTACAGATATCCAGCACTGCCGCTACTGTGACCAGCAGAGAACAGAGCAGAGGAGGCTGCAGATATCCAGCACTGCCACTACTGTGTCCAGCAGAGAACAGAGCAGAGGAGGCAGCAGATATCCAGCACTGCCGCTACTGTGTCCAGCAGGGAACAGAACAGAGGAGGATGCAGATATCCAGCACTGCCGCTACTGTGTCCAGCAGAGAACAGAGCAGAGGAGGCTGCACATATCCAGCACTGCCGCTACTGTGTCCAGCAGGGAACAGAACAGAGGAGGATGCAGATATCCAGCACTGCCGCTACTGTGTCCAGCAGAGAACAGAGTAGAGGAGGCTGCACATATCCAGCACTGCCGCTACTGTGTCCAGCAGGGAACAGAGCAGAGGAGGCTGCAGATATCCAGCACTGCCGCAACTGTGTCCAGCAGAGAACAGAGCAGAGGAAGCTGCAGATATCCAGCACTGCCGCTACTGTGTCCAGCAGGGAACAGAGCAGAGGAGGCTGCAGATGTCCAGCACTGCCACTACTATGTCCATCAGGGAACAGAGCAGAGGAGGCTGCAGATATACAGCACGGCCACTACTGTGTCCAGCAAAGAACAGAGCAGAGGAGGCTGCAGATATCCAGCACTGCCACTACTGTGTCCAGCAGGGAACAGAGCAGAGGACGCTGCAGATATCCAGCACTGCCGCTACTGTGTCCAGCAGGAGACAGAGCAGAGGAGGCTGCAGATTTCCAGCACTGCCGCTACTGTGTACAGCAGAGAACAGAACAGAGGAGGCTGCAGATATCCAGCTCTGCCACTACTGTGTCCAGCAGGGAACAGAGCAGAGGAGGCTGCATATATCCTGCACTGCCACTACTGTGTCCAGCAGAGAACAGAGCAGAGGAGACTGCAGATATCCAGCACTGCCGCTACTGTGTCCAGCAGGAGACAGAGCAGAGGAGGCTGCAGATATCCAGCACTGCCGCTACTGTGTCCAGCAGAGAACAGAACAGAGGAGGCTGCAGATATCCAGCTCTGCCACTACTGTGTCCAGCAGGGAACAGAGCAGAGGAGGCTGCATATATCCTGCACTGCCACTACTGTGTCCAGCAGAGAACAGAGCAGAGGAGACTGCAGATATCCAGCACTGCCGCTACTGCGTCCAGCAGGGAACAGAACAGAGGAGGCTGCAGATATCCAGCACTGCTACTACTGTGTCCAGCAGGGAACTGAGCAGAGGAGGCTGCAGATATCCAGCACTGCCGATACTGTGTCCAGCAGGGAACAGAGCAGAGGAGGCTGCAGAAATCCAGCACTGCTACTACTGTGTCCAGTAAAGAACAGAGCAGAGGAGGCTGCATATATCCAGCACTGCCGCTACTGTGTCCAGCAGGGAACAGAGCAGAGGAGGCTGCAGATATCCAGCACTGTTACTACTGTGACCAGCAGGGAACAGAACAGAGGAGGCTACAGATATCCAGCACTGCCGCTACTGTGTCCAGCAGGGAACAGAACAGAGGAGGCTGCAGATATCCAGCACTGCCACTACTGTGTCCAGCAGGGAACAGAGCAGAGGAGGCTGCAAATATCCAGCACTGCCACTACTGTGTCCAGCAGGGAACAGAGCAGAGGAGACTGCAGATATCCAGCACTGCTGCTACTCTGTCCAGCAGGGAACAGAACAGAGGAGGCTGCAGATATCCAGCACTGCCGCTACTGTATCCAGCAGGGAACAGAGCAGAGGAGGCTGCAGATATCCAGCACTGCCGCTACTGTATCCAGCAGGGAACAGAGCAGAGGAGGCTGCAGATATCAAGCTCTGCCGATACTGTGTCTACAGGGAACAGAGCAGAGGAGGCTGCAGATATCCAGCACTGCCGCTACTGTGTCAGGCAGGGAACAGAGCAGAGGAGGCTGCAGATATCCAGCACTGCCGCTACTGTGTCCAGCAAAGAACAGAGCGGAGGAGACTGCAGATATCCAGCACTGCCGCTACTGTGTCCAGCAGGAGATAGAGCAGAGGAGGCTGCAGATAGCCAGCACTGCCGCTACGGTGTCCAGCAGGGAACAGAGCAGAGGAGGCTGCAGATATCCAGCACTGCCGCTACTGTGTCCAGCAAAGAACAGAGCAGAGGAGACTGCAGATATCCAGCACTGCCGCTACTGTGTCCAGCAGGAGACAGAGCAGAGGAGACTGCAGATATCCAGCACTGCCGCTACTGTGTCCAGCAGGAGACAGAGCAGAGGAGGCTGCAGATATCCAGCACTGCCACTACTGTGTCCAGCAGGGCACAGAGCAGAGGAGGCTGCAGATATCCAGCACTGCCACTACTGTGTCCAGCAGGGAACAGAGCAGAGGAGGCTGCATATATCCAGCACAGCCGCTACTGTGTCCAGCAGAGAACAGAGCAGAGGAGGCTGCACATATCCAGCACTGCCGCTACTGTGTCCAGCAGGGAACAGAACAGAGGAGGATGCAGATATCCAGCACTGCCGCTACTGTGACCAGCAGGGAACAGAGCAGAGGAGGCTGCAGATATCCAGCACTGCCGCTATTGTGTCCAGCAGGGAACAGAGCAGAGGAGGCTGCAGATATCCAGCATTGCCGCAACTGTGTCCAGCAGAGAACAGAGCAGAGGAAGCTGCAGATATCCAGCACTGCCGCTACTGTGTCCAGCAGAGAACAGAGCAGAGGAGGCTGTAGATATCCAGCACTGCCGCTACTGTGTCCAGCAGGGAACAGAGCAGAGGAGGCTGCAGATATCCAGCACTGCCGATACTGTGTCCAGCAAAGAACAGAACAGAGGAGGCTGCAGATATCCAGCACTGCTGCTACTGTGTCCAAAAGGGAACAGGGCAGAGGAGGCTGCAGATATCCACCACTGTCACTACTGTGTCCAGCAGGGAACAGAGCAGAGGAGGCTGCAGATATCCAGCACTGCCGCTACTGTGTCCAGCAGGGAACAGAGCAGAGGAGGCTGCAAATATCCAGCACTGCCGCTACTGTGTCCAGCAGAGAACAGAGCAGAGGAGGCTGCAGATATCCAGCACTGCCGCTACTGTGTCCAGCAGAGAACAGAGCAGAGGAGGCTACAGATATCCAGCACTGCCCTTACTGTGTCCAGCAGAGAACAGAGCAGAGGAGGCTGCAGATATCCAGAACTGCCGCTACTGTGTCCAGCAGAGAACAGAGCAGAGGAGGCTGCTGATATCCAGTACTGCCGCTACTGCGTCCAGCAGAGACCAGAGCAGAGGAGGCTGCAGATATCCAGCACTGCCGCTACTGTGTCCAGCAGGGAACAGAACAGAGGAGGCTGCAGATATCCAGCACAGCTGCAACTGTGTCCAGCAGGGAACAGAGCAGAGGAGGCTGCAGATATCAAGCACTGCCGCTACTGAGTCCAGCAAGGAACAGAGCAGAGGAGGCAGCATATATCCTGCACTGCCACTACTGTGTCCAGCAGGGAACAGAACAGAGGAGGCTGCAGATATCCAGCACTGCCGCAACTGTGTCCAGCAGGGAACAGAGCAGAGGAGGCTGCAGATATCCAGCACTGCCGCTACTGAGTCCAGCAGGGAACAGAGCAGAGGAGGCTGCAGATATCCAGCACTGCCGATACTGTGTCCAGCAAAGAACAGAACAGAGGAGGCTGCAGATATCCAGCACTGCTGCTACTGTGTCCAAAAGGGAACAGGGCAGAGGAGGCTGCAGATATCCACCACTGTCACTACTGTGTCCAGCAGGGAACAGAGCAGAGGAGGCTGCAGATATCCAGCACTGCCGCTACTGTGTCCAGCAGGGAACAGAGCAGAGGAGGCTGCAAATATCCAGCACTGCCGCTACTGTGTCCAGCAGAGAACAGAGCAGAGGAGGCTGCAAATATCCAGCACTGCCGCTACTGTGTCCAGCAGAGAACAGAGCAGAGGAGGCTGCAGATATCCAGCACTGCCGCTACTGAGTCCAGCAAGGAACAGAGCAGAGGAGGCAGCATATATCCTGCACTGCCACTACTGTGTCCAGCAGGGAACAGAACAGAGGAGGCTGCAGATATCCAGCACTGCCGCTACTGTGTCCAGCAGAGAACAGAGCAGAGGAGGCTGCAGATATCCAGCACTGCCGCTACTGTGTCCAGCAGAGAACAGAGCAGAGGAGGCTACAGATATCCAGCACTGCCCTTACTGTGTCCAGCAGAGAACAGAGCAGAGGAGGCTGCAGATATCCAGAACTGCCGCTACTGTGTCCAGCAGAGAACAGAGCAGAGGAGGCTGCTGATATCCAGTACTGCCGCTACTGCGTCCAGCAGAGACCAGAGCAGAGGAGGCTGCAGATATCCAGCACTGCCGCTACTGTGTCCAGCAGGGAACAGAACAGAGGAGGCTGCAGATATCCAGCACAGCTGCAACTGTGTCCAGCAGGGAACAGAGCAGAGGAGGCTGCAGATATCAAGCACTGCCGCTACTGAGTCCAGCAAGGAACAGAGCAGAGGAGGCAGCATATATCCTGCACTGCCACTACTGTGTCCAGCAGGGAACAGAACAGAGGAGGCTGCAGATATCCAGCACTGCCGCAACTGTGTCCAGCAGGGAACAGAGCAGAGGAGGCTGCAGATATCCAGCACTGCCGCTACTGAGTCCAGCAGGGAACAGAGCAGAGGAGGCTGCAGATATCCAGCACTGCCGATACTGTGTCCAGCAAAGAACAGAACAGAGGAGGCTGCAGATATCCAGCACTGCTGCTACTGTGTCCAAAAGGGAACAGGGCAGAGGAGGCTGCAGATATCCACCACTGTCACTACTGTGTCCAGCAGGGAACAGAGCAGAGGAGGCTGCAGATATCCAGCACTGCCGCTACTGTGTCCAGCAGGGAACAGAGCAGAGGAGGCTGCAAATATCCAGCACTGCTGCTACTGTGTCCAGCAGAGAACAGAGCAGAGGAGGCTGCAGATATCCAGCACTGCCGCTACTGTGTCCAGCAGAGAACAGAGCAGAGGAGGCTACAGATATCCAGCACTGCCCTTACTGTGTCCAGCAGAGAACAGAGCAGAGGAGGCTGCAGATATCCAGCACTGCCGCTACTGTGTCCAGCAGAGAACAGAGCAGAGGAGGCTGCAGATATCCAGTACTGCCGCTACTGCGTCCAGCAGAGACCAGAGCAGAGGAGGCTGCAGATATCCAGCACTGCCGCTACTGTGTCCAGCAGGGAACAGAACAGAGGTGGCTGCAGATATCCAGCACAGCTGCAACTGTGTCCAGCAGGGAACAGAGCAGAGGAGGCTGCAGATATCAAGCACTGCCGCTACTGAGTCCAGCAAGGAACAGAGCAGAGGAGGCAGCATATATCCTGCACTGCCACTACTGTGTCCAGCAGGGAACAGAACAGAGGAGGCTGCAGATATCCAGCACTGCCGCAACTGTGTCCAGCAGGGAACAGAGCAGAGGAGGCTGCAGATATCCAGCACTGCCGCTACTGAGTCCAGCAGGGAACAGAGCAGAGGAGACTGCATATATCCTGCACTGCCGCTACTGTGTCCAGCAGGGAACAGAACAGAGGAGGCTACATATATCCTGCACTGCCGCTACTGTGTCCAGCAGGGAACAGAACAGAGGAGGCTACATATATCCTGCACTGCCGCTACTGTGTCCAGCAGAGAACAGAGCAGAGGAAGCTGCAGATATCCAGCACTGCCGCTACTGTGTCCAGCAGGGAACAGAGCAGAGGAGGCTGCAGATGTCCAGCACTGCCACTACTGTGTCCAGCAGGGAACAGAGAAGAGGAGCCTTCAGATATACAGCACGGCCACTACTGTGTCCAGCAGGGAACAGAGCAGAGAAGGCTGCAGATATCCAGCACTGCCGCTACTGTGTCCAGCAAAGAACAGAGCAGAGGAGACTTCAGATATTCAGCACTGCCGCTACTGTGTCCAGCAGGAGACAGAGCAGAGGAGGCTGCAGATAGCCAGCACTGCCGCTACTGTGTCCAGCAGAGAACAGAGCAGAGGAGGCTGCACATATCCAGCACTGCCGCTACTGTGTCCAGCAGGGAAGAGAACAGAGGAGGATGCAGATATCCAGCACTGCCGCTACTGTGACCAGCAGGGAACAGAGCAGAGGAGGCTGCAGATATCCAGCACTGCCGCTATTGTGTCCAGCAGGGAACAGAGCAGAGGAGGCTACAGATATCCAGCACTGCCGCTACTGTGTCCAGCAGGGAACAGAGCAGAGGAGGCTGCAGATATCCAGCACTGCCGCTACTGTGTCCAGCAGGGAACAGAGCAGAGGAGGCTGCAGATGTCCAGCACTGCCACTACTGTGTCCAGCAGGGAACAGAGAAGAGGAGCCTTCAGATATACAGCACGGCCACTACTGTGTCCAGCAGGGAACAGAGCAGAGAAGGCTGCAGATATCCAGCACTGCCGCTACTGTGTCCAGCAAAGAACAGAGCAGAGGAGACTTCAGATATTCAGCACTGCCGCTACTGTGTCCAGCAGGAGACAGAGCAGAGGAGGCTGCAGATAGCCAGCACTGCCGCTACTGTGTCCAGCAGAGAACAGAGCAGAGGAGGCTGCACATATCCAGCACTGCCGCTACTGTGTCCAGCAGGGAAGAGAACAGAGGAGGATGCAGATATCCAGCACTGCCGCTACTGTGACCAGCAGGGAACAGAGCAGAGGAGGCTGCAGATATCCAGCACTGCCGCTATTGTGTCCAGCAGGGAACAGAGCAGAGGAGGCTACAGATATCCAGCATTGCCGCAACTGTGTCCAGCAGGGAACAGAGCAGAGGAGGCTGCAGATATCCAGCACTGCCGCTATTGTGTCCAGCAGGGAACAGAGCAGAGGAGGCTGCAGATATCCAGCACTGCCGCTACTGTGTCCAGCAGAGAACAGAGCAGAGGAAGCTGCAGATATCCAGCACTGCCGCTACTGTGTCCAGCAGAGAACAGAGCAGTGGAGGCTGTAGATATCCAGCACTGCCGCTACTGTGTCCAGCAGGGAACAGAGCAGAGGAGGCTGCAGATATCCAGCACTGCCGCTACTGTGTCCAGCAAAGAACAGAACAGAGGAGGCTGCAGATATCCAGCACTGCTGCTACTGTGTCCAAAAGGGAACAGAGCAGAGGAGGCTGCAGATATCCACCACTGTCACTACTGTGTCCAGCAGGGAACAGAGCAGAGTTGGCTGCAGATATCCAGCACTGCCGCTACTGTGTCCAGCAGGGAACAGAGCAGAGGAGGCTGCAAATATCCAGCACTGCCGCTACTGTGTCCAGCAGAGAACAGAGCAGAGGAGGCTGCACATATCCAGCACTGCCGCTACTGTGTCCAGCAGAGAACAGAGCAGAGGAGGCTACAGATATCCAGCACTGCCCTTACTGTGTCCAGCAGAGAACAGAGCAGAGGAGGCTGCAGATATCCAGCATTGCCGCTACTGTGTCCAGCAGAGAACAGAGCAGAGGAGGCTGCTGATATCCAGCACTGCCGCAACTGTGTCCAGCAGAGAACAGAGCAGAGGAGGCTGCAGATATCCAGTACTGCCGCTACTGCGTCCAGCAGAGACCAGAGCAGAGGAGGCTGCAGATATCCAGCACTGCCGCTATTGTGTCCAGCAGGGAACAGAACAGAGGAGGCTGCAGATATCCAGCACAGCTGCAACTGTGTCCAGCAGGGAACAGAGCAGAGGAGGCTGCAGATATCAAGCACTGCCGCTACTGAGTCCAGCAAGGAACAGAGCAGAGGAGGCAGCATATATCCTGCACTGCCACTACTGTGTCCAGCAGGGAACAGAACAGAGGAGGCTGCAGATATCCAGCATTGCCGCTACTGAGTCCAACAGGGAACAGAGCAGAGGAGGCTGCATATATCCTGCACTGCCGCTACTGTGTCCAGCAGGGAGCAGAACAGAGGAGGCTACATATATCCTGCACTGCCGCTACTGTGTCCAGCAGGGAACAGAGCAGAGGAGGCTGCAGATATCCAGCACTGCTACTACTGTGTCCAGCAAAGAACAGAGCAGAGGAGGCTGCAGATATCCAGCACTGCCGCTACTCTGTCCAGCAGGGAACAGAGCAGAGGAGGCTGCAGATATCCAGCACTGCCGCTACGGTGTCCAGCAGGGAACAGAACAGCGAAGGCTGCAGATATCCAGCACTGCCACTACTGTGTCCAGCAGGGAACAGAGCAGAGGAGGCTGCAAATATCCATCACTGCCACTACTGTGTCCAGCAGGGAACAGAACAGAGGAGGCTGCAGATATCCAGCACTGCCGCAACTGTGTCCAGCAGGGAACAGAGCAGAGGAGGCTGGAGATATCCAGCACTGCCACTACTGTGTCCAGCAGGGAACAGAGCAGAGGAGGCTGCAGATATCCAGCACTGCTACTACTGTGTCCAGCAGGGAACAGAGCAGAGGAGGCTGCAGATATCCAGCACTGCTACTATTGTGTCCAGCAGGGAACAGAACAGCGGAGGCTGCAGATATCCAACACTGCCACTACTGTATCCAGCAGAGAACAGAGCAGAGGAGGCTGCAGATATCCAGCACTGCCACTACTGTGTCCAGCAGAGAACAGAGCAGAGGAGGCTGCAGATATCCAGCACTGCCGCTACTGTGTCCAGCAGAGAACAGAGCAGAGGAGGCTGCAGATATCCAACACTGCCGCTACTGTGTCCAGCAGGGAACAAAGCAGAGGAGGCTGCAGATATCCAGCACTGACACTACTGTGTCCAGCAGAGAACAGAGCAGAGGAGGCTGCAGATATCCAGCACTGCCTCTACTGTGTCCAGCAGGGAACAGAGCAGAGGAGGCTGCAGATATCCAGCACTGCCACTACTGTGTCCAGCAGGGAATAGAGCAGAGGAGCCTGCAGATATACAGCACTGCTACTACTGTGTCCAGCAGGGAACAGAGCAGAGGAGGCTGCAGATATCCAGCACTGCGGCTACTGTGTCCAGTAGAGAGCAGAGCAGAGGAGGCTGGAGATATCCAGCACTGCCACTACTGTGTCCAGCAGGGAACAGAGCAGAGGAGGCTGCAGATATCCAGCACTGCTACTACTGTGTCCAGCAGGGAACAGAACAGCGGAGGCTGCAGATATCCAACACTGCCACTACTGTATCCAGCAGAGAACAGAGCAGAGGAGGCTGCAGATATCCAGCACTGCCACTACTGTGTCCAGCAGAGAACAGAGCAGAGGAGGCTGCAGATATCCAGCACTGCCGCTACTGTGTCCAGCAGAGAACAGAGCAGAGGAGGCTGCAGATATCCAACACTGCCGCTACTGTGTCCAGCAGGGAACAAAGCAGAGGAGGCTGCAGATATCCAGCACTGACACTACTGTGTCCAGCAGAGAACAGAGCAGAGGAGGCTGCAGATATCCAGCACTGACACTACTGTGTCCAGCAGAGAACAGAGCAGAGGAGGCTGCAGATATCCAGCACTGCCTCTACTGTGTCCAGCAGGGAACAGAGCAGAGGAGGCTGCAGATATCCAGCACTGCCACTACTGTGTCCAGCAAAGAACAGAGCAGAGGAGGCAGCAGATATCCAGCACGGCCACTACTGTGTCCAGCAGGGAACAGAGCAGAGGAGGCTGCAGATATCCAGCACTGCCGCTACTGTGTCCAGCAGAGAACAGAGCAGAGGAGACTGTAGATATCCAGCACTGCCGCTACTGTGTCCAGCAAAGAACAGAACAGAGGAGGCTGCAGATATCCAGCACTGCCGCTTCTGTGTCCAGCAAAGAACACAGCAGAGGAGACTGCAGATATCCAGCACTGCCACATCTGTGTCCAGCAGGAGACAGAGCAGAGGAGGCTGCAGATATCCAGCACTGCCGCTACTGTGTCCAGCAGGAGACCGAGCAGAGGAGGCTGCAGATATCCAGCACTGCCGCTACTGTGTCCAGCAGGAGACAGAGCAGAGGAGGCTGCAGATATCCAGCCCTGCCACTACTGTGTCCAGCAGAGAACAGAACAGAGGAGGCTGCAGATATCCAGCACTGCCTCTACTGTGTCCAGCAGAGAACAGAGCAGAGGAGACTGCAGATATCCAGCACTGCCGCTACTGTGTCCAGCAGGGAACAGAAAAGAGGAGGCTGCAGATATCCAGCACTGCTACTACTGTGTCCAGCAGGGAACTGAGCAGAGGAGGCTGCAGAAATCCAGCACTGCTACTACTGTGTCCAGCAAAGAACAGAGCAGAGGAGGCTGCAGGTATCCAGCACTGCCGCTACTGTGTCCAGCAGGGAACAGAGCAGAGGAGGCTGCAGAAATCCAGCACTGCTACTACTGTGTCCAGCAAAGAACAGAGCAGAGGAGGCTGCAGATATCCAGCACTGCCGCTACTGTGTCCAGCAGAGAACAGAGCAGAAGAGGCTGCAGATATCCAGCACTGCCGCTACTGTGTCCAGCAGGGAACAGAGCAGAGGAGGCTGCAGATATCCAGCACTGCTACTACTGTGTCCAGCAGGGAACAGAACAGAGGAGGCTGCAGATATCCAGCACTGCCGCTACTGTGTCCAGCAGGAAACAGAACAGAGGAGGCTGCAGATATCCAGCACTGCCGCTACTGTGTCCAGCAGGGAACAGAGCAGAAGAGGCTGAACATATCCAGCACTGCCACTACTGTGTCCAGCAGGGAACAGAGCAGAGGAGGCTGCAGATATCCAGCACTGCTGCTACTCTGTCCAGCAGCGTACAGAACAGAGGAGGCTGCAGATATCCAGCACTGCCGCTACTGTATCCAACAGGGAACAGAGCAGAGGAGGTTGCAGATATCCAGCACTGCCGCTACTGTGTCAGGCAGGGAACAGAGCAGAGGAGGCTGCAGATATCCAGCACTGCCGCTACTGTGTCCAGCAGGGAACAGAGCAGAGGAGCCTGCAGATATACAGCACGGCCACTACTGTGTCCAGCAAAGAACAGAGCAGAGGAGGCTGCAGATATCCAGCACTGTCGCTACTGTGTCCAGCAAAGAACAGAGCAGAGGAGACTGCAGATATCCAGCACTGCCACTACTGTGTCCAGCAGGGAACAGAACAGAGGAGGCTGCAGATATCCAGCACTGCCGCTACTGTGTCCAGCAGGAGACAGAGCAGAGGAGGCTGCAGATATCCAGCACTGCCACTACTGTGTCCAGCAGGGAACAGAGCAGAGGAGGCTGCAGATATCCAGCACTGCCGCTACTGTGTCCAGCAGGAGACAGAGCAGAGGAGGCTGCAGATATCCAGCACTGCCGCTACTGTGTCCAGCAGAGAACAGAGCAGAGGAGGCTGCAGATATCCAGCACTGCCGCTACTGTGTCCAGCAGGAGACAGAGCAGAGGAGGCTGCAGATATCCAGCACTGCCACTACTGTGTCCAGCAGGAGACAGAGCAGAGGAGGCTGCAGATATCCAGCACTGCCACTACTGTGTCCAGCAGGGAACAGAGCAGAGGAGGCTGCAGATATCCAGCACTGCCGCTACTGTGTCCAGCAGGAGACAGAGCAGAGGAGGCTGCAGATATCCAGCCCTGCCACTACTGTGTCCAGCAGAGAACAGAACAGAGGAGGCTGCAGATATCCAGCACTGCCTCTACTGTGTCCAGCAGAGAACAGAGCAGAGGAGACTGCAGATATCCAGCACTGCCGCTACTGTGTCCAGCAGGGAACAGAACAGAGGAGGCTGCATATATCCAGCACTGCTACTACTGTGTCCAGCAGGGAACTGAGCAGAGGAGGCTGCAGAAATCCAGCACTGCTACTACTGTGTCCAGCAAAGAACAGAGCAGAGGAGGCTGCAGATATCCAGCACTGCCGCTACTGTGTCCAGCAGGGAACAGAGCAGAGGAGGCTGCAGAAATCCAGCACTGCTACTACTGTGTCCAGCAAAGAACAGAGCAGAGGAGGCTGCAGATATCCAGCACTGCCGCTACTGTGTCCAGCAGAGAACAGAGCAGAAGAGGCTGCAGATATCCAGCACTGCCGCTACTGTGTCCAGCAGGGAACAGAGCAGAGGAGGCTGCAGATATCCAGCACTGCTACTACTGTGTCCAGCAGGGAACAGAACAGAGGAGGCTGCAGATATCCAGCACTGCCGCTACTGTGTCCAGCAGGGAACAGAACAGAGGAGGCTGCAGATATCCAGCACTGCCGCTACTGTGTCCAGCAGGGAACAGAGCAGAAGAGGCTGCACATATCCAGCACTGCCACTACTGTGTCCAGCAGAGAACAGAGCAGAGGAGGCTGCAGATATCCAGCACTGCTGCTACTCTGTCCAGCAGCGTACAGAACAGAGGAGGCTGCAGATATCCAGCACTGCCGCTACTGTATCCAACAGGGAACAGAGCAGAGGAGGTTGCAGATATCCAGCACTGCCGCTACTGTGTCAGGCAGAGAACAGAGCAGAGGAGGCTGCAGATATCCAGCACTGCCGCTACTGTGTCCAGCAGGGAACAGAGCAGAGGAGCCTGCAGATATACAGCACGGCCACTACTGTGTCCAGCAAAGAACAGAGCAGAGGAGGCTGCAGATATCCAGCACTGTCGCTACTGTGTCCAGCAAAGAACAGAGCAGAGGAGACTGCAGATATCCAGCACTGCCACTACTGTGTCCAGCAGGGAACAGAACATAGGAGGCTGCAGATATCCAGCACTGCCGCTACTGTGTCCAGCAGGAGACAGAGCAGAGGAGGCTGCAGATATCCAGCACTGCCACTACTGTGTCCAGCAGGGAACAGAGCAGAGGAGGCTGCAGATATCCAGCACTGCCGCTACTGTGTCCAGCAGGAGACAGAGCAGAGGAGGCTGCAGATATCCAGCACTGCCGCTACTGTGTCCAGCAGAGAACAGAGCAGAGGAGGCTGCAGATATCCAGCACTGCCGCTACTGTGTCCAGCAGGAGACAGAGCAGAGGAGGCTGCAGATATCCAGCACTGCCACTACTGTGTCCAGCAGGGAACAGAGCAGAGGAGGCTGCAGATATCCAACACTGCCGCTACTGTGTCCAGCAGGGAACAGAGCAGAGGAGGCTGCATATATCCAGCACAGCCGCTACTGTTTCCAGCAGAGAACAGAGCAGAGGAAGCTGCAGATATCCAGCACTGACGCTACTGTGTCCAGCAGAGAACAGAGCAGAGGAGGCTGTAGATATCCAGCACTGCCGCTACTGTGTCCAGCAGAGAACAGAGCAGAGGAGGCTGTAGATATCCATCACTGCCACTACTGAGTCCAGCAGGGAACAGAGCAGAGGAGGCTGCAGATATCCAGCACTGCCGCTACTGTGTCCAGAAGGGAGCAGAGCAGAGGAGGCTGCAGATATCCAGCACTGCCGCTACTGTGTCCAGCAGGAGACAGAGCAGAGGAGGCTGCAGATATCCAGCACTGCCACTACTGTGTCCAGCAGGGAACAGAACAGAGGAGGCTGGAGATATCCAGCACTGCCACTACTGTGTCCAGCAGGGAACAGAGCAGAGAAGGCTGCAGATATCCAGCACTGCTACTACTGTGTCCAGCAGGGAACAGAGCAGAGGAGGCTGCAGATATCCAGCACTGCGGCTACTGTGTCCAGTAGAGAGCAGAGCAGAGGAGGCTGGAGATATCCAGCACTGCCACTACTGTGTCCAGCAGGGAACAGAGCAGAGGAGGCTGCAGATATCCAGCACTGCTACTACTGTGTCCAGCAGGGAACAGAACAGCGGAGGCTGCAGATATCCAACACTGCCACTACTGTATCCAGCAGAGAACAGAGCAGAGGAGGCTGCAGATATCCAGCACTGCCACTACTGTGTCCAGCAGAGAACAGAGCAGAGGAGGCTGCAGATATCCAGCACTGCCGCTACTGTGTCCAGCAGAGAACAGAGCAGAGGAGGCTGCAGATATCCAACACTGCCGCTACTGTGTCCAGCAGGGAACAAAGCAGAGGAGGCTGCAGATATCCAGCACTGACACTACTGTGTCCAACAGAGAACAGAGCAGAGGAGGCTGCAGATATCCAGCACTGACACTACTGTGTCCAGCAGAGAACAGAGCAGAGGAGGCTGCAGATATCCAGCACTGCCTCTACTGTGTCCAGCAGGGAACAGAGCAGAGGAGGCTGCAGATATCCAGCACTGCCACTACTGTGTCCAGCAGGGAATAGAGCAGAGGAGCCTGCAGATATACAGCACTGCTACTACTGTGTCCAGCAGGGAACAGAGCAGAGGAGGCTGCAGATATCCAGCACTGCGTCTACTGTGTCCAGTAGAGAGCAGAGCAGAGGAGGCTGGAGATATCCAGCACTGCCACTACTGTGTCCAGCAGGGAACAGAGCAGAGGAGGCTGCAGATATCCAGCACTGCTACTACTGTGTCCAGCAGGGAACAGAACAGCGGAGGCTGCAGATATCCAACACTGCCACTACTGTATCCAGCAGAGAACAGAGCAGAGGAGGCTGCAGATATCCAGCACTGCCACTACTGTGTCCAGCAGAGAACAGAGCAGAGGAGGCTGCAGATATCCAGCACTGCCGCTACTGTGTCCAGCAGAGAACAGAGCAGAGGAGGCTGCAGATATCCAACACTGCCGCTACTGTGTCCAGCAGGGAACAAAGCAGAGGAGGCTGCAGATATCCAGCACTGACACTACTGTGTCCAGCAGAGAACAGAGCAGAGGAGGCTGCAGATATCCAGCACTGACACTACTGTGTCCAGCAGAGAACAGAGCAGAGGAGGCTGCAGATATCCAGCACTGCCTCTACTGTGTCCAGCAGGGAACAGAGCAGAGGAGGCTGCAGATATCCAGCACTGCCGCTACTGTGTCCAGCAGAGAACAGAGCAGAGGAGACTGTAGATATCCAGCACTGCCGCTACTGTGTCCAGCAAAGAACAGAACAGAGGAGGCTGCAGATATCCAGCACTGCCGCTTCTGTGTCCAGCAAAGAACACAGCAGAGGAGACTGCAGATATCCAGCACTGCCACATCTGTGTCCAGCAGGAGACAGAGCAGAGGAGGCTGCAGATATCCAGCACTGCCGCTACTGTGTCCAGCAGGAGACCGAGCAGAGGAGGCTGCAGATATCCAGCACTGCCGCTACTGTGTCCAGCAGGAGACAGAGCAGAGGAGGCTGCAGATATCCAGCCCTGCCACTACTGTGTCCAGCAGAGAACAGAACAGAGGAGGCTGCAGATATCCAGCACTGCCTCTACTGTGTCCAGCAGAGAACAGAGCAGAGGAGACTGCAGATATCCAGCACTGCCGCTACTGTGTCCAGCAGGGAACAGAACAGAGGAGGCTGCATATATCCAGCACTGCTACTACTGTGTCCAGCAGGGAACTGAGCAGAGGAGGCTGCAGAAATCCAGCACTGCTACTACTGTGTCCAGCAAAGAACAGAGCAGAGGAGGCTGCAGATATCCAGCACTGCCGCTACTGTGTCCAGCAGGGAACAGAGCAGAGGAGGCTGCAGAAATCCAGCACTGCTACTACTGTGTCCAGCAAAGAACAGAGCAGAGGAGGCTGCAGATATCCAGCACTGCCGCTACTGTGTCCAGCAGAGAACAGAGCAGAAGAGGCTGCAGATATCCAGCACTGCCGCTACTGTGTCCAGCAGGGAACAGAGCAGAGGAGGCTGCAGATATCCAGCACTGCTACTACTGTGTCCAGCAGGGAACAGAACAGAGGAGGCTGCAGATATCCAGCACTGCCGCTACTGTGTCCAGCAGGGAACAGAACAGAGGAGGCTGCAGATATCCAGCACTGCCGCTACTGTGTCCAGCAGGGAACAGAGCAGAAGAGGCTGCACATATCCAGCACTGCCACTACTGTGTCCAGCAGGGAACAGAGCAGAGGAGGCTGCAGATATCCAGCACTGCTGCTACTCTGTCCAGCAGCGTACAGAACAGAGGAGGCTGGAGATATCCAGCACTGCCGCTACTGTATCCAACAGGGAACAGAGCAGAGGAGGTTGCAGATATCCAGCACTGCCGCTACTGTGTCAGGCAGGGAACAGAGCAGAGGAGGCTGCAGATATCCAGCACTGCCGCTACTGTGTCCAGCAGGGAACAGAGCAGAGGAGCCTGCAGATATACAGCACTGCCACTACTGTGTCCAGCAGGGAACAGAACAGAGGAGGCTGCAGATATCCAGCACTGCCGCTACTGTGTCCAGCAGGGAACAGAAAATAGGAGGCTGCAGATATCCAGCACTGCCGCTACTGTGTCCAGCAAAGAACAGAGCAGAGGAGACTGCAGATATCCAGCACTGCCTCTACTGTGTCCAGCAGGGAACAGAACAGAGGAGGCTGCAGATATCCAGCACTGCCGCTACTGTGTCCAGCAGGGAACAGAGCAGAGGAGGCTGCAGATATCCAGCACTGCCACTACTGTGTCCAGCAGGGAGCAGAGCAGAGGAGGCTGCAGATATCCAGCACTGCCACTACTGTGTCCAGCAGGGAACAGAGCAGAAGAGGCTGCAGATATCCAGCACTGCCACTACTGTGTCCAGCAGAGAACAGAGCAGAGGAGGCTGCAGATATCCAGCACTGCTACTACTGTGTCCAGCAGGAGACAGAGCAGAGGAGGCTGCAGATATCCAGCACTGCCGCTACTGTGTCCAGCAGAGAACAGAGCAGAGGAGGCTGCAGATATCCAGCACTGCCACTACTGTGTACAGCAGAGAACAGAGCAGAGGAGGCTGCAGATATCCAGCACTGCCTCTACTGTGTCCAGCAGGGAACAGAACAGAGGAGGCTGCAGATATACAGCACGGCCACTACTGTGTCCAGCAGAGAACATAGCAGAGGAGGCTGCAGATATCCAGCACTGCCGCTACTGTGTCCAGCAGGAGACAGAGCAGAGGAGGCTGCAGATATCCAGCACTGCCACTACTGTGTACAGCAGAGAACAGAGCAGAGGAGGCTGCAGATATCCAGCACTGCCACTACTGTGTCCAGCAGGGAACAGAGCAGAGGAGCCTGCAGATATCCAGCACTGCCGCTACTGTGTCCAGCAGAGAACAGAGCAGAGGAGGCTGCAGATATCCAGCACTGCCACTACTGTGTCCAGCAGGGAACAGAGCAGAGGAGCCTGCAGATATCCAGCACTGCCACTACTGTGTCCAGCAAAGAACAGAGCAGAGGAGGCTGCAGATATCCAGCACTGCCACTACTGTGTCCAGCAGGGAACAGAGCAGAGGAGCCTGCAGATATCCAGCACTGCCACTACTGTGTACAGCAGAGAACAGAGCAGAGGAGGCTGCAGATATCCAGCACTGCCACTACTGTGTCCAGCAGGGAACAGAGCAGAGGAGCCTGCAGATATCCAGCACTGCCACTACTGTGTCCAGCAAAGAACAGAGCAGAGGAGGCTGCAGATATCCAGCACTGCCACTACTGTGTCCAGCAGAGAACAGAGCAGAGGAGACTGTAGATATCCAGCACTGCCGCTACTGTGTCCAGCAGGGAACAGAGCAGAGGAGGCTGCAGATATCCAGCACTGCCGCTACTGTGTCCAGCAGAGAACAGAGCAGAGGAGACTGTAGATATCCAGAACTGCCGCTACTGTGTCCAGCAGGGAACAGAGCAGAGGAGACTGTAGATATCCAGCACTGCCGCTACTGTGTCCAGCAGAGAACAGAGCAGAGGAGACTGTAGATACCAGCACTGCCGCTACTGTGTCCAGCAGAGAACAGAGCAGAGGAGGCTGCAGATATCCAGCACTGCCGCTACTGTGTCCAGCAGGGAACAGAGCAGAGGAGGCTGCCGATATCCAGCACTGCCTCTAATGTGTCCAGCAAAGAACAGAGCAGAGGAGGCTGCAGATATCCAGCACTGCCGCTTCTGTGTCCAGCAAAGAACACAGCAGAGGAGACTGCAGATATCCAGCACTGCCGCATCTGTGTCCAGCAGGAGACAGAGCAGAGGAGGCTGCAGATATCCAGCACTGCCGCTACTGTGTCCAGCAGGAGACAGAGCAGAGGAGGCTGCAGATATCCAGCACTGCTGCTACTGTGTCCAGCAGGAGACAGAGCAGAGGAGGCTGCAGATATCCAGCCCTGCGACTACTGTGTCCAGCAGAGAACAGAACAGAGGAGGCTGCAGATATCCAGCACTGCCTCTACTGTGTCCAGCAGAGAACAGAGCAGAGGAGACTGCAGATATCCAGCACTGCCGCTACTGTGTCCAGCAGAGAACAGAGCAGAGGAGGCTGCAGATATCCAGCACTGGCACTACTGTGTCCAGCAGAGAACAGAGCAGAGGAGGCTGCAGATATCCAGCACTGCCGCTACTGTGCCCAGCAGGGAACAGAACAGAGGAGGCTGCATATATCCAGCACTGCTACTACTGTGTCCAGCAGGGAACTGAGCAGAGGAGGCTGCAGATATCCAGCACTGCTACTACAGTGTCCAGCAAAGAAGAGAGCAGAGGAGGCTGCAGATATCCAGCACTGCCGCTACTGTGTCCAGCAGGGAACAGAACAGAGGAGGCTGCAGATATCCAGCACGGCCGCTACTGTGTCCAGCAGGCAACAGAACAGAGGAGGCTGCAGATATCCAGCACTGCCGCTACTGTGTCCAGCAGGGAACAGAGCAGAGGAGGCTGCAATTATCCAGCACTGCCACTACTGTGTCCAGCAGGGAACAGGGCAGAGGAGGCTGCAGATATCCAGCACTGCCGCTACTGTGTCCAGCAGGGAACAGAGCAGAGGAGGCTGCAAATATCCAGCACTGCCACTACTGTGTCCAGCAGGGTACAGAACAGAGTAGGCTGCAGATATCCAGCACTGCGGCTACTGTATCCAGCAGGGAACACAGCAGAGGAGGCTGCAGATATCCAGCACTGCCGCTACTGTGTCCAGCAGGGAACAGAGCAGAGGAGCCTGCAGATATACAGCACGGCCAATACTGTGTCCAGCAAAGAACAGAGCAGAGGAGGCTGCAGATATCCAGCACTGCCGCTACTGTGTCCAGCAGGGAACAGAGCAGAGGAGGCTGCAGATATCCAGCACTGCCACTACTGTGTCCAGCAAAGAACAGAGCAGAGGAGACTGCAGATATCCAGCACTGCCGCTACTGTGTGCAGCAGGAGACAGAGCAGAGGAGGCTGCAGATAGCCAGCACTGCCGCTACTGTGTCCAGCAGGAGACAGAGCAGAGGAGGCTGCAGATGTCCAGCACTGCCACTACTGTGTCCAGCAGGGAACAGAGCAGAGGAGGCTGCAGATATCCAGCATTGCCACTACTGTGTCCAGCAGAGAACAGAGCAGAGGAGGCTGCAGATATCCAGCACTGCCGCTACTGTGTCCAGAAGGGAGCAGAGCAAAGGAGGCTGCAGATATCCAGCACTGCCGCTACTGTGTCCAGCAGGAGACAGAGCAGAGGAGGCTGCAGATATCCAGCAATGCCACTACTGAGTCCAGCAGGGAACAGAGCAGAGGAGGCTGCAGATATCCAGCACTGCCGCTACTGTGTCCAGCAGGGAGCAGAGCAGAGGAGGCTGCAGATATCCAGCACTGCCGCTACTGTGTCCAGCAGGAGACAGAGCAGAGGAGGCTGCAGATATCCAGCACTGCCACTACTGTGTCCAGCAGGGAACAGAGCAGAGGAAGCTGCAGATATCCAGCACTGCCGCTACTTTGTCCAGCAAAGAACAGAGCAGAGGAGGCTGCAGATATCCAGCACTGCCGCTACTGTGTCCAGCAGGGAGCAGAGCAGAGGAGGCTGCAGATATCCAGCACTGCCGCTACTGTGTCCAGCAGGAGACAGAGCAGAGGAGGCTGCAGATATCCAGCACTGCCACTACTGTGTCCAGCAAAGAACAGAGCAGGGGAGGCTGCAGATATCCAGCACTGCCGCTACTTTGTCCAGCAAAGAACAGAGCAGAGGAGGCTGCAGATATCCAGCACTGCCACTACTGAGTCCAGCAGGGAACAGAGCAGAGGAGGCTGCAGATATCCAGCACTGCCACTACTGTGTCCAGCAGGAGGCAGAGCAGAGGAGGCTGCAGATATCCAGCACTGCCGCTACTGTGTCCAGCAGAGAACAGAGCAGAGGAGGCTGCAGATATCCAGCACTGCCGCTACTGTGTCCAGCAGAGAACAGAGCAGAGGAGGCTGCAGATATCCAGCACTGGCACTACTGTGTCCAGCAGGAGACAGAGCAGAGGAAGCTGCAGATATCCAGCACTGCCGATACTGTGTCCAGCAGAGAACAGAGCAGAGGAGGCTACAGATATCCAGCACTGCCGCTACTGTGTCCAGCAGAGAACAGAGCAGAGGAGGCTGCAGATATCCAGCACTGGCACTACTGTGTCCAGCAGGAGACAGAGCAGAGGAAGCTGCAGATATCCAGCACTGCCACTACTGTGTCCAGCAAAGCACAGAGCAGAGGAGGCTGCAGATATCCAGCACTGCCGCTACTGTGTCCAGCAGGAGACAGAGCAGAGGAGGCTGCAGATATACAGCACGGCCACTACTGTGTCCAGCAGGGAGCAGAGCAGAGGAGGCTGCAGATATCCAGCACTGCCGCTACTGTGTCCAGTAGAGAGTAGAGCAGAGGAGGCTGGAGATATCCAGCACTGCCACTACTGTGTCCAGCAGAGAACAGAGCAGAGGAGGCTGCAGATATCCAGCACTGCCACTACTGTGTCCAGCAGAGAACACAGCAGAGGAGGCTGCAGATATCCAGCACTGCCGCTATTGTGTCCATCAGAGAACAGAGCACAGGGGGCTGCAGATATCCAGCACTGCCACTACTGTGTCCAGCAAAGCACAGAGCAGAGGAGGCTGCAGATATCCAGCACTGCCGCTACTGTGTCCAGCAGGAGACAGAGCAGAGGAGGCTGCAGACATCCAGCACTGCCACTACTGTGTCCAGTAGAGAGTAGAGCAGAGGAGGCTGGAGATATCCAGCACTGCCACTACTGTGTCCAGCAGAGAACAGAGCAGAGGAGGCTGCAGATATCCAGCACTGCCACTACTGTGTCCAGCAGAGAACACAGCAGAGGAGGCTGCAGATATCCAGCACTGCCTCTACTGTGTCCAGCATGGAACAGAGCAGAGGAGGCTGCAGATATCCAGCACTGCCACTACTGTGTCCAGCAGGGAACAGAGCAGAGGAGCCTGCAGATATACAGCACGGCCACTACTGTGTCCAGCAAAGAACAGAGCAGAGGAGGCTGCAGATATCCAGCACTGCCACTACTGTGTCCAGCAGGGAACAGAGCAGAGGAGGCTGCAGATATCCAGCACTGCCACTACTGTGTCCAGCAGAGAACAGAGCAGAGGAGACTGTAGATATCCAGCACTGCCGCTACTGTGTCCAGCAGGGAACAGAGCAGAGGAGGCTGCAGATATCCAGCACTGCCGCTACTGTGTCCAGCAAAGAACAGAACAGAGGAGGCTGCAGATATCCAGCACTGCCGCTACTGTGTCCAGCAGAGAACAGAGCAGAGGAGGCTGTAGATATCCAGCACTGCCACTACTGAGTCCAGCAGGGAACAGAGCAGAGGAGGCTGCAGATATCCAGCACTGCCGCTACTGTGTCCAGAAGGGAGCAGAGCAGAGGAGGCTGCAGATATCCAGCACTGCGGCTACTGTGTCCAGCAGGAGACAGAGCAGAGGAGGCTGCAGATATCCAGCACTGCCACTACTGAGTCCAGCAGGGAACAGAGCAGAGGAGACTGCAGATATCCAGCACTGCCGCTACTGTGTCCAGCAGGGAGCAGAGCAGAGGAAGCTGCAGATATCCAGCACTGCCTCTACTGTGTCCAGCAGGGGACAGAGCAGAGGAGACTGCAGATATCCAGCACTGACGCTACTGTGTTCATCAGGGAAAAGAGCAGAGGAGGCTACAGATATCCAGCACTGCCGCTACTGTGTTCATCAGGGAAAAGAGCAGAGGAGACTGCAGATATCCAGCACTGACGCTACTGTGTTCATCAGGGAAAAGAGCAGAGGAGGCTGCAGATATCCAGCACTGCCGCTACTTTGTCCAGCAAAGAACAGAGCAGAGGAGGCTGCAGATATCCAGCACTGCCACTGCTGTGTCCAGCAGAGAACAGAGCAGAGGAGGCTGCAGATATCCAGCACTGCCACTACTGTGTCCAGCAGGGAGCAGAGCAGAGGAGGCTGCAGATATCCAGCACTGCCGCTACTGTGTCCAGCAGAGAACAGAGCAGAGGAGGCTGCAGATATCCAGCACTGCCGCTACTGTGTCCAGCAGAGAACAGAGCAGAGAAGGCTGCAGATATCCAGCACTGCCACTACTGTGTCCAGCAGGGAGCAGAGCAGAGGAGGCTGCAGATATCCAGCACTGCCGCTACTGTGTCCAGCAGAGAACAGAGCTGAGGAGGCTGCAGATATCCAGCACTGCCGCTACTGTGTCCAGCAGAGAATAGAGCAGAGGAGGCTGCAGATATCCAGCCCTGCCGCTACTGTGTCCAGCAGAAGACAGAGCAGAGGAAGCTGCAGATATCCAGCACTGCCGCTACTGTGTCCAGCAGAAGACAGAGCAGAGGAGGCTGCAGATATCCAGCACTGCCACTACTGTGTCCAGCAGGGAACAGAGCAGAGGAGGCTGCAGATATCCAGCACTGCCACAACTGAGTACAGCAGGGAACAGAGCAGAGGAGGCTGCAGATATACAGCACTGCCACTACTGTGTCCAGCAGGGAACAGAGCAGAGGAGGCTGCAGATATCCAGCACTGCCGCTACTGTGTCCAGCAGGGAACAGAGCAGAGGAGGCTGCAGATATCCAGCACTGCCACTACTGTGTCCAGCAGGGAACAGAGCAGAGGAGGCTGCAGATATCCAGCACTGCCACTACTGTGTCCAGCAGGGAACAGAGCAGAGGAGGCTGCAGATATCCAGCACTGCCACAACTGAGTCCAGCAGGGAACAGAGCAGAGGAGGCTGCAGATATACAGCACTGCCACTACTGTGTCCAGCAGGGAACAGAGCAGAGGAGGCTGCAGATATCCAGCACTGCGGCTACTGTGTCCAGCAGGGAGCAGAGCAGAGGAGGCTGCAGATATCCAGCACTGCCGCTACTGTGTCCAGCAGGGAACAGAGCAGAGGAGGCTGCAGATATCCAGCACTGCTGCTACTGTGTCCAGCAGAGAAGAGAGCAGAGGAGGCTGCAGATATCCAGCACTGCCACTACTGTGTCCAGCAGGGAACAGAACAGAGGAGGCTACAGATATCCAGCACTGCCGCTACTGTGTCCAGCAGGGAACAGAGCCGAGGAGACTGCAGATATCCAGCACTGCCGCTACTGTGTCCAGCAGGGAACAGAACAGAGGAGGCTACAGATATCCAGCACTGCCGCTACTGTGTCCAGCAGGGAACAGAGCCGAGGAGGCTGCAGATATCCAGCACTGCCACTACTGTGTCCAGCAAAGAACAGATCAGAGGAGGCTGTAGATATACAGCACTGCCGCTACTGTGTCCAGCAGAGAACAGAGCAGAGGAGGCTGCAGATATCCAGCACTGCCGCTACTGTGTCCAGCAGAGAACAGAGTAGAGGAGGCTGCAGATATCCAGCACTGCCACTACTGTGTCCAGCAGGGAACAGAGCAAAGGAGGCTGCAGATATCCATCACTGCCACTACTGTGTCCAGCAGTGAACAGAACAGAGGAGGCGGCAGATATCCAGCACTGCCACTACTGTGTCCAGCAGGGAACAAAGCAGAGGAGGCTGCAGATATCCAGCACTGCCGCTACTGTGTCCAGCAGGGAATAGAGCAGAGGAGGCTGCAGATATCCAGCACTGCCGCTACTGAGTCCAGCAGGGAATAGAGCAGAGGAGGCTGCAGATATCCAGCACTGCCGCTACTGTGATGAGCAAAGAACAGAGCAGAGGAGGCTGCAGATATCCAGCACTGCCGCTACTGTGTCCAGCAGGGAACAGAGCAGAGGAGGCTGCAGATATCCAGCACTGCCGCTACTGTGATGAGCAAAGAACAGAGCAGAGGAGGCTGCAGATATCCAGCACTGCCGCTACTGTGTCCAGCAGAGAACAGAGCAGAGGAGGCTGCAGATATTCAGCACTGCCGCTACTGGGTCCAGCAAAGAACAGAGCAGAGGAGGCTGCAGATATCCAGCACTGCCACTACTGTGTCCAGCAGAGAACAGAACAGAGGAGGCTGCAGATATCCAGCACTGCCACTACTGTGTCCAGCAGAGAACAGAACTGAGGAGGCTGCAGATATCCAGGACTGCCACTACTGTCTCCAGCAGGGAACAGAGCAGAGGAGGTTGCAGATATCCAGCACTGCCGCTACTGTGTCCAGCAGAGAACAGAGCAGAGGAGGCTGCAGATATACAGCACTGCCGCTACTGTGTCCAGCAAAGAACAGAGCAGAGGAGGCAGCAGATATCCAGCACTGCCGCTACTGTGTCCACCAAGGAACAGAGCAGAGGAGGCTGCAAATATCCAGCACTGCGGCTACTATGTCCAGCAGAGAATAGAGCAGAAGAGGCTGCAGATATCCAGCACTGCCGCTACTGTGTCCAGCAGGGAACAGAGCAGAGGAGGCTGCAGATATCCTGCACTGCCGGAACTGTGTCCAGCAGAGAATAGAGCAGAGGAGGCTGCAGATATCCAACACTGCAACTACTGTGTCCAGCAGAGAATAGAGGAGAGGAGGCTGCAGATATCCAGCACTGCTGCTGCTGTGTCCAGCAGGGAACAGAGCAGAGGAGGCTGCAGATATCCAGCACTGCGGCTACTGTGTCCAGCAGAGAATAGAGCAGAGGAGGCTGCAGGTATCCAGCACTGCCGCGACTGTGTCCAGCAGGGAACAGAGCAGAAGAGGCTGCAGATATCCAGCACTGCCGCTAATGTGTCCAGCAAAGAATAGAGCAGAGGAGGCTGCAGATATCCAGAACTGCGGCTACTGTGTCCAGCAGGGAACACAACAGAGGAGGTTGCAGATATCCAGCACTGCCACTACTGTGTCCAGCAAAAAACAGAGCAGAGGAGGCTGCAGATATCCAGCACTGCCACTACTGTGTCCAGCAGGGAACAGAGCAGAGGAGGCTGCAGATATCCAGCACTGCCACTACTGTGTCCAGCAGAGAACAGAGCAGAGGAGACTGTAGATATCCAGCACTGCCGCTACTGTGTCCAGCAGGGAACAGAGCAGAGGAGGCTGTAGATATCCAGCACTGCCGCTACTGTGTCCAGCAAAGAACAGAACAGAGGAGGCTGCAGATATCCAGCACTGCCGCTACTGTGTCCAGCAGAGAACAGAGCAGAGGAGGCTGTAGATATCCAGCACTGCCACTACTGAGTCTAGCAGGGAACAGAGCAGAGGAGGCTGCAGATATCCAGCACTGCCGCTACTGTGTCCAGAAGGGAGCAGAGCAGAGGAGGCTGCAGATATCCAGCACTGCGGCTACTGTGTCCAGCAGGAGACAGAGCAGAGGAGGCTGCAGATATCCAGCACTGCCACTACTGAGTCCAGCAGGGAACAGAGCAGAGGAGGCTGCAGATATCCAGCACTGCCGCTACTGTGTCCAGCAGAGAGCAGAGCAGAGGAGGCTGCAGATATCCAGCACTGCCACTACTGTGTCCAGCAGGGGACAAAGCAGAGGAGGCTGCAGATATCCAGCACTGACGCTACTGTGTTCATCAGGGAAAAGAGCAGAGGAGGCTACAGATATCCAGCACTGCCGCTACTGTGTCCTGCAGGGAACAGAGCAGAGGAGGCTGCAGATATCCAGCACTGCCGCTACTTTGTCCAGCAAAGAACAGAGCAGAGGAGGCTGCAGATATCCAGCACTGCCACTACTGTGTCCAGCAGAGAACAGAGCAGAGGAGGCTGCAGATATCCAGCACTGCCACTACTGTGTCCAGCAGGGAGCAGAGCAGAGGAGGCTGCAGATATCCAGCACTGCCGCTACTGTGTCCAGCAGAGAACAGAGCAGAGGAGGCTGCAGATATCCAGCACTGCCGCTACTGTGTCCAGCAGAGAACAGAGCAGAGAAGGCTGCAGATATCCAGCACTGCCACTACTGTGTCCAGCAGGGAGCAGAGCAGAGGAGGCTGCAGATATCCAGCACTGCCGCTACTGTGTCCAGCAGAGAACAGAGCAGAGGAGGCTGCAGATATCCAGCACTGCCGCTACTGTGTCCAGCAGAGAATAGAGCAGAGGAGGCTGCAGATATCCAGCCCTGCCGCTACTGTGTCCAGCAGAAGACAGAGCAGAGGAAGCTGCAGATATCCAGCACTGCCACTACTGTGTCCAGCAAAGCACAGAGCAGAGGAGGCTGCAGATATCCAGCACTGCCACAACTGAGTCCAGCAGGGAGCAAAGCAGAGGAGGCTGCAGATATCCAGCACTGCCGCTACTGTGTCCAGCAGGGAACAGAGCAGAGGAGGCTGCAGATATCCAGCACTGCCGCTACTGTGTCCAGCAGAGAACAGAGCAGAGGAGGCTGCAGATATCCAGCACTGCCACTACTGTGTCCAGCAGGGAGCAGAGCAGAGGAGGCTGCAGATATCCAGCACTGCCGCTACTGTGATGAGCAAAGAACAGAGCAGAGGAGGCTGCAGATATCCAGCACTGCCGCTACTGTGTCCAGCAGAGAACAGAGCAGAGGAGGCTGCAGATATTCAGCACTGCCGCTACTGGGTCCAGCAAAGAACAGAGCAGAGGAGGCTGCAGATATCCAGCACTGCCACTACTGTGTCCAGCAGAGAATAGAACAGAGGAGGCTGCAGATATCCAGCACTGCCACTACTGTGTCCAGCAGAGAACAGAACTGAGGAGGCTGCAGATATCCAGGACTGCCACTACTGTCTCCAGCAGGGAACAGAGCAGAGGAGGTTGCAGATATCCAGCACTGCCGCTACTGTGTCCAGCAGAGAACAGAGCAGAGGAGGCTGCAGATATACAGCACTGCCGCTACTGTGTCCAGCAAAGAACAGAGCAGAGGAGGCAGCAGATATCCAGCACTGCCGCTACTGTGTCCACCAGGGAACAGAGCAGAGGAGGCTGCAAATATCCAGCACTGCGGCTACTATGTCCAGCAGAGAATAGAGCAGAAGAGGCTGCAGATATCCAGCACTGCCGCTACTGTGTCCAGCAGGGAACAGAGCAGAGGAGGCTGCAGATATCCTGCACTGCCGGAACTGTGTCCAGCAGAGAATAGAGCAGAGGAGGCTGCAGATATCCAACACTGCAACTACTGTGTCCAGCAGAGAATAGAGGAGAGGAGGCTGCAGATATCCAGCACTGCTGCTGCTGTGTCCAGCAGAGAACAGAGCAGAGGAGGCTGCAGATATCCAGCACTGCGGCTACTGTGTCCAGCAGAGAATAGAGCAGAGGAGGCTGCAGGTATCCAGCACTGCCGCGACTGTGTCCAGTAGGGAACAGAGCAGAAGAGGCTGCAGATATCCAGCACTGCCGCTACTGTGTCCAGCAAAGAATAGAGCAGAGGAGGCTGCAGATATCCAGAACTGCGGCTACTGTGTCCAGCAGGGAACACAACAGAGGAGGTTGCAGATATCCAGCACTGCCACTACTGTGTCCAGCAAAGAACAGAGCAGAGGAGGCTGCAGATATCCAGCACTGCCACTACTGTGTCCAGCAGGGAACAGAGCAGAGGAGGCTGCAGATATCCAGCACTGCCACTACTGTGTCCAGCAGAGAACAGAGCAGAGGAGACTGTAGATATCCAGCACTGCCGCTACTGTGTCCAACAGGGAACAGAGCAGAGGAGGCTGTAGATATCCAGCACTGCCGCTACTGTGTCCAGCAAAGAACAGAACAGAGGAGGCTGCAGATATCCAGCACTGCCGCTACTGTGTCCAGCAGAGAACAGAGCAGAGGAGGCTGTAGATATCCAGCACTGCCACTACTGAGTCCAGCAGGGAACAGAGCAGAGGAGGCTGCAGATATCCAGCACTGCCGCTACTGTGTCCAGAAGGGAGCAGAGCAGAGGAGGCTGCAGATATCCAGCACTGCGGCTACTGTGTCCAGCAGGAGACAGAGCAGAGGAGGCTGCAGATATCCAGCACTGCCACTACTGAGTCCAGCAGGGAACAGAGCAGAGGAGGCTGCAGATATCCAGCACTGCCGCTACTGTGTCCAGCAGAGAGCAGAGCAGAGGAGGCTGCAGATATCCAGCACTGCCACTACTGTGTCCAGCAGGGGACAAAGCAGAGGAGGCTGCAGATATCCAGCACTGACGCTACTGTGTTCATCAGGGAAAAGAGCAGAGGAGGCTACAGATATCCAGCACAGCCGCTACTGTGTCCTGCAGGGAACAGAGCAGAGGAAGCTGCAGATATCCAGCACTGCCGCTACTTTGTCCAGCAAAGAACAGAGCAGAGGAGGCTGCAGATATCCAGCACTGCCACTACTGTGTCCAGCAGAGAACAGAGCAGAGGAGGCTGCAGATATCCAGCACTGCCACTACTGTGTCCAGCAGGGAGCAGAGCAGAGGAGGCTGCAGATATCCAGCACTGCCGCTACTGTGTCCAGCAGAGAACAGAGCAGAGGAGGCTGCAGATATCCAGCACTGCCGCTACTGTGTCCAGCAGAGAACAGAGCAGAGAAGGCTGCAGATATCCAGCACTGCCACTACTGTGTCCAGCAGGGAGCAGAGCAGAGGAGGCTGCAGATATCCAGCACTGCCGCTACTGTGTCCAGCAGAGAACAGAGCAGAGGAGGCTGCAGATATCCAGCACTGCCGCTACTGTGTCCAGCAGAGAATAGAGCAGAGGAGGCTGCAGATATCCAGCCCTGCCGCTACTGTGTCCAGCAGAAGACAGAGCAGAGGAAGCTGCAGATATCCAGCACTGCCACTACTGTGTCCAGCAAAGCACAGAGCAGAGGAGGCTGCAGATATCCAGCACTGCCATAACTGAGTCCAGCAGGGAGCAAAGCAGAGGAGGCTGCAGATATCCAGCACTGCCGCTACTGTGTCCAGCAGGGAACAGAGCAGAGGAGGCTGCAGATATCCAGCACTGCCGCTACTGTGTCCAGCAGAGAACAGAGCAGAGGAGGCTGCAGATATCCAGCACTGCCACTACTGTGTCCAGCAGGGAGCAGAGCAGAGGAGGCTGCAGATATCCAGCACTGCCGCTACTGTGTCCAGCAGGGAACAGAGCAGAGGAGGCTGCAGATATCCAGCACTGCCGCTACTGTGTCCAGCAGAGAACAGAGCAGAGGAGGCTGCAGATATCCAGCACTGCCACTACTGTGTCCAGCAGGGAACAGAACAGAGGAGGCTACAGATATCCAGCACTGCCGCTACTGTGTCCAGCAGGGAACAGAGCCGAGGAGACTGCAGATATCCAGCACTGCCGCTACTGTGTCCAGCAGAGAACAGAGCAGAGGAGGCTGCAGATATCCAGCACTGCCACTACTGTGTCCAGCAAAGAACAGATCAGAGGAGGCTGTAGATATACAGCACTGCCGCTACTGTGTCCAGCAGAGAACAGAGCAGAGGAGGCTGCAGATATCCAGCACTGCCGCTACTGTGTCCAGCAAAGAACAGATCAGAGGAGGCTGTAGATATACAGCACTGCCGCTACTGTGTCCAGCAGAGAACAGAGCAGCGGAGGCTGCAGATATACAGCACTGCCGCTACTGTGTCCAGCAGAGAACAGAGTAGAGGAGGCTGCAGATATCCAGGACTGCGAATACTGTGTCCAGCAGGGAACAGAGCAAAGGAGGCTGCAGATATCCATCACTGCCACTACTGTGTCCAGCAGTGAACAGAACAGAGGAGGCGGCAGATATCCAGCACTGCCACTACTGTGTCCAGCAGGGAACAAAGCAGAGGAGGCTGCAGATATCCAGCACTGCCGCTACTGTGTCCAGCAGGGAACAGAGCAGAGGAGGCTGCAGATATCCAGCACTGCCGCTACTGAGTCCAGCAGGGAACAGAGCAGAGGAGGCTGCAGATATCCAGCACTGCCGCTACTGTGATGAGCAAAGAACAGAGCAGAGGAGGCTGCAGATATCCAGCACTGCCGCTACTGTGTCCAGCAGGGAACAGAGCAGAGGAGGCTGCAGATATCCAGCACTGCCGCTACTGTGATGAGCAAAGAACAGAGCAGAGGAGGCTGCAGATATCCAGCACTGCCGCTACTGTGTCCAGCAGAGAACAGAGCAGAGGAGGCTGCAGATATTCATCACTGCCGCTACTGGGTCCAGCAAAGAACAGAGCAGAGGAGGCAGCAGATATCCAGCACTGCCACTACTGTGTCCAGCAGAGAACAGAACAGAGGAGGCTGCAGATATCCAGCACTGCCACTACTGTGTCCAGCACAGAACAGAACTGAGGAGGCTGCAGATATCCAGGACCGCCACTACTGTCTCCAGCAGGGAACAGAGCTGAGGAGGTTGCAGATATCCAGCACTGCCGCTACTGAGTCCAGCAGAGAACAGAGCAGAGAAGGCTGCAGATATACAGCACTGCCGCTACTGTGTCCAGCAAAGAACAGAGCAGAGGAGGCAGCAGATATCCAGCACTGCCGCTACTGTGTCCAGCAGGGAACAGAGCAGAGGAGGCTGCAGATATCCAGGACTGCCGCTACTGTGTCCAGCAGGGAACAGAGCAGAGGAGGCTGCAAATATCCAGCACTGCGGCTACTATGTCCAGCAGAGAATAGAGCAGAAGAGGCTGCAGATATCCAGCACTGCCGCTACTGTGTCCAGCAGGGAACAGAGCAGAGGAGGCTGCAGATATCCTGCACTGCCGGAACTGTGTCCAGCAGAGAATAGAGCAGAGGAGGCTGCAGATATCCAACACTGCAACTACTGTGTCCAGCAGAGAATAGAGCAGAGGAGGCTGCAGGTATCCAGCACTGCCGCGACTGTGTCCAGCAGGGAACAGAGCAGAAGAGGCTGCAGATATCCAGCACTGCCGCTACTGTGTCCAGCAAAGAATAGAGCAGAGGAGGCTGCAGATATCCAGAACTTTGGCTACTGTGTCCAGCAGGGAACACAACAGAGGAGGTTGCAGATATCCAGCACTGCCACTACTGTGTCCAGCAGAGAATAGAGTAGAGGAGGCTGCAGATATCCAACACTGCGGCTTCTGTGTCCAGCAAAGAACAGAGCAGAGGAGGCTGCAGATATCCAGCACTGCCGCAACTGTGTCCAGCAGGGAACAGAGCAGAGGAGGCTGCTGATATCTAGCACTGCCACTACTGAGTCCAGCAGGGAACAGAGCAGAGGAGGCTGCAGATATACAGCACTGCCGCTACTGTGTCCAGCAGAGAATAGAGCAGAGGAGGCTGCAGATATCCAGCACTACCGCTACTGTATCCAGCAGGGAACAGAGCAGAGGAGGCTGCAGATATCCAGCACTGCCGCTACTGTGTCCAGCAGAGAATAGAGCAGAGGAGGCTGCAGATATCCAGCACTGCGGCTACTGTGTCCAGCAGGGAACAGAGCAGAGGAGGCTGCAGATATCCAGCACTGCCGCTACTGTGTCCAGCAGAGAACAGAGCAGAGGAGGCTGCTGATAACTAGCACTGCCACTACTGAGTCCAGCAGGGAACAGAGCAGAGGAGGCTGCAGATATACAGCACTGCGGCTACTGTGTCCAGCAGAGAATAGAGCAGAGGAGGCTGCAGATATCCAGCACTGCCGCTACTGTGTCCAGCAGGGAACAGAGCAGAGGAGGCTGCAGATATCCAGCACTGCCGCTACTGTGTCCAGCAGAGAATAGAGCAGAGGAGGCTGCAGATATCCAGCACTGCCACTACTGTGTCCAGCAGAGAATAGAGCAGAGGAGGCAGTAGATATCCAGCACTGCCACTACTGTGTCCAGCAGGGAACAGAGCAGAGGAGGCTGCAGATATCCAACACTGCGGCTACTGTGTCCAGCAAAGAACAGAGCAGAGGATGCTGCAGATATCCAGCACTCCCGCTACTATGTCCAGCAGAGAACAGAGCAGAGGAGACTGCAGATATCTAGCACTGCCACTACAGAGTCCAGCAGGGAACAGAGCAGAGGACGCTGCAGATATACAGCACTGCCACTACTGAGTCCAGCAGGGAACAGAGCAGAGGAGGCTGCAGATATACAGCACTGCCGCTACTGTGTCCAGCAAAGAACAGAGCAGAGGAGGCTGCAGATATCCAGCACTGTCGCTACTGGGTCCAGCAAAGTACAGAGCAGAGGAGGCTGCAGATGTCCAGCACTGCCACTTCTGTGTCCAGCAGAGAACAGAACAGAGGAGGCTGCAGATATCCAGCACTGCCACTACTGTGTCCAGCAGAGAACATAGCAGAGGACGCTGCAGATATCCAGCACTGCCACTACTGTGTCCAGCAGGGAACAGAGCAGAGGAGGCTGCAGATATCCAGGACTGCCACTACTGTCTCCAGCAGGGAACAGAGCAAAGGAGGCTGCAGATATCCAGCACTGTCGCTACTGTGTCCAGCAGGGAACAGAGCAGAGGAGGCTGCAGATATCCAGCACTGCCGCTACTGTGTCCAGCAGAAAACAGAGCAGAGGAGGCTGCAGATATCCAGCACTGCTGCTACTGTGTCCAGCAGGGAACAAAGCAGAGGAGGCTGCAGATATCCAGCACTGCCACTACTGTGTCCAGCAGAGAATAGAGCAGAGGAGGCTGCAGATATCCAGCACTGCCTCTACTGTGTCCAGCAGGGAACAGAGCAGAGGAGGCTGCAGATATCCAGCACTGCCGCTACTGTGTCTAGTAGGGAACAGAACAGAGGAGGCTGCAGATATCCAGCACTGCCGCTACTGTGTCCAGTAGGGAACAGAACAGAGGAGGCTGCAGATATCCAGCACTGCCACTACTGTGTCCAGCAGGGAACAGAGCAGAGGAGGCTGCAGATATCCAGCACTGCGGCTACTGTGTCCATCAGGGAACAGAGCAGAGGAGGCGGCAGATATCCAGCACTGCCGCTACTGTGTCCAGCAGGGAGCAGAGCAGAGGAGGCTGCAGATATCCAGCACTGCCGCTACTGTGTCCAGCAGGAGACAGAGCAGAGGAGGCTCCAGATATCCAGCACTGTCACTACTGTGTCCAGCAAAGAACAGAGCAGAGGAGGCTGCAGATATCCAGCACTGCCGCTACTTTGTGCAGCAAAGAACAGAGCAGAGGAGGCTGCAGATATCCAGCACTGCCACTACTGTGTCCAACAGGGAGCAGAGCAGAGGAGGCTGCAGATATCCAGCACTGCCGCTACTGTGTCCAGCAGGGAGCAGAGCAGAGGAGGCTGCAGATATCCAGCACTGCCGCTACTGTGTCCAGCAAAGAACAGAGCAGAGGAGACTGCAGGTATCCAGCACTGCCGCTACTGTGTCCAGCAGGGAACAGAACAGAGGAGGATGCAAATATCAAGCACTGCCGCTATTGTGTCCAGCAGAGAACAGAGCAGAGGAGGCTGCAGATATCCAGCACTGCCGCTACTGTGTCCAGCAGAGAACAGAGCAGAGGAGGCTGCAGATATCCAGCACTGCCGCTACTGTGTCCAGCAGAGAATAGAGCAGAGGAGGCTGCAGATATCCAGCACTGCCGCTACTGTGTCCAGCAGAGAACATAGCAGAGGAAGCTGCAGATATCCAGCACTGCCACTACTGTGTCCAGCAAAGCACAGAGCAGAGGAGGCTGCAGATATCCAGCACTGCCACAACTGAGTCCAGCAGGGAACAGAGCAGAGGAGGCTGCAGATATCCAGCACTGCCGCTACTGTGTCCAGCAGGGAGCAGAGCAGAGGAGGCTGCAGATATCCAGCACTGCCGCTACTGTGTCCAGCAGGGAACAGAGCAGAGGAAGCTGCAGATATCCAGCACTGCCGCTACTGTGTCCAGCAGGGAACAGAGCCGAGGAGATTGCAGAAATCCAGAACTGCCGCTACTGTGTCCAGCAAAGAACAGAGCAGAGGAGGCTGTAGATATCCAGCACTGCCGCTACTGTGTCCAGCAGAGAACAGAGCAGAGGAGGCTGCAGATATCCAGCACTGACGATACTGTGTCCAGCAAAGAACAGAGCAGAGGAGGCTGCAGATATCCAGCACTGCCACTACTGTGTCCAGCAGTGAACAGAACAGAGGAGGCGGCAGATATCCAGCACTGCCGCTACTGTGTCCAGCAGGGAACAGAGCAGAGGAGGCTGCAGATATCCAGCACTGCCGCTACTGTGTCCAGCAGAGAACAGAGCAGAGGAGGCTGCAGATATCCAGCACTGCCGCTACTGGGTCCAGCAAAGAACAGAGCAGAGGAGGCTGCAGATATCCAGCACTGCCACTACTGTGTCCAGCAGAGAACAGAACAGAGGAGGCTGCAGATATCCAGCACTGCCACTACTGTGTCCAGCAGAGAACAGAACTGAGGAGGCTGCAGATATGCAGGACTGCCACTACTGTCTCCAGCAGGGAACAGAGCAGAGGAGGTTGCAGATATCCAGCACTGCCGCTACTGTGTCCAACAGAGAACAGAGCAGAGGAGGCTGCAGATATCCAGCACTGCCGCTACTGTGTCCAGCAAAGAACAGAGCAGAGGAGGCAGCAGATATCCAGCACTGCGGCTACTATGTCCAGCAGAGAATAGAGCAGAGGAGGCTGCAGATATCCAGCACTGCCGCTACTGTGTCCAGCAGGGAACAGAGCAGAGGAGTCTGCAGATATCCTGCACTGCCGGAACTGTGTCCAGCAGAGAATAGAGCAGAGGAGGCTGCAGATATACATCACTGCAACTACTGTGTCCAGCAGAGAATAGAGCAGAGGAGGCTGCAGATATCCAGCACTGCTGCTGCTGTGTCCAGCAGGTAACAGAGCAGAGGAGGCTGCAGATATCCAGCACTGCGGCTACTGTGTCCAGCAGAGAATAGAGCAGAGGAGGCTGCAGGTATCCAGCACTGCCTCGACTGTGTCCAGCAGGGAACAGAGCAGAAGAGGCTGCAGATATCCAGCACTGCCGCTACTGTTTCCAGCAAAGAATAGAGCAGAGGAGGCTGCAGATATCCAGTACTGCGGCTACTGTGTCCAGCAGGGAACACAACAGAGGAGGTTTCAGATATCCAGCACTGCCACTACTGTGTCCAGCAGAGAATAGAGCAGAGGAGGCTGCAGATATCCAAAACTGCGGCTACTGTGCCAAGCAAAGAACAGAGCAGAGGAGGCTGCAGATATCCAGCACTACCGCTACTGTGTCCAGAAGAGAACAGAGCAGAGGAGGCTGCTGATATCCAGCACTGCCAATACTGAGTCCAGCAGGGAACAGAGCAGAGGAGGCTGCAGGTATACAGCACTGCGGCTACTGTGTCCAGCAGAGAATATAGCAGAGGAGGCTGCAGATATCCAGCACTGCCGCTACTGTGTCCAGCAGGGAACAGAGCAGAGGAGGCTGCAGATATCCAGCACTGCCGCTACTGTGTCCAGCAGAGAATAGAGCAGAGGAGGCTGCAGATATCCAGCACTGCGGCTACTGTGTCCAGCAGGGAACAGAGCAGAGGAGGCTGCAGATATCCAGCACTGCCGCTACTGTGTCCAGCAGAGAACAGAGCAGAGGAGGCTGCTGATATCTAGCACTGCCACTACTGAGTCCAGCAGGGAACAGAGCAGAGGAGGCTGCAGATATACAGCACTGCGTCTACTGTGTCCAGCAGAGAACAGAGCAGAGGAGGCTGCTGATATCTAGCACTGCCACTACTGAGTCCAGCAGGGAACAGAGCAGAGGAGGCTGCAGATATCCAGCACTGCCGCTACTGTGTCCAGCAGGGAACAGAGCAGAGGAGGCTGCAGATATCCAGCACTGCCGCTACTGTGTCCAGCAGAGAATAGAGCAGAGGAGGCAGCAGATATCCAGCACTGCCACTACTGTGTCCAGCAGAGAATAGAGCAGAGGAGGCAGTAGATATCCAGCACTGCCACTACTGTGTCCAGCAGGGAACAGAGCAGAGGAGGCTGCAGATATCCAACACTGCGGCTACTGTGTCCAGCAAAGAACAGAGCAGAGGAGGCTGCAGATATCCAGCACTCCAACTACTGTGTCCAGCAGAGAACAGAGCAGAGGAGGCTGCAGATATCTAGCACTGCCACTATAGAGTCCAGCAGGGAACAGAGTAGAGGAGGCTGCAGATATACAGCACTGCCACTACTGAGTCCAGCAGGGAACAGAGCAGAGGAGGCTGCAGATATCCAACACTGCCACTACTGTGTCCAGCAAAGTACAGAGCAGAGGAGGCTGCAGATTTCCAGCACTGCCACTTCTGTGTCCAGCAGAGAACAGAACAGAGGAGGCTGCAGATATCCAGCACTGCCACTACTGTGTCCACCAGATAACAGAGCAGAGGACGCTTCAGATATCCAGCACTGCCACTACTGTGTCCAGCAGGGAACAGAGCAGAGGATGCTGCAGATATCCAGCACTGCCGCTACTGTGTCCAGCAGGGAACAGAGCAGAGGAGGCTGCAGATATCCAGCACTGCCGCTACTGTGTCCAGCAGAAAACAGAGCAGAGGAGGCTGCAGATATCCAGCACTGCCGCTACTGTGTCCAGCAGAGAATAGAGCAGAGGAGGCTGCAGATATCCAGCACTGCCACTACTGTGTCCACCAGATAACAGAGCAGAGGACGCTTCAGATATCCAGCACTGCCACTACTGTGTCCAGCAGGGAACAGAGCAGAGGATGCTGCAGATATCCAGCACTGCCGCTACTGTGTCCAGCAGGGAACAGAGCAGAGGAGGCTGCAGATATCCAGCACTGCCGCTACTGTGTCCAGCAGGGAACAGAGCAGAGGAGGCTGCAGATATCCAGCACTGCCGCTACTGTGTCCAGCAGAGAATAGAGCAGAGGAGGCTGCAGATATCCAGCACTGCCTCTACTGTGTCCAGCAGGGAACAGAGCAGAGGAGGCTGCAGATATCCATCACTGCCGCTACTGTGTCCAGCAGAGAATAGAGCAAAGGAGGCTGCAGATATCCAGCACTGCGGCTAATGTGTCCAGCAGGGAACACAACAGAGGAGGCTGCAGATATCCAGCACTGCCGCTACTGTGTTTAGCAGAGAATAGAGCAGAGGAGGCTGCAGATATCCAGCACTGCCGCTACTGTGTCCAGCAGGGAACAGAACAGAGGAGGCTGCAGATATCCAGCACTGCCGCTACTGTGTCCAGCAGGGAACAGAGCAGAGGAGGCTGCAGATATCCAGCACTGCCGCTACTGTGTCCAGCAGGGAACAGAACAGAGGAGGCTGCAGATATCCAGCACTGCCACTACTGTGTCCAGCAGGGAACAGAGCAGAGGAGGCTGCAGATATCCAGCACTGCGGCTACTGTGTCCAGCAGGGAACAGAGCAGAGGAGGCGGCAGATATCCAGCACTGCCGCTACTGTGTCTACAGGGAACAGAACAGAGGAGGCTGCAGATATCCAGCACTGCCACAACTGTGTCCAGCAGAGAACAGAGCAGAGGAGGCTGCAGATATCCAGCACTGCCGCTACTGTGTCCAGCAGAGAACAGAGCAGAGGAGGCTGCAGATATCCAGCACTGCCGCTACTGTGTCCAGCAAAGAACAGAGCAGAGGAGGCGGCAGATATCCAGCACTGCCGCTACTGTGTCTACAGGGAACAGAGCAGAGGAGGCTGCAGATATCCAACACTGCCACTACTGTGTCTACAGGGAACAGAGCAGAGGAGGCAGCAGATATCCAGCACTGCCGCTACTGTGTCCAGCAAAGAACAGAACAGAGGAGGCTGCAGATATCCAGCACTGCCACTACTGTGTCCAGCAGGGAACAGAGCAGAGGAGGCTGCAGATATCCAGCACTGCGGCTACTGTGTCCAGCAGGGAACAGAGCAGAGGAGGCGGCAGATATCCAGCACTGCCGCTACTGTGTCTACAGGGAACAGAACAGAGGAGGCTGCAGATATCCAGCACTGCCACTACTGTGTCTACAGGGAACAGAGCAGAGGAGGCTGCAGATATCCAGCACTGCCACTACTGTGTCCAGCAGAGAACAGAGCAGAGGAGGCTGCAGATATCCAGCACTGCCGCTACTGTGTCCAGCAGAGAACAGAGCAGAGGAGGCTGCAGATATCCAGCACTGCCGCTACTGTGTCCAGCAAAGAACAGAGCAGAGGAGGCGGCAGATATCCAGCACTGCCGCTACTGTGTCTACAGGGAACAGAGCAGAGGAGGCTGCAGATATCCAACACTGCCACTACTGTGTCTACAGGGAACAGAGCAGAGGAGGCAGCAGATATCCAGCACTGCCGCTACTGTGTCCAGCAGAGAACAGAGCAGAGGAGCCTGCAGATATCCAGCACTGCCACTACTGTGTCCAGCAGGGAAGAGAACAGAGGAGGCTGCTGATATCCAGCACTACCACTACTGTGTCCAGCAGAGAACAGAGCAGAGGAGGCTGCAGATATCCAGCACTGCCACTACTGTGTCCAGAAGGGAACAGAGCAGAGGAGTCTACAGATATCCAGCACTGCCGCTACTGTGTCCAACAAAGAACAGAGCAGAGGAAGCTGCAGATATCCAGCACTGCCACTACTGTGTCCAGAAGGGAACAGAGCAGAGGAGGCTGCAGATATCCAGCACTGTCACTACTGTGTCCAGCAAAGAACAGAGCAGAGGAGGCTGCAGATATCCAGCACTGCCACTACTGTGTCCAACAAAGAACAGAGCAGAGGAGGCTGCAGATATCCACCACTGCCGCTACTGTGTCCAGCAGGGAACAGAGAAGAGGAGGCTGCAGATATCCAGCACTGCCACTACTGTGTCCAGCAAAGAACAGAGCAGAGGAGGCTGCAGAAACCCAGCACTGCCGCTACTGTGTCCAGCAAATAACAGAGCAGAGGAGGCTGCAGATATCCAGCACTGCCACTACTGTGTCCAGCAAAGAACAGAGCAGAGGAGGCTGCAGATATCCAGCACTGCCGCTACTGTGTCCAGCAGGGAACAGAGCAGAGGAGGCTGCAGATATCCAGCACTGCCACTACTGTGTCCAGCAAAGAACAGAGCAGAGGAGGCTGCAGAAACCCAGCACTGCCGCTACTGTGTCCAGCAAAGAACAGAGCAGAGGAGGCTGCAGATATCCAGCACTGCCACTACTGTGACCAGCAAAGAACAGAGCAGAGGAGGCTGTAGATATCCACCACTTCCTCTACTGTGTCCAGCAGGGAACAGAAAAGAGGAGGCTGCAGATATCCAGCACTGCCTCTACTGTGTCCAGCAGGGGACAGAGCAGAGGAGGCTGCAGATATCCAGCACTGCCGCTACTGTGTTCATCAGGGAAAAGAGGAGAGGAGGCTGCAGATATCCAGCACTGCCGCTACTGTGTCCTGCAGGGAACAGAACAGAGGAGGCTGCAGGTATCCAGCACTGCCGCTACTGTGTCCTGCAGGGAACAGAGCAGAGGAGGCGGCAGATATTCAGCACTGCCGCTACTGTGTCCAGCAGGGAACAGAACAGAGGAGGCTGCAGATATCCAGCACTGCCGCTACTGTGTCCTGCAGGGAACAGAGCAGAGGAGGCGGCAGATATTCAGCACTGCCGCTACTGTGTCCAGCAGGGAACAGAACAGAGGAGGCTGCAGATATCCAGCGCTGCCACTACTGTGTCCAGCAGGGAACAGAACAGAGGAGGCTGCAGATATCCAGCACTGCCGCTACTGTGTCCTGCAGGGAACAGAGCAGAGGAGGCGGCAGATATTCAGCACTGCCGCTACTGTGTCCAGCAGGGAACAGAACAGAGGAGGCTGCAGATATCCAGCACTGCCGCTACTGTGTTCAGCAGGGAACAGAGCAGAGGAGCCTGCAGATATCCAGCACTGCCACTACTGGGTCCAGCAGGGAACAGAAAAGAGGAGGCTGCAGATATACAGCACTGCCTCTAATGTGTCCAGCAGGGGACAGAGCAGAGGAGGCTGCAGATATCCAGCACTGCCGCTACTGTGTCCAGCAGGGAACAGAAAAGAGGAGGCTGCAGATATCCAGCACTGCCTCTACTGTGTCCAGCAGGGGACAGAGCAGAGGAGGCTGCAGATATCCAGCACTGCCGCTACTGTGTTCATCAGGGAAAAGAGCAGAGGAGGCTACAGATATCCGCACTGCTGCTACTGTGTCCTGCAGGGAACAGAGCAGAGGAGGCGGCAGATATCCAGCACTGCCGCTACTGTGTCCAGCAGGGAACAGAAGAGAGGAGGCTGCAGATATCCAGCATTGCCACTACTGTGTTCATCAGGGAAAAGAGCAGAGTAGGCTACAGATATCCAGCACTGCCACTACTATGTCTTGCAGGGAACAGGGCAGAGGAGGCGGCAGATATCCAGCACTGCCGCTACTGTGTCCAGCAGGGAACAGAACAGAGGAGGCTGCAGATATCCAGCACTGCCGCTACTGTGTCCAGCAGGGAACAGAACAGAGTAGGCTGCAGATATCCAGCACTGCCACTACTGTGTTCATCAGGGAAAAGAGCAGAGGAGGCTGCAGATATCCAGCACTGCCGCAACTGTGTCCAGCAGGGAACAGAGCAGAGGAGGCTGCTGATATCCAGCACTGCCACTACTGTGTCCTGTAGGGAACAGAGCAGAGGAGGCGGCAGATATCCAGCACTGCCGCTACTGTGTCCAGCAGGGAACAGAGCAGAGGAGGCTGCTGATATCCAGCACTGCCACTACTGTGTCCAGCAGGGAACAGAGCAGAGGAGGCTGCAGGTATCCAGCACTGCCGCTACTGTGTTCATCAGGGAAAAGAGCAGAGGAGGCTACAGATATCCAGCACTGCCACTACTGTGTCCTTCAGGGAACAGAGCAGAGGAGGCGGCAGATATCCAGCACTGCCGCTACTGTGTCCAGCAGGGAACAGAGAAGAGTAGGCTGCTGATATCCAGCACTGCCGCTACTGTGTCCACCAGGGAACAGAGCAGAGGAGGCTGCTGATATCCAGCACTGCCACTACTGTGTCCAGCAGGGAACAGAGCAGAGGAGGCTGCAGATATCCAGCACTGCCGCTACTGTGTTCATCAGGGAAAAGAGCAGAGGAGGCTACAGATATCCAGCACTGCCACTACTGTGTCCTGCAGGGAACAGAGCAGAGGAGGCGGCAGATATCCAGCACTGCCGCTACTGTGTCCAGCGGGGAACAGAGCAGAGGAGGCTGCTGATATCCAGCACTGCCGCTACTGTGTTCATCAGGGAAAAGAGCAGAGGAGGCAACAGATATCCAGCACTGCCACTACTGTGTCCTGCAGGGAACAGAGCAGAGGAGGCGGCAGATATCCAGCACTGCCGCTACTGTGTCCAGCAGGGAACAGAGCAGAGGAGGCTGCAGATATCCAGCACTGCCGCTACTGTGTCCAGCAGGGAACAGAGCAGAGGAGGCTGCAGATATCCAGCACTGCCGCTACTGTGTCCAGCAGAGAACAGAGCAGAGGAGGCTGCAGATATCCAGCACTGCCGCTACTTTGTCCAGCAGGGAACAGAGCAGAGGAGGCTGCAGGTATCCAGCACTGCCGCTACTGTGTTCATCAGGGAAAAGAACAGAGGAGGCTACAGATATCCAGCACTGCCACTACTGTGTCCTGCAGGGAACAGAGCAGACGAGGCGGCAGATATCCAGCACTGCCGCTACTGTGACCAACAGGGAACAGAGCAGAGGAGGCTGCAGATATCCAGCACTGCCGCTACTGTGTCCAGCAGGGAACAGAGCAGAGGAGGCTGCAGATATCCAGCACTGCCGCTACTGTGTCCAGCAGAGAACAGAGCAGAGGAGGCCGCAGATATCCAGCACTGCCTCTAATGTGTCCAGCAAAGAACAGAACAGAGGAGGCTGCAGATATCCAGCACTGCCGCTTCTGTGTCTAGCAAAGAACACAGCAGAGGAGACTGCAGATATCCAGCACTGCCGCATCTGTGTCCAGCAGGAGACAGAGCAGAGGAGGCTGCAGATATCCAGCACTGCCGCTACTGTGTCCAGCAGGAGACAGAGCAGAGGAGGCTGCAGATATCCAGCCCTGCCACTACTGTGTCCAGCAGAGAACAGAACAGAGGAGGCTGCAGACATCCAGCACTGCCGCTACTGTGTCCAGCAGGGAAAAGAACAGAGGAGGCTGCATATATCCAGCACTGCTACTACGGTGTCCAGCAGGGAACTGAGCAGAGGAGGCTGCAGATATCCAGCACTGCCACTACTGTGTCCAGCAGGGAACAGAGCATAGGAGGCTGCAGAAATCCAGCACTGCTACTACTGTGTCCAGCAGGGAACAGAACAGAGGAGGCTGCAGATATCCAGCACTGCCGCTACTGTGTCCAGCAGGGAACAGAGCAGAGGAGGCTGCAAATATCCAGCACTGCCACTACTGTGTCCAGCAGGGAACAGAGCAGAGGAGGCTGCAGATATCCAGCACTGCTGCTACTCTGTCCAGCAGGGTACAGAACAGAGGAGGCTGCAGATATCCAGCACTGCCGCTACTGTATCCAGCAGGGAACAGAGCAGAGGAGGTTGCAGATATTCAGAACTGCCACTACTGTGTCCAGCAGGGAACAGAGCAGAGGAGGCTGCAGATATCCAGCACTGCCGCTACTGTGTCCAGCAGGGAACAGAGCAGAGGAGCCTGCAGATATACAGCACGGCCACTACTGTGTCCAGCAAAGAACAGAGCAGAGGAGGCTGCAGATATCCAGCACTGCCGCTACTGTGTCCAGCAGGGAACAGAGCAGAGGAGGCTGCAGATATCCAGCACTGCCACTACTGTGTGCAGCAGGAGACAGAGCAGAGGAGGCTGCAGATAGCCAGCACTGCCGCTACTGTGTGCAGCAGGAGACAGAGCAGAGGAGGCTGCAGATATCCAGCACTGCCACTACTGTGTCCAGCAGAGAACAGAGCAGAGGAGGCTGCAGATATCCAGCACTGCCGCTACTGTGTCCAGCAGAGAACAGAGCAGAGGAGGCTGTAGATATCCAGCACTGCCACTACTGAGTCCAGCAGGGAACAGAGCAGAGGAGGCTGCAGATATCCAGCACTGCCGCTACTGTGTCCAGAAGGGAGCAGAGCAGAGGAGGCTGCAGATATCCAGCACTGCCGCTACTGTGTCCAGCAGGAGACAGAGCAGAGGCGGCTGCAGATATCCAGCACTGCCACTACTGAGTCCAGCAGGGAACAGAGCAGAGGAGGCTGCTGATATCCAGCACTGCCGCTACTGTGTCCAGCAGGGAGCAGAGCTGAGGAGGCTGCAGATATCCAGCACTGCTACTACTGTGTCCAGCAAAGAACAGAGCAGAGGAGGCTGCAGATATCCAGCACTGCCACTACTGAGTCCAGCAGGGAACAGAGCAGAGGAGGCTGCAGATATCCAGCACTGCCACTACTGTGTCCAGCAGGAGGCAGAGCAGAGGAGGCTGCAGATATCCAGCACTGCCGCTACTGTGTCCAGCAGAGAACAGAGCAGAGGAGGCTGCAGATATCCAGCACTGCCGCTACTGTGTCCAGCAGAGAACAGAGCAGTGGAAGCTGCAGATATCCAGCACTGCCACTACTGTGTCCAGCAAAGCACAGAGCAGAGGAGGCTGCAGATATCCAGCACTGCCGCTACTGTGTCCAGCAGGAGACAGAGCAGAGGAGGCTGCAGATATCCAGCACTGCCTCTACTGTGTCCAGCAGGGAGCAGAGCAGAGGAGGCTGCAGATATCCAGCACTGCCGCTACTGTGTCCAGTAGAGAGTAGAGCAGAGGAGGCTGGAGATATAAAGCACTGCCTCTACTGTGTCCAGCAGGGAACAGAGCAGAGGAGGCTGCAGGTATCCAGCACTGCCGCTACTGTGTCCTGCAGGGAACAGAGCAGAGGAGGCGGCAGATATCCAGCACTGCCGCTACTGTGTCCAGCAGGGAACAGAGCAGAGGAGGCTGCTGATATCCAGCACTGCCGCTACTGTGTCCAGCAGGGAACAGAGCAGAGGAGGCTGCTGATATCCAGCACTGCCGCTACTGTGTCCAGCAGGGAACAGAACAGAGGAGGCTGCAGATATCCAGCACTGCCGCTACTGTGTTCATCAGGGAAAAGAGCAGAGGAGGCTACAGATATCCAGCACTGCCACTACTGTGTCCTGCAGGGAACAGAGCAGAGGAGGCGGCAGATATCCAGCACTGCCGCTACTGTGTCCAGCAGGGAACAGAGCAGAGGAGGCTGCAGGTATCCAGCACTGCCGCTACTGTGCTCATCAGGGAAAAGAGCAGAGGAGGCTACAGATATCCAGCACTGCCACTACTGTGTCCAGCAGGGAAAAGAGCAGAGGAGGCTACAGATATCCAGCACTGCCGCTACTGTGTAGAGCAGGGAACAGAGCAGAGGAGGCTGCAGATATCCAGCACTGCCGCTACTGTGTCCAGCAGGGAACAGAGCAGAGGAGGCTGCAGATATCCAGCACTGCCGCTACTGTGTCCAGCAGAGAACAGAGTAGAGGAGGATGCAGATATCCAGCACTGCCTCTAATGTGTCCAGCAAAGAACAGAACAGAGGAGGCTGCAGATATCCAGCACTGCCGCTTCTGTGTCTATCAAAGAACACAGCAGAGGAGACTGCAGATATCCAGCACTGTCGCATCTGTGTCCAGCAGGAGACAGAGCAGAGGAGGCTGCAGATATCCAGCACTGCCGCTACTGTGTCCAGCAGGAGACAGGGCAGAGGAGGCTGCAGATATCCAGCACTGCCGCTACTGTGTCCAGCAGGAGAAAGAGCAGAGGAGGCTGCAGATATCCAGCCCTGCCACTACTGTGTCCAGCAGAGAACAGAACAGAGGAGGCTGCAGATATCCAGCACTGCCTCTACTATGTCCAGCAGAGAACAGAGCAGATGAGACTGCAGATATCCAGCACTGCCGCTACTGTGTCCAGCAGGGAACAGAACAGAGGAGGGTGCATATATCCAGCACTGCTACTACGGTGTCCAGCAGGGAACTGAGCAGAGGAGGCTGCAGATATCCAGCACTGCCGCTACTGTGTCCAGCAGGGAACAGAGCATAGGAGGCTGCAGAAATCCAGCACTGCTACTACTGAGTCCAGCAGGGAACAGAGCATAGGAGGCTGCAAAAATCCAGCACTGCTACTACTGTGTCCAGCAGGGAACAGAACAGAGGAGGCTGCAGATATCCAGCACTGCCGCTACTGTGTCCAGCAGGGAACAGAGCATAGGAGGCTGCAGAAATCCAGCACTGCTACTACTGTGTCCAGCAGGGAACAGAGCATAGGAGGCTGCAAAAATCCAGCACTGCTACTACTGTGTCCAGCAGGGAACAGAGCAGAGGAGGCTGCAAATATCCAGCACTGCCACTACTGTGTCCAGCAGGGAAGAGAGCAGAGGAGGCTGCAGATATCCAGCACTGCTGCTACTCTGTCCAGCAGGGTACAGAACAGAGGAGGCTGCAGATATCCAGCACTGCCGCTACTGTATCCAGCAGGGAACAGAGCAGAGGAGGTTGCAGATATTCAGCACTGCCGCTACTGTGTCAGGCAGGGAACAGAGCAGAGGAGGCTGCAGATATCCAGCACTGCCGCTACTGTGTCCAGCAGGGAACAGAGCAGAGGAGGCTGCAGATATCCAGCACTGCCACTACTGTGTCCAGCAGGGAACAGAGCAGAGGAGCCTGCAGATATACAGCACGGCCACTACTGTGTCCAGCAAAGAACAGAGCAGAGGAGGCTGCAGATATCCAGCACTGCCGCTACTGTGTCCAGCAGAGAACAGAACAGAGGAGGCTGCAGATATCCAGCACTGCCGCTACTGTGTCCAGCAGGGAACAGAGCAGAGGAGCCTGCAGATATACAGCACGGCCACTACTGTGTTCAGCAAAGAACAGAGCAGAGGAGGCTGCAGATATCCAGCACTGCCGCTACTGTGTCCAGCAGAGAACAGAACAGAGGAGGCTGCAGATATCCAGCACTGCCTCTACTATGTCCAGCAGAGAACAGAGCAGAGGAGACTGCAGATATCCAGCACTGCCGCTACTGTGTCCAGCAGGGAACAGAGCAGAGGAGGCTGCAGATATCCAGCACTGCCACTACTGTGTCCAGAAGGGAACAGAACAGAGGAGGCTGCAGATATCCAACACTGCCACTACTGTGTCCAGCAGAGAACAGAGCAGAGGAGGCTGCAGATATCCAGCACTGCCACTACTGTGTCCAGCAGAGAACAGAGCAGAGGAGGCTGCAGATATCCAGCACTGCCTCTAATGTGTCCAGCAGGGAACAGAGCAGAGGAGGCTGCAGATATCCAGCACTGCCACTACTGTGTCCAGCAGGGAACAGAGCAGAGGAGCCTGCAGATATACAGCACGGCCACTACTGTGTCCAGCAAAGAACAGAGCAGAGGAGGCTGCAGATATCCAGCACTGCCACTACTGTGTCCAGCAGGGAACAGAGCAGAGGAGGCTGCAGATATCCAGCACTGCCACTACTGTGTCCAGCAGAGAACAGAGCAGAGGAGACTGTAGATATCCAGCACTGCCGCTACTGTGTCCAGCAGGGAACAGAGCAGAGGAGGCTGCAGATATCCAGCACTGCCGCTACTGTGTCCAGCAAAGAACAGAACAGAGGAGGCTGCAGATATCCAGCACTGCCGCTAATGTGTCCAGCAGAGAACAGAGCAGAGGAGGCTGTAGATATCCAGCACTGCCACTACTGAGTCCAGCAGGGAACAGAGCAGAGGAGGCTGCAGATATCCAGCACTGCCGCTACTGTGTCCAGAAGGGAGCAGAGCAGAGGAGGCTGCAGATATCCAGCACTGCCGCTACTGTGTCCAGCAGGAGAGAGAGCAGAGGAGGCTGCAGATATCCAGCACTGCCACTACTGAGTCCAGCAGGGAACAGAGCAGAGGAGGCTGCAGATATCCAGCACTGCCGCTACTGTATCCAGCAGGAAGCAGAGCAGAGGAGGCTGCAGATATCCAGCACTGCCGCTACTGTGTCCAGCAGGAGACAGAGCAGAGGAGGCTGCAGATATCCAGCACTGTCACTACTGTGTCCAGCAAAGAACAGAGCAGAGGAGGCTGCAGATATCCAGCACTGCCGCTACTTTGTCCAGCAAAGAACAGAGCAGAGGAGGCTGCAGATATCCAGCACTGCCACTACTGTGTCCAGTAGGGAGCAGAGCAGAGGAGGCTGCAGATATCCAGCACTGCCGCTACTGTGTCCAGCAGAGAACAGAGCAGAGGAGGCTGCAGATATCCAGCACTGCCGCTACTGTGTCCAGCAGAGAACAGAGCAGAGAAGGCTGCAGATATCCAGCACTGCCACTACTGTGTCCAGCAGGGAGCAGAGCAGAGGAGGCTGCAGATATCCACCACTGCCGCTACTGTGTCCAGCAGAGAAAAGAGCAGAGGAGGCTGCAGATATCCAGCACTGCCACTACTGTGTCCAGCAGGGAACAGAGCAGAGGAGGCTGCAGATATCCAGCACTGCCACGACTGTGTCCAGCAGAGAACAGAGCAGAGGAGACTGTAGATATCCAGCACTGCCGCTACTGTGTCCAGCAGGGAACAGAGCAGAGGAGGCTGCAGATATCCAGCACTGCCGCTACTGTGTCCAGCAAAGAACAGAACAGAGGAGGCTGCAGATATCCAGCACTGCCGCTACTGTGTCCAGCAGAGAACAGAGCAGAGGAGGCTGCAGATATCTAGCACTGCCGCTACTGTGTCCAGCAGGGAACAGAGCAGAGGAGGCTGCAGATATCCAGCACTGCCGCTACTGTGTCCAGCAGAAAACAGAGCAGAGGAGGCTGCAGATATCCAGCACTGCTGCTACTGTGTCCAGCAGGGAACAGAGCAGAGGAGGCTGCAGATATCCAGCACTGCCGCTACTGTGTCCAGCAGAGAATAGAGCAGAGGAGGCTGCAGATATCCAGCACTGCCTCTACTGTGTCCAGCAGGGAACAGAGCAGAGGAGGCTGCAGATATCCATCACTGCCGCTACTGTGTCCAGCAGAAAATAGAGCAGAGGAGGCTGCAGATATCCAGCCCTGCGGCTAATGTGTCCAGCAGGGAACAGAGCAGAGGAGGCTGCAGATATCCAGCACTGCCGCTACTGTGTCTAGCAGAGAATAGAGCAGAGGAGGCTGCAGATATCCAGCACTGCCGCTACTGTGTCCAGCAGGGAACAGAACAGAGGAGGCTACAGATATCCAGCACTGCCGCTACTTTGTCCAGCAGTGAACAGAACAGAGGAGGCTGCAGATATCCAGCACTGCCGATACTGTGTACAGCAGGGAATAGAACAGAGGAGGCTGCAGATATCCAGCACTGCCACTACTGTGTCCAGCAGGGAACAGAGCAGAGGAGGCTGCAGATATCCAGCACTGCGGCTACTGTGTCCAGCAGGGAACAGAGCAGAGGAGGCGGCAGATATCCAGCACTGCCGCTACTGTGTCTACAGGGAACAGAACAGAGGAGGCTGCAGATATCCAGCACTGCCACTACTGTGTCTACAGGGAACAGAACAGGGGAGGATGCAGATATCCAGCACTGCCGCTACTGTATCCAGCAGAGAACAGAGCAGAGGAGGCAGCACATATCCAGCACTGCCACTACTGTGTCCAACAAAGAACAGAGCAGAGGAGGCTGCAGATATCCAGCACTGCCGCTACTGTGTCCAGCAGAGAACAGAGCAGAGGAGGCTGCAGATATCCAGCACTGCCGCTACTGTGTCCACCAGAGAACAGAGCAGAGGAGGCTGCAGATATCCAGCACTGCCGCTACTGTGTCCAGCAAAGAACAGAGCAGAGGAGGCTGCAGATATCCAGCACTGCCGCTACTGTGTCCAACAAAGAACAGAGCAGAGGAGGCTGCAGATATCCAGCACTGCCTCTACTGTGTCCAGCAGGGAACAGAGCAGAGGAAGCTGCAGATATCCAGCACTGCCATTACTGTGTCCAGCAAAGAACAGAGCAGAGGATGCTGCAGATATCCAGCACTGCCGCTACTGTGTCCAGAAGGGAACAGAGCAGAGGAGGCTGCAGATATCCAGCACTGCCGCTACTGTGTCCAACAAAGAACAGAGCAGAGGAAGCTGCAGATATCCAGCACTGCCACTACTGTGTCCAGAAGGGAACAGAGCAGAGGAGGCTGCAGATATCCAGCACTGCCGCTACTGTGTCCAACAAAGAACAGAGCAGAGGAAGCTGCAGATATCCAGCACTGCCACTACTGTGTCCAGAAGGGAACAGAGCAGAGGAGGCTGCAGATATCCAGCTCTGCCACTACTGTGTCCAGCAAAGAACAGAGCAGAGGAGGCTGCAGATATCCAGCACTGCCACTACTGTGACCAGCAAAGAACAGAACAGAGGAGGCTGCAGATATCCACCACTGCCACTACTGTGTCCAGCAAAGAACAGAGCAGAGGAGGCTGCAGATATCCAGCACTGCCACTACTGTGTCCAGCAGGGAACAGAGCAGAGGAGGCTGCAGATATACACCACTGCCGCTACTGTGTCCAGCAGGGAACAGAGCAGAGGAGGCTGCAGATACCCAGCACTGCCGCTACTGTGTCCAGCAAAGAACAGAGCAGAGGAGGCTGCAGATATCCAGCACTGCCACTACTGTGACCAGCAAAGAACAGAACAGAGGAGGCTGCAGATATCCACCACTGCCACTACTGTGTCCAGCAAAGAACAGAGCAGAGGAGGCTGCAGATGTCCAGCACAGCCACTACTGTGTCAAGCAGAGAACAGAGCAGAGGAGGCTGTAGATATCCAGCACTGCCACTACTGTGTCCAGCAGGTAACAGAAAAGAGGAGGCTGCAGATATCCAGCACTGCCTCTACTGTGTCCAGCAGGGGACAGAGCAGAGGAGGCTACAGATATTCAGCACTGCCACTACTGTGTCCTGCAGGGAACAGAGCAGAGGAGGCGGCAGATATTCAGCACTGCCGCTACTGTGTCCAGCAGGGAACAGAACAGAGGAGGCTGCAGATATCCAGCACTGCCACTACTGTGTCCAGCAGGGAACAGAGCAGAGGAGGCTGCAGATATCCAGCACTGCATCTACTGTGTCCAGCAGGGAACAGAAAAGAGGAGGCTGCAGATATCTAGCACTGCCTCTAATGTGTCCAGCAGGGGACAGAGCAGAGGAGGCTGCAGATATCCAGCACTGCCGCTACTGTGTCCAGCAGGGAACAGAAAAGAGGAGGCTGCAGATATCCGGCACTGCCTCTACTGTGTCCAGCAGGGGACAGAGCAGAGGAGCCTGCAGATATCCAGCACTGCCACTACTGTGTCCAGCAGGGAAGAGAACAGAGGAGGCTGCTGATATCCAGCACTGCCGCTACTGTGTCCAACAAAGAACAGAGCAGAGGAAGCTGCAAATATCCAGCACTGCCACTACTGTGTCCAGAAGGGAACAGAGCAGAGGAGGCTGCAGATATCCAGCTCTGCCACTACTGTGTCCAGCAAAGAACAGAGCAGAGGAGGCTGCAGATATCCAGCACTGCCACTACTGTGTCCAGAAGGGAACAGATCAGAGGAGGCTGCAGATATCCAGCTCTGCCACTACTGTGTCCATCAGGGAACAGAGCAGAGGAGGCTGCAGATATCCAGCACTGCCACTACTGTGTCCAGCAAAGAACAGAGCAGAGGAGGCTGCAGACACCCAGCACTGCCACTACTGTGTCCAGCAAAGAAAAGAGCAGAGGAGGCTGCAGATATCCAGCACTGCCGCTACTGTGTCCAGCAAAGAACAGAGCAGAGGAGGCTGCAGATATCCAGCACTGCCGCTACTGTGTCCAGCAGGGAACAGAGCAGAGGAGGCTGTAGATATCCAGCACTGCCACTACTGTGACCAGCAAAGATCAGAGCAGAGGAGACTGCAGATATCCAGCACTGCCACTACTGTCTCCAGCAAAGAACAGAGCAGAGGAGGCTGCAGATATCCAGCACTGCCGCTACTGTGTCCAGCAGGGAACAGAACAGAGGAGGCTGCATATATCCAGCACTGCCGCTACTGTGTCCAGCAGAGAACAGAGCAGAGGAGGCTGCAGATACCCAGCACTGCCGCTACTGTGTCCAGCAAAGAACAGAGCAGAGGAGGCTGCAGATATCCTGCACTGCCGCTACTGTGTCTACAGGGAACAGAGCAGAGGAGGCTGCAGATATCCAGCACTGCCGCTACTGTGTCCAGCAGAGAACAGAGCAGAGGAGGCTGCAGATATCCAGCACTGCCACTACTGTGTCCAGCAGGGAACAGAGCAGAGGAGGCTGCAGATATCCAGCACTGCCACTACTGTGTCAAGCAGAGAACAGAGCAGAGGAGGCTGTAGATATCCAGCACTGCCTCTAATGTGTCCAGCAGGGAACAGAAAAGAGGAGGCTGCAGATATCCAGCACTGCCGCTACTGTGTCCAGCAGGGAACAGAGCAGAGGAGCCTGCAGATATCCAGCACTGCCGCAACTGTGTCCAGCAGGGAACAGAAAAGAGGAGGCTGCAGACATCCAGCACTGCCTCTGGTGTGTCCAGCAGGGGACAGAGCAGAGGACGCTGCAGATATCCAGCACTGCCGCTACTGTGTTCATCAGGGAAAAGAGCAGAGGAGGCTACAGATATCCAGCACTGCCGCTACTGTGTCCAGAAGGGAGCAGAGCAGAGGAGGCTGCAGATATCCAGCACTGCCGCTACTGTGTCCAACAAAGAACAGAGCAGAGGAAGCTGCAGATATCCAGCACTGCCACTACTGTGTCCAGAAGGGAACAGAGCAGAGGAGGCTGTAGATATCCAGCACTGCCACTACTGTGTCCAGCAAAGAACAGAGCAGAGGAGGCTGTAGATATCCAGCACTGCCGCTACTGTGTCCAACAAAGAACAGAGCAGAGGAAGCTGCAGATATCCAGCACTGCCACTACTGTGTCCAGCAGGGAACAGAGCAGAGGAGGCTGCAGATATCCAGCACTGCCACTACTGTGTCCAGCAAAGAACAGAGCAGAGGAGGCTGCAGATATCCAGCACTGCCACTACTGTGTCCAGAAGGGAACAGAGCAGAGGAGGCTGTAGATATCCAGCACTGCCACTACTGTGTCCAGCAGGGAACAGAGCAGAGGAGGCTGCAGATATCCAGCACTGCCGCTACTGTGTCCAGCAAAGAACAGAGCAGAGGAGGCTGCAGATATCCAGCACTGCCACTACTGTGTCCAGCAAAGAACAGAGCAGAGGAGGCTGCAGATATCCAGCACTGCCACTACTGTGACCAGCAAAGAACAGAGCAGAGGAGGCTGCAGATATCCAGCACTGCCACTACTGTGTCCAGCAAAGAACAGAGCAGAGGAGGCTGCAGATATCCAGCACTGCCACTACTGTGTCAAGAAGAGAACAGAGCAGAGGAGTCTGTAGATAACCAGCACTGCCTCTACTGTGTCCAGCAGGGAACAGAAAAGAGGAGGCTGCAGATATCCAGCACTGCCGCTACTGTGTCCAGCAAAGAACAGAGCAGAGGAGGCTGCAGATATCCAGCACTGCCACTACTGTGTCCAGCAGGGAACAGAACAGAGGAAGCTGCAGATATCCAGCACTGCCGCTACTGTGTCCAGCAAAGAACAGAGCAGAGGAGGCTGCAGATATCCAGCACTGCCGCTACTGTGTCCAGCAGGGAACAGAGCAGAGGAGGCTGCAGGTATCCATCACTGCCACTACTGTGTCCAAAAGGGAACAGAACAGAGGAGGCTGCAGATATCCAGCACTGCCGCTACTGTGTCCAGCAAAGAACAGAGCAGAGGAGGCTGCAGATATCCAGCACTGCCGCTACTGTGTCCAGCAGGGAACAGAGCAGAGGAGGCTGCAGATATCCAGCACTGCCGCTACTGTGTCCAGCAGGGAACAGAGCAGAGGAGGCTGCAGATATCCAGCACTGCCACTACTGTGTCTAGCAGGGAACAGAGCAGAGGAGGCTGCAGATATCCAGCACTGCCACTACTGTGTCCAGCAGGGAACAGAGCAGAGGAGGCTGCAGATATCCAGCACTGCCGCTACTGTCTCCAGCAGGGAACAGAGCAGAGGAGGCTGCAGATATCCAGCACTGCCTCTACTGTGTCCAGCAAAGAACAGAGCAGAGGAGGCTGCAGATATCCAGCACTGCCACTACTGTGTCCAGCAGAGAACAGAGCAGAGGAGGCTGCAGATATCCAGCACTGCCACTACTGTGTCCAACAAAGAACAGAGCAGAGGAGGCTGCAGATATCCAGCACTGCTGCTACTGTGTCCAGCAGGGAACAGAGCAGAGGAAGCTGCAGATATCCAGCACTGCCACTACTGTGTCTAGCAGGGAACAGAGCAGAGGAGGCTGCAGATATCCAGCACTGCCACTACTGTGTCCAGCAGGGAACAGAGCAGAGGAGGCTGCAGATATCCAGCACTGCCGCTACTGTCTCCAGCAGGGAACAGAGCAGAGGAGGCTGCAGATATCCAGCACTGCCTCTACTGTGTCCAGCAAAGAACAGAGCAGAGGAGGCTGCAGATATCCAGCACTGCCACTACTGTGTCCAGCAGAGAACAGAGCAGAGGAGGCTGCAGATATCCAGCACTGCCGCTACTTTGTCCAGCAAAGAACAGAGCAGAGGAGGCTGCAGATATCCAGCACTGTCACTACTGAGTCCAGCAGGGAACAGAGCAGAGGAGGCTGCAGATATCCAGCACTGCCGCTACTGTGTCAGGCAAGGAACAAAGCAGGGGAGGCTGCAGATATCCAGCACTGCCGCTACTTTGTCCAGCAAAGAACAGAGCAGAGGAGGCTGCAGATATCCAGCACTGCCACTACTGAGTCCAGCAGGGAACAGAGCAGAGGAGGCTGCAGATATCCAGCACTGCCGCTACTGTGTCCAGCAGGGAACAGAGCAGAGGAGGCTGCAGATATACAGCACTGCCGCTACTGTGTCAGGCAGGGAACAGAGCAGAGGAGACTGTAGATATCCAGCACTGCCGCTACTGAGTCCAGCAGGGAACAGAGCAGAGGAGGCTGCAGATATCCAGCACTGCCGCTACTGTGTCCAGCAGGGAACAGAAAAGAGGAGGCTGCAGATATGCAGCACTACTGGTACTCTGTCCAGCAGCGAACAGAGCAGAGGAGGCTACAGATATCCAGCACTGTCACTACTGTGTCCAGCAGGGAACAGAGCAGAGGAGGCTGCAGATATCCAGCACTGCCACTACTGGGTCCATCAAAGAACAGAACAAAGGAGGCTGCAGATATCCAGCACTGCCACTACTGTGTCCAGCAGGGAACATTGCAGAGGCGGCTGCAGATATCCAGAACTGCCACTACTGTGTCCAGCAGGGAACAGAGCAAAGGAGGCTGCAGATATCCAGCACTGCCGATACTGTGTCCAGCAAGGAACAGAGCAGAGGAGGCTGCAGATTTCCAGCACTGCCGCTATTGTGTCCAGAAGAGAACAGAGCAGTGGAGGCTGCAGATATCCAGTACTGCCGCTTCTTTGTCCAGCAGGGAACAGAGCAGAGGAGGCTGCAGATATCCAGTACTGCCGCTACTGTGTACAGAAGGGAGCAGAGCGGAGGAGCCTGCAGATATCAAGCACTGTCGCTACTTTGTCCAGAAGGGAACAGAGCAGATGAGGCTGCGGATATCCAGCACTGCAGCTGCTGTGTCCAGCAGGGAACAGAGCAGAGGAGGTTGCAGATATCCAGCACTGCCGCTACTGTGTCAACAGGGAACAGAGGAGGCTGCAGATATCCAGCACTGCCACTATTGTGTCCAGCAGGGAACATAGCAGAGGAGGCTGCAGATATCCAGCACTGGCGCTACTGTGTCCAGCAGAGAACATAGCAGAGGAGGCTGCAGATATCCAGCACTGCCGCTACTGTGTCCAGCAGGGAACAGAGCAGAGGAGGCTGCAGATATCCAGTACTGCCGCTACTGTGTCCAGCAGGCAACCGAGCAGAGGAGGCTGCAGATATCCAGCACTGCCGCTACTGTGTCCAGCAGGGAACATAGCAGAGGAGGCTGCAGATATCCAGCACTGCCGCTATTGTGTCCAGCAGGGAACATAGCAGAGGAGGCTGCAGATATCCAGCACTGCCGCTACTGTGTCCAGCAGAGAACATAGCAGAGGAGGCTGCAGATATCCAGCAACGCCACTACTGTGTCCAGCAGGGAACAGAGCAGAGGAGGCTGCAGATATCCAGTACTGCCGCTACTGTGTCCAGCAGAGAACAGAGCAGAGGAGGCTGTAGATATCCAGCACTGCCACTACTGTGTCCAACAAAGAACAGAGCAGAGGAAGCTGCAGATATCCAGCACTGCCACTATTGTGTCCAGAAGGGAACAGAGCAGAGGAGGCTGTAGATATCCAGCACTGCCACTACTGTGTCCAGCAGGGCACAGAGCAGAGGAGGCTGCAGATATCCAGAACTGCCGCTACTGTGTCCAGCAAAGAACAGAGCAGAGGAGGCTGCAGATATCCAGCACTGCCACTAATGTGTCCAGCAAAGAACAGAGCAGAGGAGGCTGCAGATATCCAGCACTGCCACTACTGTGACCAGCAAAGAACAGAGCAGAGGAGGCTGCAGATATCCAGCACTGCCACTACTGTGTCCAGCAAAGAACAGAGCAGAGGAGGCTGCAGATATCCAGCACTGCCACTACTGTGTCAAGAAGAGAACAGAGCAGAGGAGTCTGTAGATATCCAGCACTGCCTCTACTGTGTCCAGCAGGGAACAGAAAAGAGGAGGCTGCAGATATCCAGCACTGCCGCTACTGTGTCCAGCAAAGAACAGAGCAGAGGAGGCTGCAGATATCCAGCACTGCCACTACTGTGTCCAGCAGGGAACAGAACAGTGGAAGCTGCAGATATCCAGCACTGCCGCTACTGTGTCCAGCAAAGAACAGAGCAGAGGAGGCTGCAGATATCCAGCACTGCCGCTACTGTGTCCAGCAGGGAACAGAGCAGAGGAGGCTGCAGGTATCCATCACTGCCACTACTGTGTCCAAAAGGGAACAGAACAGAGGAGGCTGCAGATATCCAGCACTGCCGCTACTGTGTCCAGCAAAGAACAGAGCAGAGGAGGCTGCAGATATCCAGCACTGCCGCTACTGTGTCCAGCAGGGAACAGAGCAGAGGAGGCTGCAGATATCCAGCACTGCCGCTACTGTGTCCAGCAGGGAACAGAGCAGAGGAGGCTGCAGATATCCAGCACTGCCACTACTGTGTCTAGCAGGGAACAGAGCAGAGGAGGCTGCAGATATCCAGCACTGCCACTACTGTGTCCAGCAGGGAACAAAGCAGAGGAGGCTGCAGATATCCAGCACTGCCGCTACTGTCTCCAGCAGGGAACAGAGCAGAGGAGGCTGCAGATATCCAGCACTGCCTCTACTGTGTCCAGCAAAGAACAGAGCAGAGGAGGCTGCAGATATCCAGCACTGCCACTACTGTGTCCAGCAGAGAACAGAGCAGAGGAGGCTGCAGATATCCAGCACTGCCACTACTGTGTCCAACAAAGAACAGAGCAGAGGAGGCTGCAGATATCCAGCACTGCTGCTACTGTGTCCAGCAGGGAACAGAGCAGAGGAAGCTGCAGATATCCAGCACTGCCACTACTGTGTCTAGCAGGGAACAGAGCAGAGGAGGCTGCAGATATCCAGCACTGCCACTACTGTGTCCAGCAGGGAACAGAGCAGAGGAGGCTGCAGATATCCAGCACTGCCGCTACTGTCTCCAGCAGGGAACAGAGCAGAGGAGGCTGCAGATATCCAGCACTGCCTCTACTGTGTCCAGCAAAGAACAGAGCAGAGGAGGCTGCAGATATCCAGCACTGCCACTACTGTGTCCAGCAGAGAACAGAGCAGAGGAGGCTGCAGATATCCAGCACTGCCGCTACTTTGTCCAGCAAAGAACAGAGCAGAGGAGGCTGCAGATATCCAGCACTGTCACTACTGAGTCCAGCAGGGAACAGAGCAGAGGAGGCTGCAGATATCCAGCACTGCCGCTACTGTGTCAGGCAAGGAACAAAGCAGGGGAGGCTGCAGATATCCAGCACTGCCGCTACTTTGTCCAGCAAAGAACAGAGCAGAGGAGGCTGCAGATATCCAGCACTGCCACTACTGAGTCCAGCAGGGAACAGAGCAGAGGAGGCTGCAGATATCCAGCACTGCCGCTACTGTGTCCAGCAGGGAACAGAGCAGAGGAGGCTGCAGATATACAGCACTGCCGCTACTGTGTCAGGCAGGGAACAGAGCAGAGGAGACTGTAGATATCCAGCACTGCCGCTACTGAGTCCAGCAGGGAACAGAGCAGAGGAGGCTGCAGATATCCAGCACTGCCGCTACTGTGTCCAGCAGGGAACAGAAAAGAGGAGGCTGCAGATATGCAGCACTACTGCTACTCTGTCCAGCAGGGAACAGAGCAGAGGAGGCTACAGATATCCAGCACTGTCACTACTGTGTCCAGCAGGGAACAGAGCAGAGGAGGCTGCAGATATCCAGCACTGCCACTACTGGGTCCATCAAAGAACAGAACAAAGGAGGCTGCAGATATCCAGCACTGCCACTACTGTGTCCAGCAGGGAACATTGCAGAGGCGGCTGCAGATATCCAGAACTGCCACTACTGTGTCCAGCAGGGAACAGAGCAAAGGAGGCTGCAGATATCCAGCACTGCCGCTACTGTGTCCAGCAAGGAACAGAGCAGAGGAGGCTGCAGATTTCCAGCACTGCCGCTATTGTGTCCAGAAGAGAACAGAGCAGTGGAGGCTGCAGATATCCAGTACTGCCGCTTCTTTGTCCAGCAGGGAACAGAGCAGAGGAGGCTGCAGATATCCAGTACTGCCGCTACTGTGTACAGAAGGGAGCAGAGCGGAGGAGCCTGCAGATATCAAGCACTGTCGCTACTTTGTCCAGAAGGGAACAGAGCAGATGAGGCTGCGGATATCCAGCACTGCAGCTGCTGTGTCCAGCAGGGAACAGAGCAGAGGAGGTTGCAGATATCCAGCACTGCCGCTACTGTGTCAACAGGGAACAGAGGAGGCTGCAGATATCCAGCACTGCCACTACTGTGTCCAGCAGGGAACATAGCAGAGGAGGCTGCAGATATCCAGCACTGGCGCTACTGTGTCCAGCAGAGAACATAGCAGAGGAGGCTGCAGATATCCAGCACTGCCGCTACTGTGTCCAGCAGGGAACAGAGCAGAGGAGGCTGCAGATATCCAGTACTGCCGCTACTGTGTCCAGCAGGCAACCGAGCAGAGGAGGCTGCAGATATCCAGCACTGCCGCTACTGTGTCCAGCAGGGAACATAGCAGAGGAGGCTGCAGATATCCAGCACTGCCGCTACTGTGTCCAGCAGGGAACATAGCAGAGGAGGCTGCAGATATCCAGCACTGCCGCTACTGTGTCCAGCAGAGAACATAGCAGAGGAGGCTGCAGATATCCAGCAACGCCACTACTGTGTCCAGCAGGGAACAGAGCAGAGGAGGCTGCAGATATCCAGTACTGCCGCTACTGTGTCCAGCAGAGAACAGAGCAGAGGAGGCTGCACATATCCAGCACTGCCGCTACTGTGTCCAGCAGAGAACAGAGCAGAGGAGGCTGCAGATATCCAGCACTGCCGCTACTGTGTCCAGCAGGGAACAGAACAGAGGAGGCTGCAGATATCCAGCACTGCCGCTACTGTGTCCAGCAGAGAACAGAGCAGAGGAGCCTGCAGATATCCAGCACTGCCGCTACTGTGTCCAGCAGGGAACAGAGCAGAGGAGGCTGCAGATATCCAGCACTGCCGCTACTGTGTCCAGCAGGGAACATAGCAGAGGAGGCTGCAGATATCCAGCACTGCCGCTACTGTGTCCAGCAGAGAACATAGCAGAGGAGGCTGCAGATATCCAGCAACGCCACTACTGTGTCCAGCAGGGAACAGAGCAGAGGAGGCTGCAGATATCCAGTACTGCCGCTACTGTGTCCAGCAGAGAACAGAGCAGAGGAGGATGCACATATCCAGCACTGCCGCTACTGTGTCCAGCAGAGAACAGAGCAGAGGAGGCTGCAGATATCCAGCACTGCCGCTACTGTGTCCAGCAGGGAACAGAACAGAGGAGGCTGCAGATATCCAGCACTGCCGCTACTGTGTCCAGCAGAGAACAGAGCAGAGGAGCCTGCAGATATCCAGCACTGCCGCTACTGTGTCCAGCAGGGAACAGAGCAGAGGAGGCTGCAGATATCCAGCACTGCCGCTACTGTGTCCAGCAGGGAACAGAACAGAGGAGGCTGCAGATATCCAGCACTGCCGCTACTGTGTCCAGCAGGGAACAGAGCAGAGGAGGCTGTAGATATCCAGCACTGCCACTTCTGTGTCCAGCAAAGAACAGAGCAGAGGAGGCTGCAGATATCCAGCACTGCCGCTACTTTGTCCAGCAGGGAACAGAGCAGAGGAGGCTGCAGATATCCAGCACTGCCACTACTGTGTCTAGCAGAGAACAGAGCAGAGGAGGCTGCAGATATCCAGCACTGCCGCTACTGTGTCCAGCAGGGAACAGAGCAGAGGAGGCTGCAGATATCCAGCACTGCCGCTACTGTGTCCAGCAGGGAACAGAGCAGAGGAGGCTACAGATATCCAGCACTGCCGCTACTGTGTCCAGCAGGGAACAGAACAGAGGAGGGTGCAGGTATCCAGCACTGCGGCTATTGTGTCCAGCAGGGAACAGAGCAGAGGAAGCTGCAGATATCCAGCACTGCCGCTACTGTGTCCAGCAGGGAACAGAGCAGAGTAGGCTGCAGATATCCAGCACTGCGCTACTGTGTCCAGCAGAGAACAGAGCAGAGGAGGCTGCAGATATCCAGCACTTCCGCTACTGTGACCAGCAGGGAACAGAGCAGAGGAGTCTGCAGATATCCAGCACTGCCGCTACTGTGTCCAGCAGGGAACAGAACAGAGTAGGCTGCAGATATCCAGCACTGCCGCTACTGTGTCCAGCAGGGAACAGAGCAGAGGAGGCTGCAGATATCCAGCACTGCCACTACTGTGTCTAGCAGGGAACAGAGCAGAGGAGGCTGCAGATATCCAGCACTGCCACTACTGTGTCCAGCAGGGAACAGAGCAGAGGAGGCTGCAGATATCCAGCACTGCCGCTACTGTCTCCAGCAGGGAACAGAGCAGAGGAGGCTGCAGATATCCAGCACTGCCTCTACTGTGTCCAGCAAAGAACAGAGCAGAGGAGGCTGCAGATATCCAGCACTGCCACTACTGTGTCCAGCAGAGAACAGAGCAGAGGAGGCTGCAGATATCCAGCACTGCCACTACTGTGTCCAACAAAGAACAGAGCAGAGGAGGCTGCAGATATCCAGCACTGCTGCTACTGTGTCCAGCAGGGAACAGAGCAGAGGAAGCTGCAGATATCCAGCACTGCCACTACTGTGTCTAGCAGGGAACAGAGCAGAGGAGGCTGTAGATATCCAGCACTGCCACTACTGTGTCTAGCAGGGAACAGAGCAGAGGAGGCTGCAGATATCCAGCACTGCCACTACTGTGTCCAGCAGGGAACAGAGCAGAGGAGGCTGCAGATATCCAGCACTGCCGCTACTGTCTCCAGCAGGGAACAGAGCAGAGGAGGCTGCAGATATCCAGCACTGCATCTACTGTGTCCAGCAAAGAACAGAGCAGAGGAGGCTGCAGATATCCAGCACTGCCACTACTGTGTCCAGCAGAGAACAGAGCAGAGGAGGCTGCAGATATCCAGCACTGCCGCTACTTTGTCCAGCAAAGAACAGAGGAGAGGAGGCTGCAGATATCCAGCACTGCCACTACTGAGTCCAGCAGGGAACAGAGCAGAGGAGGCTGCAGATATCCAGCACTGCCGCTACTGTGTCAGGCAAGGAACAAAGCAGGGGAGGCTGCAGATATCCAGCACTGCCGCTACTTTGTCCAGCAAAGAACAGAGCAGAGGAGGCTGCAGATATCCAGCACTGCCACTACTGAGTCCAGCAGGGAACAGAGCAGAGGAGGCTGCAGATATCCAGCACTGCCGCTACTGTGTCCAGCAGGGAACAGAGCAGAGGAGGCTGCAGATATACAGCACTGCCGCTACTGTGTCAGGCAGGGAACAGAGCAGAGGAGACTGTAGATATCCAGCACTGCAGTTATTGTGTCCAGCAGGGAACAGAGCAGAGGAGGCTGCAGATATCCAGCACTGCCGCTACTGAGTCCAGCAGGGAACAGAGCAGAGGAGGCTGCAGATATCCAGCACTGCCGCTACTGTGTCCAGCAGGGAACAGAAAAGAGGAGGCTGCAGATATGCAGCACTACTGCTACTCTGTCCAGCAGGGAACAGAGCAGAGGAGGCTGCAGATATCCAGCACTGCCACTACTGGGTCCATCAAAGAACAGAACAGAGGAGGCTGCAGATATCCAGCACTGCCACTACTGTGTCCAGCAGGGAACATAGCAGAGGCGGCTGCAGATATCCAGAACTGCCACTACTGTGTCCAGCAGGGAACAGAGCAAAGGAGGCTGCAGATATCCAGCACTGTCGCTACTGTGTCCAGCAGGGAACAGAGCAGAGGAGGCTGCAGATATCCAGCACTGTCGCTACTGTGTCCAGCAGGGAACAGAGCAGAGGAGGCTGCAGATATCCAGCACTGTCGCTACTGTGTCCAGCAGGGAACAGAGCAGAGGAGGCTGCAGATATCCAGCACTGCCACTACTGGGTCCATCAAAGAACAGAACAGAGGAGGCTGCAGATATCCAGCACTGCCACTACTGTGTCCAGCAGGGAACATAGCAGAGGCGGCTGCAGATATCCAGAACTGCCACTACTGTGTCCAGCAGGGAACAGAGCAAAGGAGGCTGCAGATATCCAGCACTGCCGCTACTGTGTCCAGCAAGGAACAGAGCAGAGGAGGCTGCAGATTTCCAGCACTGCCGCTATTGTGTCCAGAAGAGAACAGAGCAGTGGAGGCTGCAGATATCCAGTACTGCCGCTTCTTTGTCTAGCAGGGAACAGAGCAGAGGAGGCTGCAGATATCCAGTACTGCCGCTACTGTGTCCAGAAGGGAGCAGAGCGGAGGAGCCTGCAGATATCAAGCACTGTCGCTACTTTGTCCAGAAGGGAACAGAGCAGATGAGGCTGCGGATATCCAGCACTGCAGCTGCTGTGTCCAGCAGGGAACAGAGCAGAGGAGGCTGCAGATATCCAGCACTGCCGCTACTGTATCAGGCAGGGAACAGAACAGAGGAGGCTGCAGATATCCAGCACTGCCGCTACTGTGTCAGCAGGGAACAGAGGAGGCTGCAGATATCCAGCACTGCCACTACTGTGTCCAGCAGGGAACATAGCAGAGGAGGCTGCAGATATCCAGCACTGCCGCTACTGTGTCCAGCAGGGAACAGAGCAGAGGAGGCTGCAGATATCCAGTACTGCCGCTACTGTGTCCAGCAGGCAACCGAGCAGAGGAGGCTGCAGATATCCAGCACTGCCGCTACTGTGTCCAGCAGGGAACATAGCAGAGGAGGCTGCAGATATCCAGCACTGCCGCTACTGTGTCCAGCAGGGAACATAGCAGAGGAGGCTGCAGATATCCAGCACTGCCGCTACTGTGTCCAGCAGAGAACATAGCAGAGGAGGCTGCAGATATCCAGCAACGCCACTACTGTGTCCAGCAGGGAACAGAGCAGAGGAGGCTGCAGATATCCAGTACTGCCGCTACTGTGTCCAGCAGAGAACAGAGCAGAGGAGGCTGCACATATCCAGCACTGCCGCTACTGTGTCCAGCAGAGAACAGAGCAGAGGAGGCTGCAGATATCCAGCACTGCCGCTACTGTGTCCAGCAGGGAACAGAACAGAGGAGGCTGCAGATATCCAGCACTGCCGCTACTGTGTCCAGCAGAGAACAGAGCAGAGGAGGCTGCAGATATCCAGCACTGCCGCTACTGTGTCCAGCAGGGAACAGAACAGAGGAGGCTGCAGATATCCAGCACTGCCGCTACTGTGTCCAGCAGGGAACAGAGCAGAGGAGGCTGCAGATATCCAGCACTGCCACTTCTGTGTCCAGCAAAGAACAGAGCAGAGGAGGCTGCAGATATCCAGCACTGCCGCTACTTTGTCCAGCAGGGAACAGAGCAGAGGAGGCTGCAGATATCCAGCACTGCCACTACTGTGTCTAGCAGAGAACAGAGCAGAGGAGGCTGCAGATATCCAGCACTGCCGCTACTGTGTCCAGCAGGGAACAGAGCAGAGGAGGCTGCAGATATCCAGCACTGCCGCTACTGTGTCCAGCAGGGAACAGAGCAGAGGAGGCTACAGATATCCAGCACTGCCGCTACTGTGTCCAGCAGGGAACAGAACAGAGGAGGGTGCAGGTATCCAGCACTGCCGCTATTGTGTCCAGCAGGGAACAGAGCAGAGGAAGCTGCAGATATCCAGCACTGCCGCTACTGTGTCCAGCAGGGAACAGAGCAGAGGAGGCTGCAGATATCCAGCACTGCGCTACTGTGTCCAGCAGAGAACAGAGCAGAGGAGGCTGCAGATATCCAGCACTTCCGCTACTGTGACCAGCAGGGAACAGAGCAGAGGAGTCTGCAGATATCCAGCACTGCCGCTACTGTGTCCAGCAGGGAACAGAACAGAGTAGGCTGCAGATATCCAGCACTGCCGCTACTGTGTCCAGCAGAGAACAGAACAGAGGAGGTTGCAGATATACAGCACTGTCGCTACTGTGTCCATCAGGGAACAGAGCAGAGGAGGCTGCAGATATCCAGCACTTCCGCTACTGTGACCAGCAGGGAACAGAGCAGAGGAGTCTGCAGATATCCAGCACTGCCGCTACTGTGTCCAGCAGAGAACAGAGCAGAGGAGCCTGCAGATATCCAGCACTGCCGCTACTGTGTCCAGCAGAGAACAGAACAGAGGAGGTTGCAGATATACAGCACTGTCGCTACTGTGTCCATCAGGGAACAGAGCAGAGGAGGCTGCAGATATCCAGCACTGCCGCTACTGTGTCCAGCAGGGAACAGAACAGAGTAGGTAGCAGATATCCAGCACTGCCTCTACTGTGTCCAGCAGGGAACAGAACAGAGTAGGATGCAGATATCCAGCACTGCCACTACTGTGTCCAGTAGGAAACAGAACAGAGAAGGCTGCAGATATCCAGCACTGCCGCTACTGTGTCCAGCAGAGAACAGAGCAGAGGAGGCTGCAGATATCCAGCACTGCCGCTGTGTCCAGCAGAGAACAGAACAGAGGAGGCAGCAGATATCCAGCACTGACGCTACTGTGTACATCAGGGAACAGAGCAGAGGAGGCTACAGATATCCAGCACTGCCGCTACTGTGTCCATCAGGGAACAGAACAGAGGAGGCTGCAGATATCCAGCACTGCCGTTACTGTGACCAGCAGGGAACAGAACAGAGGAGGCTGCAGATATCCAGCACTGCCGCTACTGTGTCCAGCAGGGAACAGAGCAGAGGAGGCTGCAGATATCCAGCACTGCCACTACTGTGTCCAGCAGGGAACAGAGCAGAGGAGGCTGCTGATATCCAGCACTGCCGCTACTGTGTCCAGCAGAGAACAGAGCAGAGGAAGCTGCAGATATCCAGCACTGCCGCTACTGTGTCCAGCAGAGAACAGAGCAGAGGAGGCTGCAAAGATCCAGCACTGCCGCTACTGTGTCCAGCAGGGAACAGAACAGAGTAGGATGCAGATATTCAGCACTGCCACTACTGTGTCCAGCAGGGAACAGAGCAGAGGAGGCTGCAGATATCCAGCACTGCCGCTACTGTGTCCAGCAGAGAACAGAGCAGAGGAGGCTGCAGATATCCAGCACTGCCGCTACTGTGTCCAGCAGGGAACAGAACAGAGTAGGATGCAGATATCCAGCACTGCCACTACTGTGTCCAGCAGGGAACAGAGCAGAGGAGGCTGCAGATATCCAGCACTTCCGCTACTGTGACCAGCAGGGAACAGAGCAGAGGAGGCTGCAGATATCCAGCACTGCCGCTACTGTGTCCAGCAGGGAACAGAACAGAGTAGGCTGCAGATATCCAGCACTGCCACTACTGTGTCCAGCAGGGAACAGAGCAGAGGAGGCTGCAGATATCCAGCACTTCCGCTACTGTGACCAGCAGGGAACAGAGCAGAGGAGGCTGCAGATATACAGCACTGTCGCTACTGTGTCCATCAGGGAACAGAGCAGAGGAGGCTGCAGATATCCAGCACTGCTGCTACTGTGTCCAGCAGGGAACAGAACAGAGTAGGTAGCAGATATCCAGCACTGCCTCTACTGTGTCCAGCAGGGAACAGAACAGAGTAGGATGCAGATATCCAGCACTGCCGCTACTGTGTCCAGTAGGAAACAGAACAGAGAAGGCTGCAGATATCCAGCACTGCCACTACTGTGTCTACAGGGAAGAGAGGAGGCTGCAGATATCCAACACTGCCGCTACTGTGTCCAGCAGGGAACAGAACAGAGGAGGCTGCAGATATCCAGCACTGCAGCTACAGTGTCCAGCAAAGAACAGAGCAGAGGAGGCGGCAGAAATCCAGCACTGCCGCTACTGTGTCCAGCAGGGAACAGAGCAGAGGAAGCTGCAGATATCCAGCACTGCCGCTATTGTATCAGGCAGGGAACAGAGCAGAGGAGGCTGCAGATATCCACCACTGCCACTACTGTGTCCAGCAGGGAACAGAGCAGAGGAGGCTGCAGATATCCAGCACTGCCACTACTGTGTCCAGCAAAGAACAGAGCAGATGAGGCGGCAGAAATCCAGCACTGCCGCTACTGTGTCCAGCAGGGAACAGAGCAGAGGAGGCTGCAGATATGCAGCACTGCCGCTACTGTGTCCAGCAGGGAACAGAGCAGAGGAGGCTGCAGATATCCAGCACTGTCGCTATTGTGTCCAGAAGGGAACAGAGCACAGGAGGCTGCGTATATCCAGCACTGCCGCTACTGTGTCCAGCAGGGAACAGAGCAGAGGAGGCTGCAGATATCCAGTACTGCCGCTACTGTGTCCAGAAGGGAACAGAGCGGAGGAGCCTGAAGATATCAAGCACTGTCGCTACTGTGTCCAGAAGGGAACAGAGCAGAGGAGGCTGTGGATATCCAGCACTGCCGCTACTGTGTCCAGCAGGGAACAGAGCAGAGGAGGCTGCAGATATCCAGCATTTCCGCTACTGTGTCAGGCAGGGAACAGAGCAGAGGAGGCAGCAGATATCCAGCACTGCTACTACTGTGTCCAGCAGAGAACATAGCAGAGGAGGCTGCAGATATCCAGCACTGCCACTACTTTGTCCTTCAGGGAACAGAACAGAGGAGGCTGCAGATATCCAGCACTGCCACTACTGGGTCCAGCAGAGAACAGAGCAGAGGAGGCTGCAGATATCCAGCACTGATACTACTGTGTCCAGCAGAGAACATAGCAGAGGAGGCTGCAGATATCCAGCACTGCCGCTACTGTGTCCAGCAGGGAACAGAACAGAGGAGGCTGTAGATATCCAGCACTGCCGCTACTGTGTCCAGCAGAGAACAGAGCAGAGGAGGCTGCAGATATCCAGCACTGCCACTACTGTGTCCAGCAGGGAACAGAACAGAGGAGGCTGCAGATATCCAGCACTGCCGCTACTGTGTCCAGCAGAGAACAGAGCAGAGGAGGCTGCAGATATCCAGCACTGCCGCTACTGTGTCCAGCAGGGAACAGAGCAAAGGAGGCTGCAGATATCCAGCACTGCCGCTACTGTGTCAGGCAAGGAACAAAGCAGAGGAGGCTGCAGATATCCAGCACTGCCGCTACTGTGTCAGGCAGGGAACAAAGCAGAGGAGGCTGCAGATATCCAGCACTGCCACTACTGAGTCCAGCAGGGAACAGAGCAGAGGAGGCTGCAGATATCCAGCACTGCCGCTACTGTGTCAGGCAAGGAACAAAGCAGGGGAGGCTGCAGATATCCAGCACTGCCGCTACTTTGTCCAGCAAAGAACAGAGCAGAGGAGGCTGCAGATATCCAGCTCTGCCACTACTGAGTCCAGCAGGGAACAGAGCAGAGGAGGCTGCAGATATCCAGCACTGCCGCTACTGTGTCCAGCAGGGAACAGAGCAGAGGAGGCTGCAGATATACAGCACTGACGCTACTGTGTCAGGCAGGGAACAGAGCAGAGGAGACTGTAGATATCCAGCACTGCAGTTATTGTGTCCAGCAGGGAACAGAGCAGAGGAGGCTGCAGATATCCAGCACTGCCGCTACTGAGTCCAGCAGGGAACAGAGCAGAGGAGGCTGCAGATATCCAGCACTGCCGCTACTGTGTCCAGCAGGGAACAGAGCAGAGGAGGCTGCAGATATCCAGCACTGCCACTACTGGGTCCATCAAAGAACAGAACAGAGGAGGCTGCAGATATCCAGCACTGCCACTACTGTGTCCAGCAGGGAATATAGCAGAGGCGGCTGCAGATATCCAGAACTGCCAATACTGTGTCCAGCAGGGAACAGAGCAAAGGAGGCTGCAGATATCCAGCACTGCCGCTACTGTGTCCAGCAAGGAACAGAGCAGAGGAGGCTGCAGATTTCCAGCACTGCCGCTATTGTGTCCAGAAGAGAACAGAGCAGTGGAGGCTGCAGATATCCAGTACTGCCGCTTCTTTGTCCATCAGGGAACAGAGCAGAGGAGGCTGCAGATATCCAGTACTACCGCTACTGTGTCCAGAAGGGAGCAGAGCGGAGGAGCCTGCAGATATCAAGCACTGTCGCTACTTTGTCCAGAAGGGAACAGAGCAGATGAGGCTGCGGATATCCAGCACTGCAGCTGCTGTGTCCAGCAGGGAACAGAGCAGAGGAGGCTGCAGATATCCAGCACTGCCGCTACTGTATCAGGCAGGGAACAGAACAGAGGAGGCTGCAGATATCAAGCACTGCCGCTACTGTGTCAACAGGGAACAGAGGAGGCTGCAGATATCCAGCACTGCCACTACTGTGTCCAGCAGGGAACATAGCAGAGGAGGCTGCAGATATCCAGCACTGCCGCTACTGTGTCCAGCAGAGAACATAGCAGAGGAGGCTGCAGATATCCAGCACTGCCGCTACTGTGTCCAGCAGGGAACAGAGCAGAGGAGGCTGCAGATATCCAGCACTGCCACTACTGAGTCCAGCAGGGAACAGAGCAGAGGAGGCTGCAGATATCCAGCACTGCCGCTACTGTGTCCAGCAGGGAACAGAGCAGAGGAGGCTGCAGATATCCAGCACTGCCACTACTAGGTCCATCAAAGAACAGAACAGAGGAGGCTGCAGATATCCAGCACTGCCACTACTGTGTCCAGCAGGGAACATAGCAGAGGCGGCTGCAGATATCCAGAACTGCCAATACTGTGTCCAGCAGGGAACAGAGCAAAGGAGGCTGCAGATATCCAGCACTGCCGCTACTGTGTCCAGCAAGGAACAGAGCAGAGGAGGCTGCAGATTTCCAGCACTGCCGCTATTGTGTCCAGAAGAGAACAGAGCAGTGGAGGCTGCAGATATCCAGTACTGCCGCTTCTTTGTCCAGCAGGGAACAGAGCAGAGGAGGCTGCAGATATCCAGCACTGCCGCTACTGTATCAGGCAGGGAACAGAACAGAGGAGGCTGCAGATATCAAGCACTGCCGCTACTGTGTCAACAGGGAACAGAGGAGGCTGCAGATATCCAGCACTGCCACTACTGTGTCCAGCAGGGAACATAGCAGAGGAGGCTGCAGATATCCAGCACTGCCGCTACTGTGTCCAGCAGAGAACATAGCAGAGGAGGCTGCAGATATCCAGCACTGCCGCTACTGTGTCCAGCAGGGAACAGAGCAGAGGAGGCTGCAGATATCCAGCACTGCCGCTACTGTGTCCAGCAGGCAACCGAGCAGAGGAGGCTGCAGATATCCAGCACTGCCGCTACTGTGTCCAGCAGGGAACATAGCAGAGGAGGCTGCAGATATCCAGCACTGCCGCTACTGTGTCCAGCAGGGAACATAGCAGAGGAGGCTGCAGATATCCAGCACTGCCGCTACTGTGTCCAGCAGAGAACATAGCAGAGGAGGCTGCAGATATCCAGCAACGCCACTACTGTGTCCAGCAGGGAACAGAGCAGAGGAGGCTGCAGATATCCAGTACTGCCGCTACTGTGTCCAGCAGAGAGCAGAGGAGGCTGCACATATCCAGCACTGCCGCTACTGTGTCCAGCAGAGAACAGAGCAGAGGAGGCTGCAGATATCCAGCACTGCCGCTACTGTGTCCAGCAGAGAATAGAGCAGAGGAGGCTGCAGATATCCAGCACTGCCGCTACTGTGTCCAGCAGAGAACAGAGCAGAGGAGCCTGCAGATATCCAGCACTGCCGCTACTGTGTCCAGCAGGGAACAGAGCAGAGGAGGCTGCAGATATCCAGCACTGCCGCTACTGTGTCCAGCAGAGAACAGAGCAGAGGAGGCTGCAGATATCCAGCACTGCTGCTACTGTGTCCAGCAGGGAACAGAACAGAGGAGGCTGCAGATATCCAGCACTGCCGCTACTGTGTCCAGCAGGGAACAGAGCAGAGGAGGCTGCAGATATCCAGCACTGCCGCTACTGTGTCCAGCAGAGAACAGAGCAGAGGAGGCTGCAGATATCCAGCACTGCCGCTACTGTGTCCAGCAGGGAACAGAACAGAGGAGGCTGCAGATATCCAGCACTGCCGCTACTGTGTCCAGCAGGGAACAGAGCAGAGGAGGCTGCAGATATCCAGCACTGCCACTACTGTGTCCAGCAGGGAACAGAACAGAGGAGGGTGCAGGTATCCAGCACTGCCGCTATTGTGTCCAGCAGGGAACAGAGCAGAGGAAGCTGCAGATATCCAGCACTGCCGCTACTGTGTCCAGCAGGGAACAGAGCAGAGGAGGCTGCAGATATCCAGCACTGCGCTACTGTGTCCAGCAGAGAACAGAGCAGAGGAGGCTGCAGATATCCAGCACTGCCAGTACTGTGTCCAGCAGAGAACAGAACAGAGGAGGCTGCAGATATCCAGCAACGCCACTACTGTGTCCAGCAGAGAACAGAGCATAGGAGGCTGCAGATATCCAGCACTGCCGTTACCGTGTCCAGCAGGGAACAGAACAGAGGAGGCTGCAGATATCCAGCACTGCCACTACTGTGTCCAGCAGGGAACAGAGCAGAGGAGGCAGCATATATCCAGCACTGCCGCTACTGTGTCCAGCAGAGAACAGAGCAGAGGAGGCTGCAGATATCCAGCACTGCCACTACTGTGTCCAGCAGAGAACAGAGCAGAGGAGGTTGCAGATATCCAGCACTGCCGCTACTGTGTCCAGCAGGGAACAGAGCAGAGGAGGCTGCAGATATCCAGCACTGCCGCTACTGTGTCCAGCAGTGAACATAGCAGAGGAGGCTGCAGATATCCAGCACTGCCGCTACCTTGTCAAGCAGGGAACAGAACAGAGGAGGCTGCAGATATCCAGCACTGCCACTACTGTGTCCAGCAGAGAACAGAACAGAGGAGGCTGAAGATATCCAGCACTGCCGCTACTGTGTCCAGCAGAGAACAGAGCAGAGGAGGCTGCAGATATCCAGCACTGCCGTTACCGTGTCCAGCAGGGAACAGAACAGAGGAGGCTGCAGATATCCAGCACTGCCGCTACTGTGTCCAGCAGGGAACAGAGCAGAGGAGGCTACAGATATCCAGCACTGTCACTGCTGTGTTCAGCAGGGAACAGAGCAGAGGAGGCTGCAGGTACCAGCACTGCCCCTACTGTGTCTAGCAGGGAACAGAGCAGAGGAGGCTGCAGATATCCAGCACTGCCGCTACTGTGTCCAGCAGAGAACAGAGCAGAGGAGCCTGCAGATATCCAGCACTGCCGCTACTGTGTCCAGCAGGGAACAGAGCAGAGGAGGCTGCAGATATCCAGCACTGCCGCTACTGTGTCCAGCAGGGAACAGAACAGAGGAGGCTGCAGATATCCAGCACTGCCGCTACTGTGTCCAGCAGGGAACAGAGCAGAGGAGGCTGTAGATATTCAGCACGACCGCTACTGTGTCCAGCAGGGAACAGAGCAGAGGAGGCTGCAGATATCCAGCACTGCCACTTCTGTGTCCAGCAAAGAACAGAGCAGAGGAGGCTGCAGATATCCAGCAGTGCCGCTACTGTGTCCAGCAGGGAACAGAGCAGAGGAGGCTGCAGATATCCAGCACTGCCACTACTGTGTCCAGCAGAGAACAGAGCAGAGGAGGCTACAGATATCCAGCACTGTCACTGCTGTGTTCAGCAGGGAACAGAGCAGAGGAGGCTGCAGGTACCAGCACTGCCCCTACTGTGTCTAGCAGGGAACAGAGCAGAGGAGGCTGCAGATATCCAGCACTGCCGCTACTGTGTCCAGCAGAGAACAGAGCAGAGGAGCCTGCAGATATCCAGCACTGCCGCTACTGTGTCCAGCAGGGAACAGAGCAGAGGAGGGTGCAGGTATCCAGCACTGCCGCTACTGTGTCCAGCAGGGAACAGAACAGAGGAGGGTGCAGGTATCCAGCACTGCCGCTATTGTGTCCAGCAGGGAACAGAGCAGAGGAAGCTGCAGATATCCAGCACTGCCGCTACTGTGTCCAGCAGGGAACAGAGCAGAGGAGGCTGCAGATATCCAGCACTGCCGCTACTGTGTCCAGCAGGGAACACAGCAGAGGAGGCTGCAGATATCCAGCACTGCCGCTACTGTGTCCAGCAGGGAACAGAGCAGAGGAGGCTGCAGATATCCAGCACTGCCGCTACTGTGTCCAGCAGGGAACAGAACAGAGGAGGGTGCAGGTATCCAGCACTGCCGCTATTGTGTCCAGCAGGGAACAGAGCAGAGGAAGCTGCAGATATCCAGCACTGCCGCTACTGTGTCCAGCAGGGAACAGAGCAGAGGAGGCTGCAGATATCCAGCACTGCGCTACTGTGTCCAGCAGAGAACAGAGCAGAGGAGGATGCAGATATCCAGCACTGCCAGTACTGTGTCCAGCAGAGAACAGAACAGAGGAGGCTGCAGAAATCCAGCACTGCCAGTACTGTGTCCAGCAGAGAACAGAACAGAGGAGGCTGCAGAAATCCAGCAACGCCACTACTGTGTCCAGCAGAGAACAGAACAGAGGAGGCTGCAGAAATCCAGCACTGCCGTTACCGTGTCCAGCAGGGAACAGAACAGAGGAGGCTGCAGATATCCAGCACTGCCACTACTGTGTCCAGCAGGGAACAGAGCAGAGGAGGCAGCATATATCCAGCACTGCCGCTACTGTGTCCAGCAGAGAACAGAGCAGAGGAGGCTGCAGATATCCAGCACTGCCACTACTGTGTCCAGCAGAGAACAGAGCAGAGGAGGTTGCAGATATCCAGCACTGCCGCTACTGTGTCCAGCAGGGAACAGAGCAGAGGAGGCTGCAGATATCCAGCACTGCCGCTACTGTGTCCAGCAGTGAACATAGCAGAGGAGGCTGCAGATATCCAGCACTGCCGCTACCTTGTCAAGCAGGGAACAGAACAGAGGAGGCTGCAGATATCCAGCACTGCCACTACTGTGTCCAGCAGAGAACAGAACAGAGGAGGCTGAAGATATCCAGCACTGCCGCTACTGTGTCCAGCAGAGAACAGAGCAGAGGAGGCTGCAGATATCCAGCACTGCCGTTACCGTGTCCAGCAGGGAACAGAACAGAGGAGGCTGCAGATATCCAGCACTGCCGTTACCGTGTCCAGCAGGGAACAGAACAGAGGAGGATGCAGATATCCAGCACTGCCGCTACTGTTTCCAGCAGGGAACAGAGCAGAGTAGGCTGCAGATATCCAGCACTGCCGCTACTGTGTCCAGCAGGGAACAGAGCAGAGGAGGCTACAGATATCCAGCACTGTCACTGCTGTGTTCAGCAGGGAACAGAGCAGAGGAGGCTGCAGGTACCAGCACTGCCCCTACTGTGTCTAGCAGGGAACAGAGCAGAGGAGGCTGCACATATCCAGCACTGCCTCTACTGTGTCCAGCAGGGAACAGAGCAGAGGAGGCTGCAGATATCCAGCACTGCCGCTACTGTGTCCAGCAGAGAACAGAGCAGAGGAGGCTGCAGATATCCAGCACTGCCACTACTGTGTCCATCAGAGAACAGAGCAGAGGAGGCTGCAGATATCCAGCATTGCCGTTACCTTGTCCAGCAGGGAACAGAACAGAGGAGGCTGCAGATATCCAGCACAGCCACTACTGTGTCCAGCATGGAACAGAGCAGAGGAGGCAGCATATATCCAGCACTGCCGCTACTGTGTCCAGCAAAGAACAGAGCAGAGGAGGCTCCAGATATCCAGCACTGCCACTACTGTGTCCAGCAGAGAACAGAGCAGAGGAGGCTGCAGATATCCAGCACTGCCACTACTGTGTCCAGCAGAGAACAGAGCAGAGGAGGCTGCAGATATCCAGCACTGCCGCTACTGTGTCCAGCAGAGACCAGAACAGAGGAGGCTGCAGATATCCAGCACTGCTACTACTGTGTCCAGCAGGTAACAGAGCAGAGGAGGCTGCAGATATCCAGCACTGCCGCTACTGTGTCCAGCAGAGAACAGAGCAGAGGAGGCTGCAGATATCCAACACTGCCGCTACTGTGTCCATCAGGGAACAGAACAGAGGAGGCTGCAGATATCCAGCACTGCCATTACTGTGTCCAGCAGAGAACAGAGCAGAGGAGGCTGCAGATATCCAGCACTGCCGCTACTGTGTCCAGCAGAGAACAGAGCAGAGGAGGCTGCAGATATCCAGCACTGCCGCTATTGTGTTCATCAGAGAACAGAGCACAGGGGGCTGCAGATATCCAGAACTGCCGCTATTGTGTCCATCAGAGAACAGAGCAGAGGAGGCTGCAGATATACAGCACTGCCACTACTGTGTCCAGCAGAGAACAGAGCAGAGGAGACTGCAGATATCCAGCACTGCCGCTACTGTGTCCACCAGGGAACAGAACAGAGGAGGCTGCAGATATACAGCACTGCCACTACAGTGTCCAGCAGAGAACAGAGCAGAGGAGGCTACAGATATCCAGCACTGCCGCTACTGTGTCCAGCAGAGAACAGAGCAGAGGAGGCTGCAGATATCCAGCACTGCCGCTACTGTGTCCAGCAAAGAACAGAGCAGAGGAGGCTGCAGATATCCAGCACTGCCGCTACTGTGTCCAGCAGGGAACAGAGCAGAGGAGGCTGCAGATATCTAGCACTGCCGCTACTGTGTCCAGCAGGGAACAGAGCAGAGGAGGCTGCAGATATCCAGCACTGCCTCTACTGTGTCCAGCAGGGAACAGAAAAGAGGAGGCTGCAGATATCCAGCACTGCCTCTAATGTGCCCAGCAGGGAACAGAAAAGAGGAGGCTGCAGATATCCAGCACTGCCACTACTGTGTCCAGCAGACAACAGAGCAGAGGAGGCTGCAGATATCCAGCACTGCCGCTACTGTGTCCAGCAAAGAACAGAGCAGAGGAGGCTGCAGATATCCAGCACTGCCGCTACTGTGTCCAGCAGAGAACCGAGCAGAGGAGGCTGCAGATATCCAGCACTGCCACTACTGTGTCCAGCAGGGAACAGAGCAGAGGAGGCTGCAGATATCCAGCACTGCCGCTACTGTGTCCAGCAGAGAACAGAGCAGAGGAGGCTGCAGATATCCAGCACTGCCGCTGCTGTGTCCAGCAGAGACCAGAACAGAGGAGGCTGCAGATATCCAGCACTGCTACTACTGTGTCCAGCAGGTAACAGAGCAGAGGAGGCTGCAGATATCCAGCACTGCCGCTACTGTGTCCAGCAGAGAACAGAGCAGAGGACGCTGCAGATATCCAACACTGCCGCTACTGTGTCCATCAGGGAACAGAACAGAGGAGGCTGCAGATATCCAGCACTGCCACTACTGTGTCCAGCAGAGAACAGAACAGAGGAGGCTGCAGATATCCAGCACTGCCACTACTGTGTCCAGCAGAGAACAGAGCAGAGGAGGCTGCAGATATCCAGCACTGCCGCTACTGTGTCCAGCAGAGAACAGAGCAGAGGAGGCTGCAGATATCCAGCACTGCCGCTATTGTGTCCATCAGAGAACAGAGCACAGGGGGCTGCAGATATCCAGCACTGCCGCTATTGTGTCCATCAGAGAACAGAGCACAGGGGGCTGCAGATATACAGCACTGCCGCTACTGTGTCCAGCAGGGAACAGAACAGAGGAGGCTGCAGATATACAGCACTGCCACTACTGAGTCCAGGAGAGAACAGAGCAGAGGAGCCTACAGATATCCAGCACTGCCACTACTGTGTCCAGCAGAGAACAGAGCAGAAGAGAGTGCAGATATCCAGCACTGCCGCTACTGTGTCCAGTAGGGAACAGAACAGAGGAGGCTGCAGATATACAGCACTGCCACTACAGTGTCCAGCAGAGAACAAAGCAGAGGAGCCTACAGATATCCAGCACTGCCACTACTGTGTCCAGCAGGGAACAGAACAGAGGAGGCTGCAGATATCCAGCACTGCCGCTACTGTGTCCAGCAGGGAACAGAACAGAGGAGGCTGCAGATATCAAGCACTGCGGCTACTGTGTCAGGCAGGGAACAGAACAGAGGAGGCTGCAGATATCCAGCACTGCCGCTACTGTGTCCAGCAGAGAACAGAGCAGAGGAGCCTACAGATATCCAGCACTGCCACTACTGTGTCCAGCAGGGAACAGAACAGAGGAGGCTGCAGATATCCAGCACTGCCGCTACTGTGTCCAGCAGAGAACAGAGCAGAGGAGGCTACAGATATCCAGCACTGCCGCTACTGTGTCCAGCAGGGAACAGAGCAGAGGAGGCTGCAGATATCCAGCACTGCCGCTACTGTGTCCAGCAGAGAACAGAGCAGAGGAGGCTACAGATATCCACCACTGCCGCTACTGTGTCCAGCAGGGAACAGAGCAGAGGAGGCTGCAGATATCCAGCACTGCCGCTACTGTGTCCAGCAAAGAACAGAGCAGAGGAGGCTGCAGATATCCAGCACTACCGCTACTGTATCCAGCAGGGAACAGAGCAGAGGAGGCTGCAGATATCCAGCACTGCCGCTACTGTGTCCAGCAGGGAACAGAGCAGAGGAGGCTGCAGATATCCAGCACTGCCGCTACTGTGTCCAGCAGGGAACAGAGCAGAGGAGGCTGCAGATATCTAGCACTGCCTCTACTGTGTCCAGCAGGGAACAGAAAAGAGGAGGCTGCAGATATCCAGCACTGCCTCTAATGTGTCCAGCAGGGAACAGAAAAGAGGAGGCTGCAGATATCCAGCACTGCCTCTAATGTGTCCAGCAGGGAACAGAAAAGAGGAGGCTGCAGATATCCAGCACTGCCACTACTGTGTCCAGCAGAGAACTGAACAGAGGAGGCTGCAGATATCCAGCACTGCCATTACTGTGTCCAGCAGAGAACAGAGCAGAGGAGGCTGCAGATATCTAGCACTGCCTCTACTGTGTCCAGCAGGGAACAGAAAAGAGGAGGCTGCAGATATCCAGCACTGCCTCTAATGTGTCCAGCAGGGAACAGAAAAGAGGAGGCTGCAGATATCCAGCACTGCCTCTAATGTGTCCAGCAGGGAACAGAAAAGAGGAGGCTGCAGATATCCAGCACTGCCACTACTGTGTCCAGCAGAGAACTGAACAGAGGAGGCTGCAGATATCCAGCACTGCCATTACTGTGTCCAGCAGAGAACAGAGCAGAGGAGGCTGCAGATATCCAGCACTGCCGCTATTGTGTCCATCAGAGAACAGAGCACAGGGGGCTGCAGATATCCAGCACTGCCGCTATTGTGTCCATCAGAGAACAGAGCAGAGGAGGCTGCAGATATCCAGCACTGCCGCTATTGTGTCCATCAGAGAACAGAGCAGAGGAGGCTGCAGATATCCAGCACTGCCACTACTGTGTCCAGCAGAGAACAGAGCAGAGGAGACTGCAGATATCCAGCACTGCCGCTACTGTGTCCAGCAGGGAACAGAACAGAGGAGGCTGCAGATATACAGCACTGCCACTACAGTGTCCAGCAGAGAACAGAGCAGAGGAGGCTACAGATATCCAGCACTGCCACTACTTTGTCCAGCAGGGAACAGAACAGAGGAGGCTGCAGATATCCAGCACTGCCGATACTGTGTCCAGCAGGGAACAGAACAGAGGAGGCTGCAGATATCAAGCACTGCGGCTACTGTGTCAGGCAGGGAACAGAACAGAGGAGGCTACAGATATCCAGCACTGCCGCTACTGTGTCCAGCAGAGACCAGAGCAGAGGAGGCTACAGATATCCAGCACTGCCGCTACTGTGTCCAGCAGGGAACAGAGCAGAGGAGGCTGCAGATATCCAGCACTGCCGCTACTGTGTCCAGCAGAGAACAGAGCAGAGGAGGCTGCAGATATCCAGCACTGCCGCTACTGTGTCCAGCAAAGAACAGAGCAGAGGAGGCTGCAGATATCCAGCACTGCCGCTACTGTGTCCAGCAGGGAACAGAGCAGAGGAGGCTGCAGATATCCAGCACTGCCGCTACTGTGTCCAGCAGAGAACAGAGCAGAGGAGGCTGCAGATATCCAGCACTGCCTCTACTGTGTCCAGCAGGGAACAGAAAAGAGGAGGCTGCAGATATCCAGCACTGCCTCTAATGTGTCCAGCAGGGAACAGAAAAGAGGAGGCTGCAGATATCCAGCACTGCCTCTAATGTGTCCAGCAGGGAACAGAAAAGAGGAGGCTGCAGATATCCAGCACTGCCACTACTGTGTCCAGCAGACAACAGAGCAGAGGAGGCTGCAGATATCCAGCACTGCCGCTACTGTGTCCAGCAAAGAACAGAGCAGAGGAGGCTGCAGATATCCAGCACTGCCGCTACTGTGTCCAGCAGAGAACCGAGCAGAGGAGGCTGCAGATATCCAGCACTGCCACTACTGTGTCCAGCAGGGAACAGAGCAGAGGAGGCTGCAGATATCCAGCACTGCCGCTACTGTGTCCAGCAGAGAACAGAGCAGAGGAGGCTGCAGATATCCAGCACTGCCGCTACTGTGTCCAGCAGGGAACAGAACAGAGTAGGCTGCAGATATCCAGCACTGCCGCTACTGTGTCCAGCAGGGAACAGAACAGAGGATGCTGCAGATATCCAGCACTGCCGCTACTGTGTCCAGCAGGGAACAGAACAGAGTAAGCTGCAGATATCTATCACTGCGGCTACTGTGTCCAGCAGAGAACAGAGCAGAGGAGGCTGCAGATATCCAGCACTGCCACTACTGTGTTCATCAGGGAATAGAGCAGAGGATGCGGCAGATATTCAGCACTGCCACTACTGTGTCCAGCAGGGGACAGAGCAGAGGAGGCTGCAGATATCCAGCACTACCGCTACTGTGTCCAGCAGGGAACAGAGCAGAGGAGGCTGCAGATATCCAGCACTGTCGCTACTGTGTCCAGAAGGGAACAGATCAGAGGAGGCTGCAGATATCCAGCATTTCCGCTACTGTGTCAGGCAGGGAACAGAGCAGAGGAGACTACAGATATCCAGCACTGCCGTTATTGTGTCCAGCAGGGAACAGAGCAGAGGAGGATGCAGATATCCAGCACTGCCGCTACTGTGTCCAGCAGGGAACAGAAAAGAGGAGGCTGCAGATATGCAGCACTCCTGCTACTCTGTCCAGCAGGGAACAGAGCAGAGGAGGCTACAGATATCCAGCACTGTCGCTACTGTGTCCAGCAGGGAACAGAAAAGAGGAGGCTGCAGATATGCAGCACTCCTGCTACTCTGTCCAGCAGGGAACAGAGCAGAGGAGGCTGCAGATATCCATCACTGCCGCTACTGCGTCCAGCAGGGAACAGAGCAGAGGAGGCTGCAGATATCCAGCACTGCCACTACTGTGTCCAGCAGGGAACAGAGCAGAGGAGGCTGCAGATATCCAGCACTGCCGCTACTGTGTCCAGCAGGGAACAGAGCAGAGGAGGCTGCAGATATCCAGCACTGCCGCTACTGTGTCCAGCAAAGAACAGAGCAGAGGGGGCTGCAGATATCCAGCACTGCTGCTACTGTGTCCAGCAGGGAACAGAGCAGAGGAGGCTGCAGATATCCAGCACTGCCGCTACTGTGTCCAGCAGGGAACAGAGCAGAGGAGGCTGCAGATATCCAGCACTGCCGCTACTGTGTCCAGCAGAGAACAGAGCAGAGGAGGCTGCAGATATCCAGCACTGCCGCTACTGTGTCCAGCAAAGAACAGAGCAGAGGAGGCTGCAGGTATCCAGCACTGCCGCTACTGTGTCCAGCAGGGAACAGAGCAGAGGAGGCTGCAGATATCCAGCACTGCCGCTACTGTGTCCAGCAGAGAACAGAGCAGAGGAGGCTGCAGATATCCAGCACTGCCACTACTGTGTCCAGCAAAGAACAGAGCAGAGGAGGCTGCAGATATCCAGCACTGCCGCTACTGTGTCCAGCAGAGAACAGAGCAGAGGAGGCTGCAGATATCCATCACTGCCGCTACTGTGTCCAGCAGGGAACAGAGCAGAGGAGGCTGCAGATATCCAGCACTGCCACTACTGAGTCCAGCAGGGAACAGAGCAGAGGAGGCTGCAGATATCCAGCACTGCCTCTACTGTGTCCAGCAGGGAACAGAGCAGAGGAGGCTGCAGATATCCAGCACTGCCGCTACTGTGTCCAGCAGAGAACAGAGCAGAGGAGGCTGCAGATATCTAGCACTGCCACTACTGTGTCCATCAATGAACAGAGCAGAGGAGGCTGCAGATATCCAGCACTGCCGCTACTGTGTCCAGCAGGGAACAGAGCAGAGGAGGCTGCACATATCCAGCACTGCCGCTACTGTGTCCAGCAGAGAACAGAACAGAGGAGGCTGCAGGTATCCATCACTGCCGCTACTGTGTCCAGCAGGGAACAGAGCAGAGGAGGCTGCAGATATCCAGCACTATCACTACTGAGTCCAGCAGGGAACAGAGCAGAGGAGGCTGCAGATATCCAGCACTGCCTCTACTGTGTCCAGCAGGGAACAGAGCAGAGGAGGCTGCAGATATCCAGCACTGCCACTACTGTGTCCAGCAGGGAACAGAGCAGAGGAGGCTGCAGATACCCAGCACTGCCGCTACTGTGTCCAGCCGAGAACAGAGCAGAGGAGGCTGCAGATATCCAGCACTGCCACTACTGTGTCCAGCAAAGAACAGAGCAGAGGAGGCTGCAGATAACCAGCACTGCCACTACTGTGTCCAGCAAAGAACAGAGCAGAGGAGGCTGCAGATAACCAGCACTGCCACTACTGAGTCCAGCAGGGAACAGAGCAGAGGAGGCTGCAGATATCCAGCACTGCCGCTACTGTGTCCAGCAGAGAACAGAGCAGAGGAGGCTGCAGATAACCAGCACTGCCACTACTGAGTCCAGCAGGGAACAGAGCAGAGGAGGCTGCAGATATCCAGCACTGCCGCTACTGTGTCCAGCAGAGAACAGAGCAGAGGAGGCTGCAGATATCCAGCACTGCCGCTACTGTGTCCAGCAAAGAACAGAGCAGAGGAGGCTGCAGATATCCAGCACTGCCACTACTGAGTCCAGCAGGGAACAGAGCAGAGGAGGCTGCAGATATCCAGCACTGCCGCTACTGTGTCCAGCAGAGAACAGAGCAGAGGAGGCGGCAGATATCCAGCACTGCCACTACTGTGTCCAGCAGAGAACAGAGTAGAGGAGGCTGCAGATATCCAGCACTGCCGCTACTGTGTCCAGCAGGGAACAGAGCAGAGGAGGCTGCACATATCCAGCACTGCCGCTACTGTGTCCATCAGAGAACAGAGCACAGGGGGCTGCAGATATCCAGCACTGCCGCTATTGTGTCCATCAGAGAACAGAGCAGAGGAGGCTGCAGATATACAGCACTGCCACTACTGTGTCCAGCAGAGAACAGAGCAGAGGAGACTGCAGATATCCAGCACTGCCGCTACTGTGTCCACCAGGGAACAGAACAGAGGAGGCTGCAGATATACAGCACTGCCACTACAGTGTCCAGCAGAGAACAGAGCAGAGGAGGCTACAGATATCCAGCACTGCCACTACTGTGTCCAGCAGGGAACAGAACAGAGGAGGCTGCAGATATCCAGCACTGCCGCTACTGTGTCCAGCAGGGAACAGAATAGAGGAGGCTGCAGATATCAAGCACTGCGGCTACTGTGTCAGGCAGGGAACAGAAAAGAGGAGGCTACAGATATCCAGCACTGCCTCTACTGTGTCCAGCAGAGAACAGAGCAGAGGAGGCTACAGATGTCCAGCACTGCCGCTACTGTGTCCAGCAGGGAACAGAGCAGAGGAGGCTGCAGATATCCAGCACTGCCGCTACTGTGTCCAGCAGAGAACAGAGCAGAGGAGGCTGCAGATATCCAGCACTGCCGCTACTGTGTCCAGCAAAGAACAGAGCAGAGGAGGCTGCAGATATCCAGCACTGCCGCTACTGTGTCCAGCAGGGAACAGAGCAGAGGAGGCTGCAGATATCTAGCACTGCCACTACTGTGTCCAGCAGGGAACAGAGCAGAGGAGGCTGCAGATATCCAGCACTGCCTCTACTGTGTCCAGCAGGGAACAGAAAAGAGGAGACTGCAGATATCCAGCACTGCCTCTAATGTGCCCAGCAGGGAACAGAAAAGAGGAGGCTGCAGATATCCAGCACTGCCACTACTGTGTCCAGCAGAGAACAGAGCAGAGGAGGCTGCAGATATCCAGCACTGCCGCTACTGTGTCCAGCAGAGAACCGAGCAGAGGAGGCTGCAGATATCCAGCACTGCCGCTACTGTGTCCAGCAGGGAACAGAGCAGAGGAGGCTGCAGATATCCAGCACTGCCACTACTAGGTCCATCAAAGAACAGAACAGAGGAGGCTGCAGATATCCAGCACTGCCGCTACTGTGTCCAGCAGAGAACCGAGCAGAGGAGGCTGCAGATATCCAGCACTGCCGCTACTGTGTCCAGCAGGGAACAGAGCAGAGGAGGCTGCAGATATCCAGCACTGCCACTACTAGGTCCATCAAAGAACAGAACAGAGGAGGCTGCAGATATCCAGCACTGCCGCTACTGTGTCCAGCAGAGAACCGAGCAGAGGAGGCTGCAGATATCCAGCACTGCCGCTACTGTGTCCAGCAGAGAACCGAGCAGAGGAGGCTGCAGATATCCAGCACTGCCGCTACTGTGTCCAGCAGGGAACAGAGCAGAGGAGGCTGCAGATATCCAGCACTGCCGCTACTGTGTCCAGCAAAGAACAGAGCAGAGGAGGCTGCAGATATCCAGCACTGCCGCTACTGTGTCCAGCAGAGAACCGAGCAGAGGAGGCTGCAGATATCCAGCACTGCCACTACTGTGTCCAGCAGGGAACAGAGCAGAGGAGGCTGCAGATATCCAGCACTGCCGCTACTGTGTCCAGCAGAGAACAGAGCAGAGGAGGCTGCAGATATCCAGCACTGCCGCTGCTGTGTCCAGCAGAGACCAGAACAGAGGAGGCTGCAGATATCCAGCACTGCTACTACTGTGTCCAGCAGGTAACAGAGCAGAGGAGGCTGCAGATATCCAGCACTGCCGCTACTGTGTCCAGCAGAGAACAGAGCAGAGGAGGCTGCAGATATCCAACACTGCCGCTACTGTGTCCATCAGGGAACAGAACAGAGGAGGCTGCAGATATCCAGCACTGCCACTACTGTGTCCAGCAGAGAACAGAACAGAGGAGGCTGCAGATATCCAGCACTGCCATTACTGTGTCCAGCAGAGAACAGAGCAGAGGAGGCTGCAGATATCCAGCACTGCCGCTACTGTGTCCAGCAGAGAACAGAGCAGAGGAGGCTGCAGATATCCAGCACTGCCGCTATTGTGTCCATCAGAGAACAGAGCACAGGGGGCTGCAGATATCCAGCACTGCCGCTATTGTGTCCATCAGAGAACAGAGCAGAGGAGGCTGCAGATATACAGCACTGCCACTACTGTGTCCAGCAGAGAACAGAGCAGAAGAGACTGCAGATATCCAGCACTGCCGCTACTGTGTCCAGCAGGGAACAGAACAGAGGAGGCTGCAGATATCCAGCACTGCCGCTACTGTGTCAAGCAGGGAACAGAACAGAGGAGGCTGCAGATATCAAGCACTGCGGCTACTGTGTCAGGCAGGGAACAGAACAGAGGAGGCTACAGATATCCAGCACTGCCGCTACTGTGTCCAGCAGAGAACAGAGCAGAGGAGGCTACAGATATCCAGCACTGCCGCTACTGTGTCCAGCAGGGAACAGAGCAGAGGAGGCTGCAGATATCCAGCACTGCCGCTACTGTGTCCAGCAGAGAACAGAGCAGAGGAGGCTACAGATATCCAGCACTGCCGCTACTGTGTCCAGCAGGGAACAGAGCAGAGGAGGCTGCAGATATCCAGCACTGCCGCTACTGTGTCCAGCAAAGAACAGAGCAGAGGAGGCTGCAGATATCCAGCACTGCCGCTACTGTGTCCAGCAGGGAACAGAGCAGAGGAGGCTGCAGATATCCAGTACTGCCGCTACTGTGTCCAGCAGGGAACAGAGCAGAGGAGGCTGCAGATATCTAGCACTGCCTCTACTGTGTCCAGCAGGGAACAGAAAAGAGGAGGCTGCAGATATCCAGCACTGCCTCTAATGTGTCCAGCAGGGAACAGAAAAGAGGAGGCTGCAGATATCCAGCACTGCCTCTAATGTGTCCAGCAGGGAACAGAAAAGAGGAGGCTGCAGATATCCAGCACTGCCACTACTGTGTCCAGCAGAGAACTGAACAGAGGAGGCTGCAGATATCCAGCACTGCCATTACTGTGTCCAGCAGAGAACAGAGCAGAGGAGGCTGCAGATATCTAGCACTGCCTCTACTGTGTCCAGCAGGGAACAGAAAAGAGGAGGCTGCAGATATCCAGCACTGCCTCTAATGTGTCCAGCAGGGAACAGAAAAGAGGAGGCTGCAGATATCCAGCACTGCCTCTAATGTGTCCAGCAGGGAACAGAAAAGAGGAGGCTGCAGATATCCAGCACTGCTACTACTGTGTCCAGCAGAGAACTGAACAGAGGAGGCTGCAGATATCCAGCACTGCCATTACTGTGTCCAGCAGAGAACAGAGCAGAGGAGGCTGCAGATATCCAGCACTGCCGCTACTGTGTCCAGCAGAGAACAGAGCAGAGGAGGCTGCAGATATCCAGCACTGCCGCTATTGTGTCCATCAGAGAACAGAGCACAGGGGGCTGCAGATATCCAGCACTGCCGCTATTGTGTCCATCAGAGAACAGAGCAGAGGAGGCTGCAGATATACAGCACTGCCACTACTGTGTCCAGCAGAGAACAGAGCAGAGGAGACTGCAGATATCCAGCACTGCCGCTACTGTGTCCAGCAGGGAACAGAACAGAGGAGGCTGCAGATATCCAGCACTGCCGATACTGTGTCCAGCAGGGAACAGAACAGAGGAGGCTGCAGATATCAAGCACTGCGGTTACTGTGTCAGGCAGGGAACAGAACAGAGGAGGCTACAGATATCCAGCACTGCCGCTACTGTGTCCAGCAGAGACCAGAGCAGAGGAAGCTACAGATATCCAGCACTGCCGCTACTGTGTCCAGCAGGGAACAGAGCAGAGGAGGCTGCAGATATCCAGCACTGCCGCTACTGTGTCCAGCAGAGAACAGAGCAGAGGAGGCTGCAGATATCCAGCACTGCCGCTACTGTGTCCAGCAAAGAACAGAGCAGAGGAGGCTGCAGATATCCAGCACTGCCGCTATTGTGTCCAGCAGGGAACAGAGCAGAGGAGGCTGCAGATATCCAGCACTGCCGCTACTGTGTCCAGCAGAGAACAGAGCAGAGGAGGCTGCAGATATCCAGCACTGCCTCTACTGTGTCCAGCAGGGAACAGAAAAGAGGAGGCTGCAGATATCCAGCACTGCCTCTAATGTGTCCAGCAGGGAACAGAAAAGAGGAGGCTGCAGATATCCAGCACTGCCTCTAATGTGTCCAGCAGGGAACAGAAAAGAGGAGGCTGCAGATATCCAGCACTGCCACTACTGTGTCCAGCAGACAACAGAGCAGAGGAGGCTGCAGATATCCAGCACTGCCGCTACTGTGTCCAGCAAAGAACAGAGCAGAGGAGGCTGCAGATATCCAGCACTGCCGCTACTGTGTCCAGCAGAGAACCGAGCAGAGGAGGCTGCAGATATCCAGCACTGCCACTACTGTGTCCAGCAGGGAACAGAGCAGAGGAGGCTGCAGATATCCAGCACTGCCGCTACTGTGTCCAGCAGAGAACAGAGCAGAGGAGGCTGCAGATATCCAGCACTGCCGCTACTGTGTCCAGCAGGGAACAGAACAGAGGATGCTGCAGATATCCAGCACTGCCGCTACTGTGTCCAGCAGGGAACAGAACAGAGTAGGCTGCAGATATCCAGCACTGCCGCTACTGTGTCCAGCAGGGAACAGAACAGAGGATGCTGCAGATATCCAGCACTGCCGCTACTGTGTCCAGCAGGGAACAGAACAGAGTAAGCTGCAGATATCCAGCACTGCGGCTACTGTGTCCAGCAGAGAACAGAGCAGAGGAGGCTGCAGATATCCAGCACTGCCACTACTGTGTTCATCAGGGAATAGAGCAGAGGATGCGGCAGATATTCAGCACTGCCACTACTGTGTCCAGCAGGGGACAGAGCAGAGGAGGCTGCAGATATCCAGCACTACCGCTACTGTGTCCAGCAGGGAACAGAGCAGAGGAGGCTGCAGATATCCAGCACTGTCGCTACTGTGTCCAGAAGGGAACAGAGCAGAGGAGGCTGCAGATATCCAGCACTGCCGCTAATGTGTCCAGCAAAGAACAGAGCAGAGGAGGCTGCAGATATCCAGCACTGCCGCTACTGTGTCCAGCAGGGAACAGAGCAGAGGAGGCTGCAGATATCCAGTACTGCCGCTACTGTGTCCAGCAGGGAACAGAGCAGAGGAGGCTGCAGATATCTAGCACTGCCTCTACTGTGTCCAGCAGGGAACAGAAAAGAGGAGGCTGCAGATATCCAGCACTGCCTCTAATGTGTCCAGCAGGGAACAGAAAAGAGGAGGCTGCAGATATCCAGCACTGCCTCTAATGTGTCCAGCAGGGAACAGAAAAGAGGAGGCTGCAGATATCCAGCACTGCCACTACTGTGTCCAGCAGAGAACTGAACAGAGGAGGCTGCAGATATCCAGCACTGCCATTACTGTGTCCAGCAGAGAACAGAGCAGAGGAGGCTGCAGATATCTAGCACTGCCTCTACTGTGTCCAGCAGGGAACAGAAAAGAGGAGGCTGCAGATATCCAGCACTGCCTCTAATGTGTCCAGCAGGGAACAGAAAAGAGGAGGCTGCAGATATCCAGCACTGCCTCTAATGTGTCCAGCAGGGAACAGAAAAGAGGAGGCTGCAGATATCCAGCACTGCTACTACTGTGTCCAGCAGAGAACTGAACAGAGGAGGCTGCAGATATCCAGCACTGCCATTACTGTGTCCAGCAGAGAACAGAGCAGAGGAGGCTGCAGATATCCAGCACTGCCGCTACTGTGTCCAGCAGAGAACAGAGCAGAGGAGGCTGCAGATATCCAGCACTGCCGCTATTGTGTCCATCAGAGAACAGAGCACAGGGGGCTGCAGATATCCAGCACTGCCGCTATTGTGTCCATCAGAGAACAGAGCAGAGGAGGCTGCAGATATACAGCACTGCCACTACTGTGTCCAGCAGAGAACAGAGCAGAGGAGACTGCAGATATCCAGCACTGCCGCTACTGTGTCCAGCAGGGAACAGAACAGAGGAGGCTGCAGATATCCAGCACTGCCGATACTGTGTCCAGCAGGGAACAGAACAGAGGAGGCTGCAGATATCAAGCACTGCGGCTACTGTGTCAGGCAGGGAACAGAACAGAGGAGGCTACAGATATCCAGCACTGCCGCTACTGTGTCCAGCAGAGACCAGAGCAGAGGAAGCTACAGATATCCAGCACTGCCGCTACTGTGTCCAGCAGGGAACAGAGCAGAGGAGGCTGCAGATATCCAGCACTGCCGCTACTGTGTCCAGCAGAGAACAGAGCAGAGGAGGCTGCAGATATCCAGCACTGCCGCTACTGTGTCCAGCAAAGAACAGAGCAGAGGAGGCTGCAGATATCCAGCACTGCCGCTATTGTGTCCAGCAGGGAACAGAGCAGAGGAGGCTGCAGATATCCAGCACTGCCGCTACTGTGTCCAGCAGAGAACAGAGCAGAGGAGGCTGCAGATATCCAGCACTGCCTCTACTGTGTCCAGCAGGGAACAGAAAAGAGGAGGCTGCAGATATCCAGCACTGCCTCTAATGTGTCCAGCAGGGAACAGAAAAGAGGAGGCTGCAGATATCCAGCACTGCCTCTAATGTGTCCAGCAGGGAACAGAAAAGAGGAGGCTGCAGATATCCAGCACTGCCACTACTGTGTCCAGCAGACAACAGAGCAGAGGAGGCTGCAGATATCCAGCACTGCCGCTACTGTGTCCAGCAAAGAACAGAGCAGAGGAGGCTGCAGATATCCAGCACTGCCGCTACTGTGTCCAGCAGAGAACCGAGCAGAGGAGGCTGCAGATATCCAGCACTGCCACTACTGTGTCCAGCAGGGAACAGAGCAGAGGAGGCTGCAGATATCCAGCACTGCCGCTACTGTGTCCAGCAGAGAACAGAGCAGAGGAGGCTGCAGATATCCAGCACTGCCGCTACTGTGTCCAGCAGGGAACAGAACAGAGGATGCTGCAGATATCCAGCACTGCCGCTACTGTGTCCAGCAGGGAACAGAACAGAGTAGGCTGCAGATATCCAGCACTGCCGCTACTGTGTCCAGCAGGGAACAGAACAGAGGATGCTGCAGATATCCAGCACTGCCGCTACTGTGTCCAGCAGGGAACAGAACAGAGTAAGCTGCAGATATCCAGCACTGCGGCTACTGTGTCCAGCAGAGAACAGAGCAGAGGAGGCTGCAGATATCCAGCACTGCCACTACTGTGTTCATCAGGGAATAGAGCAGAGGATGCGGCAGATATTCAGCACTGCCACTACTGTGTCCAGCAGGGGACAGAGCAGAGGAGGCTGCAGATATCCAGCACTACCGCTACTGTGTCCAGCAGGGAACAGAGCAGAGGAGGCTGCAGATATCCAGCACTGTCGCTACTGTGTCCAGAAGGGAACAGATCAGAGGAGGCTGCAGATATCCAGCATTTCCGCTACTGTGTCAGGCAGGGAACAGAGCAGAGGAGACTACAGATATCCAGCACTGCCGTTATTGTGTCCAGCAGGGAACAGAGCAGAGGAGGCTGCAGATATCCAGCACTGCCGCTACTGAGTCCAGCAGGGAACAGAGCAGAGGAGGATGCAGATATCCAGCACTGCCACTACTGTGTACAGCAGAGAACAGAGCAGAGGAGGCTGCAGATATCCAGCACTGCCGCTACTGTGTCCAGCAGGGAACAGAAAAGAGGAGGCTGCAGATATGCAGCACTCCTGCTACTCTGTCCAGCAGGGAACAGAGCAGAGGAGGCTACAGATATCCAGCACTGTCGCTACTGTGTCCAGCAGGGAACAGAAAAGAGGAGGCTGCAGATATGCAGCACTCCTGCTACTCTGTCCAGCAGGGAACAGAGCAGAGGAGGCTGCAGATATCCATCACTGCCGCTACTGCGTCCAGCAGGGAACAGAGCAGAGGAGGCTGCAGATATCCAGCACTGCCACTACTGGGTCCATCAGGGAACAGAACAGAGTAGGCTGCAGATATCCAGCACTGCCACTACTGTGTCCAGCAGAGAACAGAACAGAGGAGGCTGCAGATATCCAGCACTGCCATTACTGTGTCCAGCAGAGAACAGAGCAGAGGAGGCTGCAGATATCCAGCACTGCCTCTACTATGTCCAGCAGAGAACAGAGCAGAGGAGGCTGCAGATATCCAGCACTGCCGCTATTGTGTCCATCAGAGAACAGAGCACAGGGGGCTGCAGATATCCAGCACTGCCGCTATTGTGTCCATCAGAGAACAGAGCAGAGGAGGCTGCAGATATACAGCACTGCCACTACTGTGTCCAGCAGAGAACAGAGCAGAGGAGGCTGCAGATATCCAGCACTGCCGCTACTGTGTCCAGCAGGGAACAGAACAGAGGAGGCTGCACATATCCAGCACTGCCACTACAGTGTCCAGCAGAGAACAGAGCAGAGGAGGCTACAGATATCCAGCACTGCCGCTACTGTGTCCAGAAGGGAACAGAGCAGAGGAGGCTACAGATATCCAGCACTGCCGCTACTGTGTCCAGCAGAGAACAGAGCAGAGGAGGCTACAGATATCCAGCACTGCCGCTACTGTGTCCAGAAGGGAACAGAGCAGAGGAGGCTACAGATATCCAGCACTGCCGCTACTGTGTCCAGAAGGGAACAGAGCAGAGGAGGCTACAGATATCCAGCACTGCGGCTACTGTGTCCAGCAGGGAACAGAACAGAGGAGGCTGCAGATATCCAGCACTGCCACTACAGTGTCCAGCAGAGAACAGAGCAGAGGAGGCTACAGATATCCAGCACTGCCTCTACTGTGTCCAGAAGGGAACAGAACAGAGGAGGCTACAGATATCCAGCACTGCGGCTACTGTGTCCAGCAGGGAACAGAGCAGAGGAGGCTGCAGATATCCAGCACTGCCGCTACTGTGTCCAGCAGGAGACAGAGCAGAGGAGCCTGCAGATATCCAGCACTGCCGCTACTGTGTCCAGAAGGGAACAGAACAGAGGGGGCTACAGATATCCAGCACTGCCGCTACTGTGTCCAGCAGAGAACAGAGCAGAGGAGGCTACAGATATCCAGCACTGCCGCTACTGTGTCCAGCAGGGAAAAGAGCAGAGGAGGCTGCAGATATCCAGCACTGCCGCTACTGTGTCCAGCAGAGAACAGAGCAGAGGAGGCTGCAGATATCCAGCACTGCCGCTACTGTGTCCAGCAAAGAACAGAGCAGAGGAGGCTGCAGATATCCAGCACTGCCACTACTGTGTCCAGCAGGGAACAGAGCAGAGGAGGCTGCAGATATCCAGCACTGCCGCTACTGTGTCCAGCAGGGAACAGAGCAGAGGAGGCTGCAGATATCCAGCACTGCCGCTACTGTGTCCAGCAGGGAACAGAGCAGAGGAGGCTGCAGATATCCAGCACTGCCGCTACTGTGTCCAGCAGAGAACAGAGCAGAGGAGGCTGCAGTTATCCAGCACTGCCGCTACTGTGTCCAGCAAAGAACAGAGCAGAGGAGGCTGCAGGTATCCAGCACTGCCGCTACTGTGTCCAGCAGGGAACAGAGCAGAGGAGGCTTCAGATATCCAGCACTGCCGCTACTGTGTCCAGCAGAGAACAGAGCAGAGGAGGCTGCAGATATCCAGCACTGCCACTACTGTGTCCAGCAAAGAACAGAGCAGAGGAGGCTGCAGATATCCAGCACTGCCGCTACTGTGTCCAGCAGAGAACAGAGCAGAGGAGGCTGCAGATATCCATCACTGCCGCTACTGTGTCCAGCAGGGAACAGAGCAGAGGAGGCTGCAGATATCCAGCACTGCCACTACTGAGTCCAGCAGGGAACAGAGCAGAGGAGGCTGCAGATATCCAGCACTGCCTCTACTGTGTCCAGCAGGGAACAGAGCAGAGGAGGCTGCAGATATCCAGCACTGCCGCTACTGTGTCCAGCAGAGAACAGAGCAGAGGAGGCTGCAGATATCCAGCACTGCCACTACTGTGTCCATCAATGAACAGAGCAGAGGAGGCTGCAGATATCCAGCACTGCCGCTACTGTGTCCAGCAGGGAACAGAGCAGAGGAGGCTGCACATATCCAGCACTGCCGCTACTGTGTCCAGCAGAGAACAGAACAGAGGAGGCTGCAGGTATCCATCACTGCCGCTACTGTGTCCAGCAGGGAACAGAGCAGAGGAGGCTGCAGATATCCAGCACTGCCACTACTGAGTCCAGCAGGGAACAGAGCAGAGGAGGCTGCAGATATCCAGCACTGCCTCTACTGTGTCCAGCAGGGAACAGAGCAGAGGAGGCTGCAGATATCCAGCACTGCCACTACTGTGTCCAGCAGGGAACAGAGCAGAGGAGGCTGCAGATATCCAGCACTGCCGCTACTGTGTCCAGCAGAGAACAGAGCAGAGGAGGCTGCAGATATCCAGCACTGCCACTACTGTGTCCAGCAAAGAACAGAGCAGAGGAGGCTGCAGATAACCAGCACTGCCACTACTGTGTCCAGCAAAGAACAGAGCAGAGGAGGCTGCAGATAACCAGCACTGCCACTACTGAGTCCAGCAGGGAACAGAGCAGAGGAGGCTGCAGATATCCAGCACTGCCGCTACTGTGTCCAGCAGAGAACAGAGCAGAGGAGGCTGCAGATATCCAGCACTGCCACTACTGTGTCCAGCAAAGAACAGAGCAGAGGAGGCTGCAGATATCCAGCACTGCCACTACTGAGTCCAGCAGGGAACAGAGCAGAGGAGGCTGCAGATATCCAGCACTGCCGCTACTGTGTCCAGCAGAGAACAGAGCAGAGGAGGCTGCAGATATCCAGCACTGCCGCTACTGTGTCCAGCAGAGAACAGAGCAGAGGAGGCTGCAGATATCCAGCACTGCCACTACTGTGTCCAGCAGAGAACAGAGCAGAGGAGGCTGCAGATATCCAGCACTGCCACTACTGTGTCCAGCAGGGAACAGAGCAGAGGAGGCTGCACATATCCAGCACTGCCGCTACTGTGTCCAGCAGAGAACAGAACAGAGGAGACTGCAGATATCCAGCACTGCCGCTACTGTGTCCAGCAGAGAACAGAGCAGAGGAGGCTGCACATATCCAGCACTGCCGCTACTGTGTCCAGCAGAGAACAGAGCAGAGGAGGCTGCAGATATCCAGCACTGCGGCTACTGCGTCCAGCAGAGAACAGAGCAGAGGAGGCTGCACATATCCAGCACTGCCGCTACTGTGTCCAGCAGAGAACAGAGCAGAGGAGGCTGCACATATCCAGCACTGCCGCTACTGTGTCCAGCAGAGAACAGAGCAGAGGAGGCTGCACATATCCAGCACTGCCGCTACTGTGTCCAGCAGAGAACAGAGCAGAGGAGGCTGCAGGTATCCATCACTGCCGCTACTGTGTCCAGCAGAGAATAGAGCAGAGGAGGCTGCAGATATCCAGCACTGCCACTACTGTGTCCAGCAAAGAACAGAGCAGAGGAGGCTGCAGATATCCAGCACTGCCACTACTGTGTCCAGCAAAGAACAGAGCAGAGGAGGCTGCAGATATCCAGCACTGCCGCTACTGTGTCCAGCAGAGAACAGAGCAGAGGAGGCTGCAGATATCCATCACTGCCGCTACTGTGTCCAGCAGGGAACAGAGCAGAGGAGGCTGCAGATATCCAGCACTGCCACTACTGAGTCCAGCAGGGAACAGAGCAGAGGAGGCTGCAGATATCCAGCACTGCCTCTACTGTGTCCAGCAGGGAACAGAGCAGAGGAGGCTGCAGATATCCAGCACTGCCGCTACTGTGTCCAGCAGAGAACAGAGCAGAGGAGGCTGCAGATATCCAGCACTGCCACTACTGTGTCCATCAATGAACAGAGCAGAGGAGGCTGCAGATATCCAGCACTGCCGCTACTGTGTCCAGCAGGGAACAGAGCAGAGGAGGCTGCACATATCCAGCACTGCCGCTACTGTGTCCAGCAGAGAACAGAACAGAGGAGGCTGCAGGTATCCATCACTGCCGCTACTGTGTCCAGCAGGGAACAGAGCAGAGGAGGCTGCAGATATCCAGCACTGCCACTACTGAGTCCAGCAGGGAACAGAGCAGAGGAGGCTGCAGATATCCAGCACTGCCTCTACTGTGTCCAGCAGGGAACAGAGCAGAGGAGGCTGCAGATATCCAGCACTGCCACTACTGTGTCCAGCAGGGAACAGAGCAGAGGAGGCTGCAGATATCCAGCACTGCCGCTACTGTGTCCAGCAGAGAACAGAGCAGAGGAGGCTGCAGATATCCAGCACTGCCACTACTGTGTCCAGCAAAGAACAGAGCAGAGGAGGCTGCAGATAACCAGCACTGCCACTACTGTGTCCAGCAAAGAACAGAGCAGAGGAGGCTGCAGATAACCAGCACTGCCACTACTGAGTCCAGCAGGGAACAGAGCAGAGGAGGCTGCAGATATCCAGCACTGCCGCTACTGTGTCCAGCAGAGAACAGAGCAGAGGAGGCTGCAGATATCCAGCACTGCCACTACTGTGTCCAGCAAAGAACAGAGCAGAGGAGGCTGCAGATATCCAGCACTGCCACTACTGAGTCCAGCAGGGAACAGAGCAGAGGAGGCTGCAGATATCCAGCACTGCCGCTACTGTGTCCAGCAGAGAACAGAGCAGAGGAGGCTGCAGATATCCAGCACTGCCGCTACTGTGTCCAGCAGAGAACAGAGCAGAGGAGGCTGCAGATATCCAGCACTGCCACTACTGTGTCCAGCAGAGAACAGAGCAGAGGAGGCTGCAGATATCCAGCACTGCCACTACTGTGTCCAGCAGAGAACAGAGCAGAGGAGGCTGCAGGTATCCAGCACTGCCGCTACTGTGTCCAGCAGAGAACAGAGCAGAGGAGGCTGCAGATATCCAGCACTGCCGCTACTGTGTCCAGCAGAGAACAGAGCAGAGGAGGCTGCAGATATCCATCACTGCCGCTACTGTGTCCAGCAGGGAACAGAGCAGAGGAGGCTGCAGATATCCAGCACTGCCACTACTGAGTCCAGCAGGGAACAGAGCAGAGGAGGCTGCAGATATCCAGCACTGCCTCTACTGTGTCCAGCAGGGAACAGAGCAGAGGAGGCTGCAGATATCCAGCACTGCCGCTACTGTGTCCAGCAGAGAACAGAGCAGAGGAGGCTGCAGATATCCAGCACTGCCACTACTGTGTCCATCAATGAACAGAGCAGAGGAGGCTGCAGATATCCAGCACTGCCGCTACTGTGTCCAGCAGGGAACAGAGCAGAGGAGGCTGCACATATCCAGCACTGCCGCTACTGTGTCCAGCAGAGAACAGAACAGAGGAGGCTGCAGGTATCCATCACTGCCGCTACTGTGTCCAGCAGGGAACAGAGCAGAGGAGGCTGCAGATATCCAGCACTGCCACTACTGAGTCCAGCAGGGAACAGAGCAGAGGAGGCTGCAGATATCCAGCACTGCCTCTACTGTGTCCAGCAGGGAACAGAGCAGAGGAGGCTGCAGATATCCAGCACTGCCACTACTGTGTCCAGCAGGGAACAGAGCAGAGGAGGCTGCAGATATCCAGCACTGCCGCTACTGTGTCCAGCAGAGAACAGAGCAGAGGAGGCTGCAGATATCCAGCACTGCCACTACTGTGTCCAGCAAAGAACAGAGCAGAGGAGGCTGCAGATAACCAGCACTGCCACTACTGTGTCCAGCAAAGAACAGAGCAGAGGAGGCTGCAGATAACCAGCACTGCCACTACTGAGTCCAGCAGGGAACAGAGCAGAGGAGGCTGCAGATATCCAGCACTGCCGCTACTGTGTCCAGCAGAGAACAGAGCAGAGGAGGCTGCAGATATCCAGCACTGCCACTACTGTGTCCAGCAAAGAACAGAGCAGAGGAGGCTGCAGATATCCAGCACTGCCACTACTGAGTCCAGCAGGGAACAGAGCAGAGGAGGCTGCAGATATCCAGCACTGCCGCTACTGTGTCCAGCAGAGAACAGAGCAGAGGAGGCTGCAGATATCCAGCACTGCCGCTACTGTGTCCAGCAGAGAACAGAGCAGAGGAGGCTGCAGATATCCAGCACTGCCACTACTGTGTCCAGCAGAGAACAGAGCAGAGGAGGCTGCAGATATCCAGCACTGCCACTACTGTGTCCAGCAGAGAACAGAGCAGAGGAGGCTGCAGGTATCCAGCACTGCCGCTACTGTGTCCAGCAGAGAACAGAGCAGAGGAGGCTGCAGATATCCAGCACTGCGGCTACTGCGTCCAGCAGAGAACAGAGCAGAGGAGGCTGCACATATCCAGCACTGCCGCTACTGTGTCCAGCAGAGAATAGAGCAGAGGAGGCTGCACATATCCATCACTGCCACTACTGTGTCCAGCAGGGAACAGAGCAGAGGAGGCTGCAGCTCAATCAGGGTTATATTTGTGGGGGTGTCAGGAGTCAGACTTCACCGATCAGATATTGATGGTGAACCCTAGAGATAGATCATTAATAGTTTAAATGTGGACGGCACTGTCAGAGTTTCTACAGGACTGGCTGCACTAACCATCAGATGATAGCAGGAGACATTTCCATCATCTTCTTTCTTCTTGCTGGCTCTCAGTTCTGTAAGGAAAGCCAAGTGGTTTTGTTAGATTGTGTGATAAGGGAGCAGTCACATCTCATCGACACACAGAAGCCTGACAATGAACTTTGGAGCAGTCCAAGTCTCAGAGATCAATTACTGACTTTCCAGTTCGGGGCTGATGGTAAATGAGTCTTATCAGATGATCAATCCGCACAGCATGGCTGTAATTGTGTATCAGTGCAGGGCTGGGAGCAATATCCCTTATATAACGTCCTCTGCTGGAGCACAGGGGGCAGAGGTGAAGGGGGGAAACACAACTGCAGAGTTCACAGGGTTTGTGCTGCTGCACGGCATCACACGCATGCACCATCCCGGCCCTACATCTGACGGACGGCTGATTGACAGCTCACGTGTAGCTTCCTGTTCCGCAGAGAACAGCACGGTGTATAAGGCCACGTTCACACGTTCAGTATTTGGTCAGTATTTTACATCAGTATTTGTCAGACAAAACAAGTTGAGGAACAATCAGAGGAAAAGTAGAATAGAAATACGTCACCACCTCTGCATTTATCACCCCCTCCATTGCTGCAGGTCTGAAGTAACGGCTCCGTGGGCACTGCGATGTGATTAATTATGTGCACACGTTGCATTTTTTTTTTGCATTTTTTCTGTGCAGTTTTGTTACAAAACCTGAAGGATTCCCCAGTACCAAGAAAGTGAATGACAATCTTGAAGTCTCGTGCACACGTTGCTTATTTTTCCCTGCAGATTTGCAGCAGATTTAAATCTTCAGTGTCAATTCTTTCAGTGTTTTTGTTTCAGATTTCACCTGAACTAATGAATGGGGGAAAAATCTGCACCAAAAACTCAAGTTAAAAAAAAATACAAAAAAAAACGCTGCAAAAACTGATGCATTTCATGCAGCATTTTTCTTGCCAATACATCAGGATTTGCAGCATCATTTTCTGAACATGTGCACGTCCCCTTAGACATGGCAATAACTGTGCGGCATTCACTGGCTCTGAGTGCTGAGAGCCAATGCTGAGGTTATAAGCAGTGATCGTTTTCAGGGTGCAGCCCACAGGTCGTGTCCTGACATGTAGCACCCCTAAATCCTGCAGTGGGGATGTTCTATTTATATAATTGAGGAATTATTAATTCCCATTTCTACAGGTCTGGGTTACAGAGGCTGCACACACACCAGGCCCAGGTTCCTGATTGGGCCCTAATGGGTTCCTATAACATCACCGGACTCACCGCTGCCTCTGCTGGAGATTGATGTAACCGATCCTGGTTTAGTGCTGGTACTGATGGGGTTGCATTAGCGGGTGCCTGCCTGCATGTGTGCACAATCGGACCTCTCCTATAAGGACACATGCACGATACGGGACCATCCTGCACGACACAACGTCATCAGCGCCATTCACCTCCCAATCCTTCTCCGAGCTTTTGGAGGATGATACCAAAGGGATCATTGATCCAATACAAGGATGCTTGAGTGCAAGAAGGTCAGAAGACGTTACAGGTAGAGATGAGCGAATCCAAACTGTAAAGTCCGGGGTTCATACCGGACACCTAGTGTTTCAGTTTTAGTGTTCGGATGAAGGGAGACCCCCTAGCCCTTACTACGACCATTTTACAGCCCTTTTACAGCACCAAAGTTCGGGTCCTTATTGACTTCTATGGGGTTCGGGTTCAAGGTCAGGTAGAGTTCTGGTACCCGAACCGAACTTTGGACTAAAGTTTGGTCGAACCCGAAGGATCTGAACGTCCACGGGTCTACTCATCCCTAGTTATAGGGTTAATTGATATTCATAGAAATTCTTCTTATTATTATTACTCTCTGAGGTTTGGACATCGCCCCTCGGGGACACGCGGGCGCTCTGGGTGTAATATTTTAATTAACAGCATTGAAAGCCCTGATGATTTCCATAAATTAATCCCCGGAGCGGAGGCCTTAGATTTGCTTTGCCCTCGTCAGAACACGAGCTCAGTGATGAATCTCTCGGGGAGTCGCGATGGCTCTGCTGTCACCGTGTAATTACCCTCCTGGGATAATTACTGTCATATGAATCAGAGGTTCTTATCATCAACCATCAGATTCCTGGAGGCTGCGAAGCTCCCAGAGATCTCTATAGGATCCTATCCACCACAGTGAGATCTCTATAGGATCCTATCCAACAGAGCTAGAGATCTCTATAGGATCCTATCCACCAGAGCGATAGATCTCTATAGGATCCTATCCACCAAAGTGATAGATCTTTATAGGATCCTATCCACCAGAGTGAGATCTCTATAGGATCCTATCCACCAGAGCAAGAGATCTCTATAGGATCCTATCTACCAGAGTGAGATCTCTATAGGATCCTATCCACCAGAGCGAGAGATCTCTATAGGATCCTATCCACCAGAGCGAAAGATCTCTATAGGAGCCTATCCACCAAAGTGATAGATCTTTATAGGATCCTATCCACCAGAGTGAGATCTCTATAGGATCATATCCACCAGAGTGAGATCTCTATAGGATCCTATCCACCAGAGCTAGAGATCTCTATAGGATCCTATCCACCAGAGCGATAGATCTCTATAGGATCCTATCCACCAAAGTGATAGATCTTTATAGGATCCTATCCACCAGAGTGAGATCTCTATAGGATCCTATCCACCAGAGTGAGATCTCTATAAGATCCTATCCACCAGAGCAAGAGATCTCTATAGGATCCTATCAACCAGAGCGAGAGACCTCTATAGGATCCTATCCACCAGAGCGAGAGATCTCTATAGGAGCCTATCCACCAGGGCGAGAGTTCTCTATAGGATTCTATCTGACGCGCCCCCTGAGCCGTGGGGTATCCGGTGCCGGGCTGGTCGTTGCTAGGGGAGATGTCACAGTGGCGGTGACCCGGTCCGTGACCCAGGGCGGTCATTAAAAAGGGGTATTTACAGGGGAATTAAAGTTCTTTTTATATACAGTTCGTGACGCCACCTGTGGTATGCGGCTATATGGAGCCGCCGCTGCGGAGCAGGTCCTCTGGAGCTTGTGTGAATGCAGCAGAGTTGGTTCAGCTCTCCACAGTCAGAGCTTAGCTCCAGGGAGGTGTAGATGTTGTTGTTATGAAGTACCACTCATGGTGCAGTGTAGTGCAGGGAGTGATGGCCCAGCAGCAATAACTGACAGAGACGGTGGGGTGCAGTCTTCAGGGTTTTACTCATGATTTTCAGACTCCAAGTTACCAGGGCCAGGGTAACTTCCCACGTCGTCCTGTGCTTACTCAGGGAGGTGTTCAGCCAACCTCAGGTACCTCCGGAGTTCATAGCGAGACCCCCTTCTGTGTGTTCCTTCTGGCCGTCTCCCTGCACCTCACACCTAGTGTCCCAATCCAGTGACCACAGACCTTGTCGGGCGACGTCTTCTCTGTCCCCTGGGTCCTCTATGGCCACCTTCTTGGTGAGACAGATGTGGCTTGTGGCTGCAGTACCTGAAATACTGCAGCCTCCGGTTTACTAGTTGAGAACTCTGCTAGTTTAGGGACCGGTCCCCTCTGTGCGACCTGACCTGACCCCTCTACCGCCTGGCAGATTCGGGCGTACGGGTGGCCTCCAGCACTTCCCGTACCCCTTGGGTCCCTTCCACGTTCCTGGAGCCTTTCTCCTGCTCCTCTCCTCCTCAATCTGTCCTGGACCTCTCTCTAGGCCCTCGTCCTGAGCAGAGCTCCTACAGAGCTCCTGCTCCTCTCACTGTCCTTCTCTGACTGATCTGACTGAACTCTCTCTAAAATGTTCCACCCTCTTTTTATATCACTTCTTCCAATGCTCCCCTGATTTACTTCCTCCACCCACACCCACTACATGGTTCCCCCTATTTTGGTTCCCCCCACTCCAGCCAGGGACAGGGCTCAGCAGGAAGCGCGACACATCTTGCCCCTCAGGTGCGCCACATATCCACCAGAGCGAGAGATCTCTATAGGATCCTATCCACCAGAGCGAGAGATCTCTATAGGATCCTATCCACCAGAGTGAGAGATCTCTAAAGGATCCTATCCACTAGAGCAAAAGATCTCTATAGGATCCTATCCACCAGGGTGAGAGATCTCTATAGGATCCTATCCACCAGAGCAAGAGATCTCAATAGGATCCTATCCACCAGAGCGAGAGATCTCTATAGGATCCTATCCACCAGAGCGAGAGATCTCTATAGAATCCTATCCACCAGAGTGAGATCTCTATAGGATCCTATCAACCAGAGCGAGAGATCTCTATAGGATCCTATCCACCAGAGCGAGAGATCTCTATAGAATCCTATCCACCAGAGTGAGATCTCTATAGGATCCTATCAACCAGAGCGAGAGATCTCTATAGGATCCTATCCACCAGAGCGAGAGATCTCTATAGGATCCTATCCACCAGAGCGAGAGATCTCTGTAGGATCCTATCCACTAGAGCGAGAGATCTCTGTAGGATCCTATCGACCAGAGCGAGAAATCTCTATAGGATCCTATCCACCAGAGCAAGATCTCTATAGGATCCTATCCACCAGGTTTCTGCTTGGATGTGTGGAGGTTTGCTCTATGGCCCATGTGAGACCCAGACCCTCTAAGTTGAAGCCATTGGCCTGGATAGTTGAAGGTTTATGATGCTGAGGTGCCTCTGGTGTGGGACCATTGCTGCAACCTGTGCTGCTGCACCGGGGCCCAAGAAATCAGGCGGCCACTACTGCCTCCAAGACATGTGGAATTGTGTATTATGAAGAACTGCTGGACTGGAAAAAGCCCATATGATGCTCTTGCACAGGGGCCTCTTCTGTCTGTGTCCGCCAGTGGTGCCACACCCCACTAGTGTGAGAAGATCCTTGGCTTCCTGCACGTATGCTCATCAGAATGACTTATTAGGGCGAGGTGCCCTTATAGCAAATTCTTGGAGAGGACTAACGACGTAGTCATGGCCATGAGTTTCGTGAACCCTTGCAACTCGAATTACTTCTGTATGGGAATCCTGACCTATTCTGTTGTAAGCCCAGGTCCAGATTGGGAGCACAGGCACTTTACATTATCCGATAATCAGTGAGCGGCATACACTGGAATCCTGGCTCCCAATCATGGGCCTGTGTAGACGTGCTGCCAATCAGTCCCAAACAAGCAATAGAGCAAACGAGAAAATGTTCAATGGATCGATTTTTTTGGTATAAAATTCATCTTTATCGGCAGCACTTTGCCCAATATAAACAGAGAATGTGCTGCTGACAAGATGACCGCTGTGTAGGGACAGAACCATCGTACTAATGAATGTTCTGCTCCTATGAATGAACCGACTGACGAGCTGCCTCTAATCCCCCATGAGCGGAGGTCATTCATCCCTGACCGTTGTCTTCTGGTCTGAAGGGTCGAGTGAGGCTTGTCAGGAACCTTCCTCCATTTCAGGTGTGACATGCAGAAGTAGTGCTGTTGCAGAGTGTGACATGCAGAAGTAGTGCTGTTGCTTTAAAAGCATTCAGCAACTATTAGAAGTAACACAAGCACAGGAGACAGGAAGTTTTGTACTCCAGAAGCATCCAGCAACTAGAGGGGTTAACACAGTCACAGGAGAAGTGGAGTGTTTTAGCAGAGCCCCAGGGGAATTGTGGGGAAGTTGTTTACTGGCTGGCTGGAGCCAAAGAGAAAGGTGGTGTGTGTGTTCTGTATCTCACAGAAACGCCCCTGCAAGTAAAAAGGATTCAAGTCAGGAGTGAAGCTAAGCACAGGTCAGGTAGAGTTCCTGAACTAGCAGTGCAGAGTGTTGTCAGGCAGAAAGATAAGGACTGGAATAAATATTGTCACAGGGATAATCTCCCTCAGCAAACCCTCCCCCCCTCCTCCATCTCACTGTGCTGTAAAGAATGCTGTGTTCATTAAAGTGCCTTTGCATTAGAACGGTGCTGTCCTGTACTACAAGGAAGACTGTGAACTGCTGTGCTGCTAAGGAAACTGTACTGTTTGTCACTGGAGCCTGTTGCTCATAAGACTTAACTTGCACTGACTGTGCAGCTTCTTATTAAATGCTACTGTTCTACCGTTTATGAGGAGTCTTGTCAAGTGTGTCTGGTCAGCAAGTGAAACAACCTACGTGTCTGTGCCTGAAGGTCAATAACCCTTTTTGCATGAGAGAAGCTGCAACACATGGTCTATGGTTGCCCTGAGTAACGGTTCCCCCAGGATTCCAAAGAATTCATGTAACCTGTCTCGTCCCTATCTGAACCTAGCGTCGTGCGTTTAACATTGATGGCCCGTACGGGGAGTCCTGAGCTGGAATTAGCGTGTAGAGGGAGAAGAGGAAAAGTCTCAGGAAAAACACAGCAGCACAGCACCTCAACTCATCTCTGCTACACCAGTTAAAGGGGACTAGCCCTAATGAAAACTCACTAGCTGCAATGGATGTGGAAATACAAATGGACAGAATTAGTGAGCTGTTTCTTCAGTTAACCTGTGAAGAATTGACAGTAGCAGAACATATAAAGATGTCAGAAGAACAGATTTCTAAAGCACACCACTGGAGGCAACTGTTAGCTGCCATTAATGCAAAAATGGATGAGCTGGGGGAGAAAGAAGCTGAAGACGTCATGAGGACATTCCTCCAGGAGCTAACACAGTTTCTAACCAGGTTGAAGTTGGAAGATGGAGGGGCGGCAACAATTACCAAAAGCGGAATCTCCGTCCGCAGACAGAACTACAGGAATTGAAAGAACATTTCAAAGCCCTAACAATAGCCCTGCAGGAATCGACCAAAACCTCTGAACGGGTGATAGACTCAGACAGGACCTTTAACTTGCTCGGTTTAGATAAATCAGGGAGACAGTCCTCTCTAACAACACAAATCACCATAAAGGAAAGAATTCAAAATCCTGGGACAGATTGGAGAGTGTGAACAGAAAGAGAGACTGTCTTATATGAACTTGTTGCACCAGATAAATGCAGGCTTACAGAAAAGCTACCAGCCAGATGAAATGAGCCCAGGATTGAACCTCCGTAGTATGCTAGAAATGAAGAGTCAATTGACCTTGCAACAGCTGAAGATGATTTTAAAAGGGCACTATAAAGAAGAGAGTACTTCAGAATTGTTCCACCGACTCATTAACCTCTCACAGAAAAATAATGAATCACCCCAAAGTTTCTTGTTTAGAGCAATTGAACTGAAGGATAGACTGTTGTTTGCATCCAGAGATGTAGAAGCGGAAGAGAAGTTTGATGTTGGACTAGTCCAAAAGTTCTTAAGATCATTGGGAACGCGATTAATCAGCAAAGATATCAAGTTGCAGCTGAAACAGTACCTAGAAGATCCTGGCATTCTGGACGAAGTCCTAATTGAAAAAAATGAATGAGGCAGCTAGTTTGGAGTCAGAGAGCGAACAGAAGTTAAAGAAAAGCTCTGCTCCTAAAATCACCAAAATGAGTCAGCTGAAGTTGGAGATCCCCAGTGGCCAGTCGGAAGATCATCATGCAGACCATCCAGTGCCACCCCCAAGAGGGAACCTTAAATCACTAACAAAAGAGAGAACCACCAGCTCTGACTGTGAGGATGGTAGGAGAACTGTGAGCCGAGTTGATTGAGGTGAAAAAGTTGATTCGTTCCAGGCCAGAACTTGTATCCCTCAGACCCAGGAGTGGGTTCCAAAACAGAAGATACCCGGCTTGTGAAGCGTGGTGTTCATCAAACCAGAGAACGGTGTGTGTTCACTGTCTAAGATGTGGTGAGGAAGGACATTATGCCAAGGAATGCTAATGGTCACGGTCGCTTGGCTTAAAAGACAGGAGGTTGCCAGTGCAGGGCGATTGGTAACCGCGACACTGAGGAGGCCCCAGAAGCAAATCCAAATCTCGCCAAACCACAGAACGGCGTATGAGGTAAAACGGCTGCATCAGTATTATCCCCAAGTGTGTTCCCGTCCAGCTGCAAGAGAGACAGGAGCATCAGTTACTTAATGACCAGTGCGGAGGTCAAACGATGTACTCCTGGGAGGAGGATTCCTCGATCAGTAAAGATAGCCTCATCAGCCTAATTGGTGAAAGGTGCTTTATACAGTGCTAGCTAGATGGACTCCTGGTAAAAGCACTGTGGGACATAGAAGCCCAAGCGAGCCTTTTAAATGAAGAATGGAGAAGGCGCTACCTGCCCCATACCTGCCTTCGGTCGCTAAAAGAACTCTTGGGACCAGTGAAACTTCATGGCAAAGCGGTCAACCAGACCGAAATCCCTTTCATAGGTTGGGTGGAAGTGACTTTCCAACTGAGGGCCACGAAGAACAGCAACACCATTGAGCTCTTGGTACCTTTTCTCGTGACCAGTGATCAGAACGTGGCAGAGGATCCTATCATGGGTTATAATGTAATCAGTGAGGTCAACATGGAACACAAGTCAGGGACACTGGTGGTGGATGCAATTGCCACATCGCTTGCCATACCCAACGCCATGGCGTAAAGTGTGATTCATAGAGTAAAGAAAGTACAGAATACAGTGGACCTAAAAGAAGTCAAGGTAGGCTGGCGCCCAACTATCATCCCTGAAAACCTAAGGGGGGGTGAGGTATGGGGTCCGGGAAGAAAAGTCCAGAAAAGACTGTTCGTGCCAAAAGACTCCTCAGTACTCCGGAAGGCCTAGTTCAAGGTGAGACTGTGCTTACGATCCTACTGGTGGGTTTGCTCGAGTGACAGTACCAGTGATGAATCATACGAGACACGAAATTAGACTGGATCCAAAGACTATGTTACGTCACATCGAAACCGTTAAAATGGTATATCCAGCCAGTGTGGGACCCGCCCAGGGGTCTACAGTGAATTCAGTCTCCGCACCAAGGAACAGAAGTTGCCCAGGGGAAGAAATTGCACGACACACCTCGGGGTCCTGGGATCCCCCAGTACCCCTGGAACATTTGTGTGCTGAAGATCGAGCAGTAGCAAAACAGATGCTGAGAGAAGAGTGTCATGCATTTGGCGCACCCCCTGGGCCGTGGGGTTCTTGGTAGCCAGGCCGGTCAATGCTGGGGGACGTCACGGTGGCAGTGACCCGGTCCATGACCCTGGGCGGTCAATTAATGGTAAAGTAAAAGGGAATAAAGTTTTTAGGATAATAATGTTCGTGATGCCACCTGTGGTATGCGGCTGTATGGAACCACCGCTGCGGTGCAGATCCTCTGGAGCTGATGGTGACGCAGCAGAGTTGGCTCAGCTCTCCACAGGCAGAGCTTAGCTCCAGGGCAGGAAATGAAGAATTGATTGAGGTAGATGTTGCTGCTGTTGTGTAGTGCAGGGCTGGTGATGGCGCAGCAATTATTCAAGGACACAGTAGGGTGCAGTCTTCAGGTTTTACTCACGGTTGTTCAATTCTCCAGGTTACAATGGCCAGTGTGTAACCTCCCACGTCGTCCTGTGTCCTCCGGGGTAGGGGTTTAGTAATCTCTCAAGTATCTCAGGAGTACTTAAACAGGGCCTTATTCTATGTACCTTTCCCGGTCGTCTCACTGCACTGGCTCTTGCCCTCCTGCCCTGCACCTCACAATCAGTGTCCCAAGCCAGTGGCCTCGGGCCTTGTCGGGCGATGTGCTCTCAGTCCCCTGGACACTATGCGGCCACCTTTTCGGCGATATAATTGTGTATTTTGGCTGCAACACCTTGAAAATGCTGCAGCCTCCGGTTGGCTAGCTGAGCCTGGTTGTTCTCCACTAGTTTTGGGGCCGGTCCCTTTCTGCGGCCTGATCCCTCCACATCAGCGTGTATTCGGGCGCACGGGTGGCTTCTTCACTCACCGTGCCCCTGGGATCCCCTCTGTTCCTCCTGGAGCCCTTCTCACTGCTCCTCTCTTCTTTCTTTCTTTCTCCTGGGCCTCTCTCACCGGGCCCTGCTCCTTTGTCCACTCCTCCTGAGCAGAGCTCCTCCTGAGCTCCTGCTCCCAGCTCTCTCTCCTCTGTACTGTCTCCTCACAATTGACTCTTTCCAGAACCTTCCACTCTCTCTTTTATACTCCTACCCTCTGTGCTCCACTGAACTTCTTCCTCCACCCACCTCCTGTACCTAGTTCCACCCTCCAGCTAGGAACCAGGGACTGTGCTCTCCCTTAGGAGCAATCTCGCCCTTCCCTACTGAAGTGGAGTGTATTGGATGCGGGTGTGTGGGTCCCGGGTAGTACTCCCTCCTTACCTGAGAGTGGGGTACCACACCTCTGGGTGAGATACAGTACCTCTGTGGTGACTGAACCCGCAAGGGCGCCACACATTCTCCAAAGATGACTCTGATATACCTGTATCCCATCGTTGCAGTTGAAAATCAATTTGAAAGACACAACCCCAGTAACCAGAAGTTACATGTCTGTGCCGAAACCATTATGTAGCACCCTGAGGATTCGGCTGCTACAGGGGTATTGCACCTCAACCCAGAGGTGTGATATTCCACTCCCGGGTAAGGATGGAGTGTGGACCTGAGCTCGGTAGGCTGCATGCACTACATACATCCCATTTCCGAGGAACAGGCCGACGGTACTCCCACTTAGAAATGTGCAGGTACGACCGAGTCTGTTCCTGGCTGGAGTGGGAGGGGGGTGGTACATCCCAAGTAGTGTAGGGGCAGATAGGGGGAGCAGCCTGGGTAAAGATAGGAGCTCATTGGGTGCTGGTCACCTGAGCTCACACATAGAGGGTGTATATAAGGTGGGCACCATCAAAGAACAGGGTCAGTCAGTCTGTCAGCCTTTGCAGAGGAGTCACAGGAAGAGGAGCAGAGCAGATCCAGAGAGAGAGAGAGGAGAAGCAAGAGAGACCCAGAGGGGGAAGCAGAAGAGAGGACTCTAAGAACCCAAATCTAATCCACGGGTGAAGAGTCGGCATCAGGGTACCGGAACCCAAGCTGGTGGGGGCAAAAACACACCCCAGCCAGAGACCGGAGGCCGTGGGCAGCGTCTGCCACGGCCACCCACCACATCCACCACGAAGGCATACCACGTGGAGGGTCAGGGAACCCAAGGCCAAGGGTCACCCAACAGAAGGCCCGAGGGAGCTGGACCTGGGTGGATCACTAGTGGGGACGGCCAGAGGAAAGGACAGAAGGAGAGCTCAGGGTCACGCTCCGGACTCGCTTGGGGGTTGGCTGGATCCAGGACCTGGTGGACGCAGCACGGCTCGGGTGGTCACTTGAAGCTGGAGTGACCGGAACATCAGCAGTGAGTAAATACCCTAAAACTGCACAACCCGACTCTGTCTTCCTTTAACACCTATGCTGCACCACCACAACCCCCATCCTCTGCACCTGACCCCCTGAGGCTATACCCCACCCGTTGGGGGTTATATCACCAAAAGCTGCACCTACACCATCAGCCTCAGCGGACCCTGCTGCAGCGGCGGCCATAGTGACCGCAATACAACGGGTGGCGTAGTCGACACAAAAGAACTCTTAATAACATCTGTAGGACTGCCACATAACACTGAGCTTGACGCCCTGGGCACGGGCCGGGTCACAGCCGCTCGGAGACTACAAACCCCCCCCCCATCTGATCCGGTGCCGGGTATTCCCCTCAAAAAGGAATATGTCCCAGGGGGAGCGTCAACTTCACCGTGAAGTGAAAGAGTATTTACAAGATCTAATCAACAGAGGTTGGGTCCAAAAGTCAGTCGTCTTATTCCTCTCCTATTGTCTGTGTTAGGAAGAAGGATGGTACGTTGAGACTCTGCTGTGATTATTGGGAACTAAACCGAAAGCCAATACCTGATCGGCACCCGATACCAAAGATTCAAGATATGCTGGATAGCCTATCAGGAAGTACCTGGTTCTCTGTCCTTTGTCAGGGTTAAGCATAGCATCAAGGGTTTGTTGAAGAGTCCAGCAGACCTTTTAGAACATTCATTACACCGAGGGAATTATATGAGTGGATCCGCATACTGTTTGGGCTCCGTTCAGCTCCAGCAGAATTCCAGAGGAGCATGGATACATGTTTAGAAGGATTGAGGGACAATATCTGCAAGCCGTACTTGGATGACAATGTGGTACACAACAAAACCTTCTGGGAGCATGTTGAACACGTGAGGACCGTATTACAGCGGTATCAACAACATGGCGTTAAGTTGACCCCAAAGAAATGTAAACTATTCAAAAGGCAAGTCCGATTCCTAGGGAAAATGGTGTCCGGAGAAGGATATACCATGGACCCAGCAGAAATCGCTCCAGTACTGGCCGTAAAAGACAAGCGACCATCTACTGTCGGGGAGTTGAGGCAGATCTTGGGATTCCTCTCCTACTATCGTACTTTCGTTCGGAACTTCTCCTGGATTGCCGCCCCACTATACCTCCTCTTGGGGGGGGACCACAGAGTCAACAACACCTATAGAGAAAAAGAAGAACACGGGCAGGACCAGGCTGAAAAGAAACAATGCAGTTTTGTCCCAACAGCCCATTCTCTGGACAGCAGATCACCAGGAGGTATTGGAACAACTAGTAGATTACCCGGTAAAAGCACCAATCTTGGGATATGCTGATTTCAATTTACCATTTGTTCTTCATTGTGACGTTTCTCAAGTTGGACTGGGAGCTGCCCTGTATCAGCATCAAGATGGAAAAATGAGAGTCATCAGTTCCGGTTCTAGAACGTTGACAGACGCCGAGAAGAATTACCATCTACATTCCGGAAAATTGGAGTTCCTAGCATTGAAATGGGCTATCTGTGAACAATTTAGAGATTATCTTTATTACAGCAGAGTTTGAGGTATACACTGACAACAACCCTTTGACATATGTCCTCACTACAGCCAAACTGAATGCAACGGGTCAGAGATGGGTTGCTGAACTAGCTGACTTCAATTTCAGCATCAAGTACAGGCAGGAAAATGCAATGCGGATGCTGACGGATTGTCGAGAATGCCAGTAAAGCCTGAGGAGTTCGTGCAAGAATGCTCGGAGAAAGTTAGTCTGGAAGCAATTGAGAGCACTACCCAAGCAGTACAAGCTTATCAGGAGGAAGACACACCATTGTGGTGTTTGTTGACGGTGGAAACCACCATAAGAGCGAGAGAACAAGATCACCCCCTGTCCATTCAACAACTAACGAAAGGAAAAATCCGTAGAGCACAATGGGAAGATCAAATAATTGGTAGAATTTATGTGGACCAAAATCGGTTTCCAAGTAAACAGGAGAGAGATAATGAGTCACCAGCAGTATCTGTTTTAGTTAAAGAATGGACGAAGCTCTACCTCAATGAAGACGGTATCCTGTATCTTAAAGGAGACCAAAACTGGCAGTTGGTACTACCCAAAGTATTTCATAGGTTGGTCTTCAAAGAACTCCATGAAAACATGGGACACCTGGGAGTGGAAAGGACAACCAACTTGATTCGTGAACGTTTCTTCTGCAAAGAGATATTGAGAGGTACGTGACCAGGGAGTGTGGGTGTCTGAAAGATAAACGTCCAAACACATCAACCCGGGCACCTATGGGCAACATCCAAACTACGTATCCATTTGAAATGGTCTTAATAGACTTTATACATCTCGAGACGAGCAATGGTGGTTCTGAATACATCTTGGTGGTGATTGACTATTTCACTCGATTTGCTCAAGCACATGCCACCACCAATAAATCAGGTCGAACAGCGGCAGAGAAGATCTTCAATGATTTTGCTTTGAGGTTTGGGTTCCCTACGAGTTTACACCATGACCAAGGAAGAGAATTTGAGAACCAGCTCTTTGCCAAGGTAGGAAAGTACTGTAGAATTCAGAGATCCCACACAACGCCCTATCACCCAGAGGGTAATGGACAAGTGGAACGTTTTAACCGGACATTATTGTCGATGTTGTGCACTTTAACAGCTGATGAGAAGAAAGACTGGAAGAGTTCCCTGTCAGAAGTGGTACATCCCTATAACTGTACAAAGAGCGATGCAACGGGTTACTCACCCTTTTTCCTATTGTAGGGACGATCACCAAGACTGCCAATCGACATCATGTTCGATACTCCAGTGTCAGAGACTTACAGAACATATCCGGAGTACGTTCGGAAATGGAAGGAATGGATGGTAGAGGCACACAACATAGCGTCCAAAGTGGTTAGGCAAGGACAGGGCAAGAGTAAGGAGTATTATGATCGGGAATCTGGGTGCTAGTCAAGAACGTACATGAGAAAGGTGGTCCAGGAAAACTTCGTTCGTACAGGGAAGACAAGGTGTATGTGGTCGTAAGGAGGAAACCTGATGACAGCCCAGTGTATGAAATCCGATTGGAAAAGTGAGACTAGAAATTTACTACTACCCTGTGATTATCTCCCACCACAATAAGATTTCCTAGAAGTAGACCGACATTATCCGAGATCGACTAAGGGACCACCACAGACTGAAGCTCCAGAGGTGGATAGTGACCTTGAAAGCTCCAATTTAGAAGAACACACCGTTGTATCTCTGGGACAGGCAAGGAGAGGGATATACCATCCTCAGGAGAGTGAACTAAGTCCTGAGGCTCCAGAGCTCGTACCAAGGAGTTCAGATGAAGTCTGGATTGAGGGGAGGTTGTTTATTGTCTGGCTGGAGCCGAAGAGAAAAGTGGTGTGTGCGTTCTGTATCTCACAGAAACATCCCTGCAAGTGAAAAGTCAGGAGGGAGCTAAGCACAGGTCTGGTAGAGTTCCTGAACTAGCAGTGCAGAGTATTGTCAGGCAGAAAGATAAGGACTGGAATAAATGGTGTCACAGGGATTATCTCCCTCAGCAAACCCTCCCCCCCTACTCCATCTCACTGTGTTGTAAAGAATGCTGCGTTCATTAATGTGCCTTTGCATTAGAACGGTGCTGTCCTGTACTACTGGGAAAACTGTGAACTGCTGTGCTGCTAAGGAAACTGTACTGTTTGTCACTGGAGCCTGTTGCTCATAAGACTTAACTTGCACTGGCTGTGCGGCTTCTTATTTAATGCTACTGTTCTACCGTTTATGAGGACTCTTGTCAAGTGTGTCTGGTCAGCAAGTGAAACAATCTACATGTCTGTGCCTGAGGGTCAGTACCGCTGTGGGCCTGAGAGAAGCTGCAGCACATGGTCTATGGTCGCCCTGAGTAACGGTTCCCCCAGGATTTCAAAGAATTCATGTAACCTGTCTCGCCCCTATCTGAACCTAGCGGCATGCGTGTAACACAGGCTTGTGATCACACTTTTTTGCATCTGGGTGAAGAAAGTGTTACAGCACGTAGAACATATATATAAATAAACATGCACACATACAGTGGGTCCGGAAAGTATTTAGACCCCTTTAAATTTTTCACTCTTTGTTTCATTGCAGCCATTTGGTAAATTCTAAAAAGTTCATTTTTTTCTCATTAAAGTACACTCTGCACCCCATCTTGACTGAAAAAAAACAGAAATGTAGAAATTTTTGCAAATTTATTAAAAAAGAAAAACTAAAATATCACATGGTCATAAGTATTCAGCCCCTTTGCTCAGACACATTTAAGTCACATGCTGTCCATTTCCTTGTGATCCTCCTTGAGATGGTTCTACTCCTTCATTGGAGTCCAGCTGTGTTTAATTAAACTGATAGGACTTGATTTGGAAAGGCACACACCTGTCTATATAAGACCTCACAGCTCACAGTGCATGTCAGACCAAATGAGAATCATGAGCTCAAAAGGAACTGCCCAAGGAGCTCAGAGACAGAATTGTGGCAAGGCACAGATCAGGCCAAGATTACAAAAGAATTTCTGCATTACTCAAGGTTCCTAAGAGCACAGTAGCCTCCATAATCCTTAAATTGAAGAAGTTTGGAACCACCAGAAGTCTTCCTAGACCTGGCTGTCCAGCCAAACTCAGAAATCGTGGGAGAAGAGCCTTGGTGAGAGAGGTAAAAAATAAACCCAAGATCACTGTGGCTGAGCTCCAGAGATGCAGTAGGGAGATGGGAGAAAGTTCCACAAAGTCAACTATCACTGCAGCCCTCCACCAGCCGGGCCTTTATGGCAGAGTGGCCCTACGGAAGCCTCTTCTCAGTGCAAGACATATGAAAGCCCGCATAGAGTTTGCTCAAAAACACATGAAGGACTCCCAGACTATGAGAAATAAGATTCTCTGGTCTGATGAGACGAAAATAGAACTTTTTGGTGATAATTCTAAGCGGTATGTGTGGAGAAAACCAGGCACTGCTCATTACCTGCCCAATACAATCCCAACAGTGAAACATGGTGGTGGCAGCATCATGCTATGGGGGTGTTTTTCAGCTGCAGGGACAGGACGACTGGTTGCAATTGAAGGAAACATGAATGCGGCCAAGTACAGAGATATCCTGGATGAAAACCTCTTCCAGAGTGCTCTGGACCTCAGACTTGGCAGGAGGTTCACCTTCCAACAAGACAATGGCCCTAAGCACACAGCTAAAATAACAAAGGAGTGGCTTCAGAACAACTCTGTGGCCATTTTTGATGGGCCCAGCCAGAGCCCTGACCTAAACCCAATTGAGCATCTCTGGAGAGACCTGAAAATGGCTGTCCACCAACGTTCACTGTCCAACCTGACGGAACTGGAGAGGATCTGCCAGGAAGAATGGCAGAGGGTCCCCAAATCCAGGTGTGAAAAAATTGCTAAGTAAAGAAAAACGAGTGGCCATCATTACTTTAAGAAATGAAGGTCAGTCAGTCCGAAAAATTGGGAAAACTTTGAAAGTGTCCCCAAGTGCAGTTGCAAAAACCATCAAGCGCTACAAAGAAACTGGCTCACATGAGGAGCGCCCCAGGAGAGGAAGACCAAGAGTCACCTCTGCTTCTGAGGATAAGTTTATCCGAGTCACCAGCCTCAGAAATCGCAGGTTAACAGCAGCTCAGATTAGAGACCAGGTCAATGCCACACAGAGTTCTAGCAGCAGACAAATCTCTACAACAGCTGTTAAGAGGAGACTTTCTGCAGCAGGCCTTCATGGTAAAATAGCTGCTAGGAAACCACTGCTAAGGACAGGCAACAAGCAGAAGAGACTTGTTTGGGCTAAATAACACAAGGAATGGACATTAGACCAGTGGAAATCTGTGCTTTGGTCTGATGAGTCCAAATTTGAGATATTTGGTTCCAACCACCGTGTCTTTGTGCGAGGCAGAAAAGGTGAACGGATGGACTCTACATGCCTGGTTCCCACCATGAAGCATGGAGGAGGAGGTGTGATGGTGTGGGGGTGATTTGCTGGTGACACTGTTGGGGATTTATTCAAAATTGAAGGCATACTGAACCAGCATGGCTACCACAGCATCTTGCAGCGGCATGCTATTCCATCCGGTTTGCGTTTAGTTAGACCATCATTTTATTTTTCAACAGGACAATGACCCCAAACACCCCTCCAGGCTGTGTAAGGGCTATTTGACCAAGAAGGAGATTGATGGGGTGCTACGCCAGATGACCTGGCCTCCACAGTCACCCGACCTGAACCCAATCGAGATGGTTTGGGGTGAGCTGGACCGCAGAGTGAAGGCAAAAGGGCCAACAAGTGCTAAGCATCTCTGGGAACTCCTTCAAGATTGTTGGAAGACCATTTCCGGTGACTACCTCTTGAAGCTCATCAAGAGAATGCCAAGAGTGTGCAAAGCAGTCATCAAAGCAAAAGGTGGCTACTTTGAAGAACCTAGAATATAAGACATATTTTCAGTTGTTTCACACTTTTTTGTTAAGTATATAATTCCACATGTGTTAATTCATAGTTTTGATGCCTTCAGTGTGAATGTACAATTTTCATAGTCATGAAAATACAGAAAAATCTTTAAATGAGAAGGTGTGTCCAAACTTTTGGTCTGTACTGTATATACATACACACAGTGGGGGAAATAATTATTTGATCCTTTGGTGTTTTGTTAGTTTGCCCACTGACAAAGACATGAACAGTCTATAATCACATTGTATAAATTAGATAACTTTATTAACATTTTGCAGTGAGAAATAAGTGTTACGGATCCGGGTGGTGGAACCTCTGTGCCGCGGTGCAAGGAGGGACCCAGAGGGGCGTAACTAAGTATCAACTCAGACCGACCCTGGTCATACAGCGGCTAACGACTCCGTGACCAGGGAGGGACCGAGCAGAGGGACCAGATGCTACTCTGGGGACGACCTTGTAAGAGAGCAGGTGGCTCCCACGGGACAAATGACTGGGACTGACCGGTATAGCGGATGGGCACAACAAGCAGGCAGAAGTCTCTGGGTTAGCTGACAGGTGGTCACGGCACGTGACGGCAGAGCAGGCTGAAGTCTCTAGGTTAGCAGACAGGTGGTCGTGGCAAGTGACAGCAGAGCAGGCAGAAGTCTCTAGGTTAGCAGACAGGTGGTCGTGGCAAGTGACAGCAGAGCAGGCAGAAGTCTCTAGGTTGGCTATCAGGTAACAAGCAGGTAACAGGCGAGTGCTCCTAGGTGAGCAGGCTAGCAGGCACGACAGGTAGCAGACAGGTAACAGGCGAGTGCTCTCAGGTGAGTGGGCTTAGCAGGCAGGTAACAGGCGAGTGCTCCCAGGTGAGCGGGCTTAGCAGGCAGGTAACAGGCGAGTGCTCTCAGGTGAGTGGGCTTAGCAGGCAGGTAACAGGCGAGTGCTCCCAGGTGAGCGGGCTTAGCAGGCTCGGCAGGTAGCAGGCAGGTAACTGGCAGGTGCTTCCTGGTAAGCAGGCGGACTTGCCCATAGACAGACTGGTGGGTTGAATGGAAGACAGACTGTCGGGCTGGAGAGTAGTCAGGCTGGCGGACTGGAACAGTAGTCAGGCTGGCAACTGGACCTGAGGGCTGAAACAGAGGTAAGTATACTGTGCAACAACTATTGCTCAGGCACCTCCATTTTGGAGGAGGTGCCTTATATATGGGAGGTCCTCCAGCCATTGGCCGGGGACTCCTTAGGACGGCAGCAGCAGGAGGAGGAGCGCTGGAGGACGCCGCGTGGGGAGCGAGGAGGTGAGAGGGACGGCGACTCTGCCTGGCAGGGGGCAGAGACGCCGATGCTACAGTACCCCCCCCCCTTCACGCCCCCTCTTTTTTAGGCCAGAAAGAAATCTTTCAAGGAGAAGCAGGGTGTGGATGTTCTCCTTGGGTTCCCAAGTTCTCTCCTCTGGGCCAAACCCCTTCCAATCCACCAGAAAAAAAGTTTTTCCTCTTAACCTCTTGGTGGCCAGAATATTCTCTACCTCAAAAACGTCCTCAGCGGAAACTGGGGCAGGGGAAGAACCTGGATTATTGGAAAAAGAATTAAAGACAACTGGTTTGAGGAGAGATACGTGGAAGGAGTTGGGAATCCGTAAGGTGGGTGGAAGCTTCAACTTGTAGGCCACTGGATTGATTTGTTTAAGGACTTCAAATGGACCGATGAACCGAGGACCCAACTTGTAGGAGGGTATTTTGAGCCGAACATGTTTGGAGGAGAGCCAAACCTTGTCTCCCGGATGGAATTGAGGCGGATCCAGACGTCTTTTGTCAGCAAATCTCTTCATCCGCTCGGAGGACTGAAGAAGTGCGGACCTAGTATTCTCCCAAATGGTGGAAAATTCGCTGACTTGAGACTCCGCGGCAGGGTTGTCCACAGAAACGGAGACGGGAAACGGAATCCGGGGATGTTGACCATAGACTATAAAGAATGGGGACTTGGAAATCGATTCACTCTCATGGTTGTTGTAGGAGAATTCGGCCCATGGTAGGAGGTCCACCCAATCAGTATGGTGAGCATTAACAAAGTGCCAGAGGTAGCCGGTAAGGATCTGGTTGATCCGCTCCACTTGACCATTGGACTGTGGATGGTAAGCGGAGGAGAAATCTAGGGTGACATCCAGCAGCTTACACGTAGCTCTCCAGAAACGTGAGGTGAACTGAACCCCTCGATCCGACACGATGTGGAGGGGTAGACCATGGAGACGGATGATATGAAGGAAGAAGTCCTTAGCTAGCTCTGATGCAGACGGGAGACCAGGCTGAGGGATGAAGTGGGCCATCTTAGAAAAGAAGTCGGCGACCACCCAAATGACTGTACAACCGGCAGAGACAGGGAGATCTGTAATAAAGTCCATAGCAATGTGTTGCCACGGGGCATCAGGTACGGGAAGAGGTAGGAGATGACCGGCTGGTAGATGTCTGGGAACTTTTTTGCGGGCACAAGACGAACAGGCTGAGACGAAGTCTACCACATCCTTGTGCAGGGTAGGCCACCAGTAATGTCAGGTAATGAGCAGAAAGGTCTTTTTCTGGCCAGCATGGCCGGCTAGTTTAGATGAATGACCCCAGTGAAGAACCTTCTTCCGATCTGGTACTGCTACAAACGTCTTACCGGGTGGGAGACTAGTCAGATCCAAGGGGGCCACATTCATAACCTTGGAGGGATCGATGATGTGCATAGGCTCCTCCTCTTGGTCGGAGGACAGGAAGGATCGGGAAAAGGCATCGGCTTTGACATTCTTGTCCGCCGGGCGGAAATGTAGGACGAAGTCGAAGCGAGCGAAGAACAAAGACCACCTGCCTGACGCGGATTGAGTCTTTGGGCATTTTGGAGATATGCCAGGTTTTTGTGATCTGTATAGATGATCACCGGGTATAGAGCCCCTTCAAGCAGGTAACGCCACTCCTCCAGTGCCAACTTGATGGCTAACAATTCTCTGTCTCCAATGGAGTAGTTGCGCTCAGACGAGTAGAAGAGTTTGGAGAAGAAGCCGCAGGTTACCATTCTCCCGGATGAAGATTTTTGGGTGAGCACTGCTCCGGCTCTGGAGGATGAAGCATCAACCTCTAGGAAGAACTGTTTGTTGCAGTCCGGACGGTGCAGTACTGGGGCAGAGGAGCAGGCTTGCTTTAAGGAAAGGAAGGCCTCCTCAGCTTCGGGCGACCATACTTTGGGATTTGCTCCCTTACAGGTGAGGGCAGATATGGGAGCAGTCCAGGAAGAGAAGTGCAGAATGAAGAGACGATAGTAGTTGGCGAAGACCAGGAATCGCTGAATCGCCTTTTCACCCTCCGGACGGGACCACTTTAGGACAGCAGAGAGCTTCTCAGGGTCCATTCGTTAGCCAGTCTGGGAGATGACATAGCCCAGAAATGGAAGAGAGGTCTGCTCGAAGAGGCACTTCTGGTATTTTGCATAGAGGTGGTTCTGCCTGAGCCTAAGCAGGACCTGACGAACATCCCTCCGGTGTGTGGGAAGATCCGGAGAGAAGACCAAGATATCGTCCAGGTACACCACCACGCAGGAGTAGAGAAGATCACGGAAGATGTCATTGACCAATTCTTGGAAGACGGCGGGAGCATTGCAGAGACCGAAGGGCATCACACGGTATTCATAGTGACCGTCCCGGGTATTGAATGCCGTGTTCCACTCGTCTCCTTGACGGATACGGACCAGGTTATATGCTCCACGTAGATCCAACTTGGAAAAGATCCTGGCGCCCTTAAAGCGATCAAACAACTCGGAGATGAGCGGCAGGGGGTATTTGTATTTTACCGTGATCTGATTGAGTCCTCTATAATCAATACAGGGGCATAGCGAGCCATCCTTCTTCTTGACAAAGAAGAATCCGGCTCCAGCCGGGGAGGTAGATTTCCGGATGAATCCCCTAGCCAGATTCTCCTCAATGCATTCGGATATGGCCCGGGTTTCGGCCGCCGTCAACGGGTGAATACGCCCACGGGGTGGAGTGGCTCCGGGTACCAGGTCGATCAGGCAATCATATGGCCTATGGGGTGGCAGTGTCTCTGCTTCCTTTTTACCGAAGACATCCACATAGGACCAGTAAGGAGCCGGAAGACCGGGTAAATTAGCCGGGGTAGGTGGTGGACGAGCTAGGCAAACCGGAACCAGGCAGGTCCTGTGGCAATCCTGACCCCACCGTAGTACTTCACCGGATTGCCAATTCAGCACGGGTTCATGCGTCTGGAGCCAGGGTAGACCTAGCAATAGGGAGTGGGAGAGTCCGGGTAGCACATGGAAGGAGATTTTCTCAGAGTGCAGCATTCCCACCTGCAGGGTTATGGGTTCAATGACGAGCAGGATGGTCACCGAAAGGAGTCTTAAAACCACGGAGGCAACTGACAATGGTTCAGCCAGAGGTTTGGTGGGAATCCGGGATCTCTCTACCAGGGACTGGGAAATGAGGTTTCCAGCAGCTCCAGAATCCAGGTGAGCAATTTCAAAGTGACGATTCTCTCCCCAGGAGATAGAGACAGACAAAGTCAGGGACGGAGAGGGCTTACTTTTGCCTAGGACGACCTCTCAGAGTGGTCCTAGACACTGGAGTTTCCCGGCCTCTCCGGGCAGGAACGGATGAAGTGCTCCTTACTGCCACAATAGAAACAGCTCCCTTTGGCTCGGCGTGACTGTTGGCGAGATTTGACCATCTTGGTCTGGTCGATCTGCATAGGTTCGGGCGCCCGGGGAGTGACTAGTTGAGAGGCAGGTCTCTGGAAAGTAGGAGCAAGGCGAGGAAACTTTCTCTCCCGGGTAGTCTCTTTGGTACGTTCTTGGAAACGGATGTCAATCCGAGTAGCTAGTGACACTAGGTCATCCAGGGTGGTAGGAAAGTCCCGACCGGCTAACTCGTCCTTAATCCGACCGGAAAGACCCTCCCAGAAGATGAGCACCAGAGCCTCGATGTCCCAGGCAAGCTCAGAAGCGAGGATACGGAACCATATGGCATATTGGCCCACGGTGAGACTCTCTTGGCGGAGACGTAGCAGAGAGGAGACTGAAGAGGATTTTCGTCCTGGTTCATCGAAGACTTTCCAGAAGGCAGCAAAGAAAGACGATAGGTCGGACACAAGGGGATCCCCTCTCTCCCACAAGGGATTTAGCCATGCCAGTGCTTCCCCAGTGAGATGGGACATGATGAATGCCACCTTGGCCCGGTCGGAGATGAACTGATGTGCCAAGAGTTCGAAGTGCAGGGTGCACTGGTTTATGAAACCTCGAGCTAAGGCGGGGTTGCCTGCAAAACGTGGAGGTGCTGAGAGCCGGGCTCCAGGGCTTGTTTCCCGTTGTATAGGTGGGCAGTGGTGCTGCCGGAACGGAAGTCACACGACTCGAGGTGGATACAGGTGGGACAGACAGTGTGTCCAGTCGGGAGTTGACATTCCGCAGGTAGGTCAGGATGGTTTCCTGTTGGGATCTCTGACGGGAAACCTCCTGGTACAGGTCCGTAAGCGAGGGGGCTTGGAGGCCACTGGGTTCCATGGCCCGAGCAAACTGTTACGGATCCGGGTGGTGGAACCTCTGTGCCGCGGTGCAAGGAGGGACCCAGAGGGGCGTAACTAAGTATCAACTCAGACCGACCCTGGTCGTACGGCGGCTAACGACTCCGTGACCAGGGAGGGACCGAGCAGAGGGACCAGGTGCTACTCTGGGGACGACCTTGTAAGAGAGCAGGTGGCTCCCACGGGTCAGATGGCTGGGACTGACCGGTATAGCGGATGGGCACAACAAGCAGGCAGAAGTCTCTGGGTTAGCTGACAGGTGGTCACGGCACGTGACGGCAGAGCAGGCTGAAGTCTCTAGGTTAGCAGACAGGTGGTCGTGGCAAGTGACAGCAGAGCAGGCAGAAGTCTCTAGGTTGGCTATCAGGTAACAAGCAGGTAACAGGCGAGTGCTCCCAGGTGAGCGGGCTAGCAGGCACGACAGGTAGCAGGCGAGTGCTCCCAGGTGAGCGGGCTTAGCAGGCAGGTAACAGGCGAGTGCTCCCAGGTGAGTGGGCTTAGCAGGCTCGGCAGGTAGCAGGCAGGTAACTGGCAGGTGCTTCCTGGTAAGCAGGCGGACTTGCCCATAGGCAGACTGGTGGGTAGAATGGAAGACAGACTGTCGGGCTGGAGAGTAGTCAGGCTGACGGACTGGAACAGTAGTCATGCTGACGGACTGGAACAGTAGTCAGGCTGGCAACTGGAACTGAGGGCTGAAGCAGAGGTAAGTATACTGTGCAACAACTATTGCTCAGGCAACTCCATTTTGGAGGAGGTGCCTTATATATGAGAGGTCCTCCAGCCATTGGCCGGGGACGCCTTAGGACAGCGCGCGGCCCCTTTAAGAGAGAGGGAGCGCGCGCGCCCTAAGCACAGTGCCCGGGAAGCAGCGCTCGCCGACAGCAGCAGCAGGAGGAAGAGCGCTGGAGGACGCCGCGCGTGGAGCGAGGAGGTGAGAGGGACGGCGTCTCTGCCTGGCAGGGGGCAGAGACGCCGATGCTACAATAAGTATTTGATCCCCTACAAACCATTATGAATTCTGGCTCCTACAAACCAGTTAGATGCTACTAATCAACTCCTTACCTGCATTAAAGACAGCTTTCTTACATAGTCACCTGTATAAAAGACTCCTGTCCACAGACTCAATTAATCAGTGAGGCTCTAACCTCTACAACATGGGCAAGACCAAAGAGCTTTCTAAGGATGTCAGGGACAAGATCATAGACCTGCACAAAGCTGGAATGGGGTACAAAACCATAAGTAAGACGCTGGGTGAGAAGGAGACAACTGTTGGTGCAATAGTAAGAAAATGGAAGAAATACAAAATGACTGTCAATCGACATCGATCTGGGGCACCATGCAAAATCTCACCTCGTGGGGTATCCTTGATCATGAGGAAGGTGAGAGATCAGCCATAAACTACACGGGGGAACTTTTTAACGATCTCTAGGCTGCTCGGACCACAGTCACCAAGAAAACCATTGGTAACACATTACACCTTAAAGGTTTAAAATCCTGCAGTGCCCGCAAGGTCCCCCTGCTCAAGAAGGCACATGTGCAGGCCCCTCTGAAGTGTGCCAATGATCACCTGGTCATTCTGTGAGTTACTGGGAGAAGGTGCTGTGGTCAGTTGAGACAAAAATGTAGCTCTTTAGCATTAACTCAACTCGCCGTGTTTGGAGGAAGAAGAAGTATGAGTACAACCCTAAGAACATCATCCCAACCATGAAGCATGATGGGGAAACATTATACTTTGGGGGTGCTTTTCTGCAAAGGGGACCTAATGACTTCGTCGTACTGAAGGGAATATGGATGGGGTTATGTATTGCGAGATTTTGGCCAGCAACCTCCTTCCCTCAGTAAAAGCATTGAAGATGGGTCGTGGCTGGGTCTTCCAGCAAGACAATGACCCAAAACATACAGCCAAGGCAACAAAGGAGTGTCTCAAAAAGAAGCACAGTAAGGTCATGAAGTGGCCTAGACAGTCTCCAGACCTTAATACCATAGAAAACTTATGGAGGGAGTTGAAGCTCCGAGTTGCCAAGCAACAGTCTCAGAATCTGAATGATTTAGAGATGAGTGGACCAAAACTCCTCCTGACATGTGCGCAACCCTCATCATCAACTACAAACAACGTCTGACTGCTGTGCTGCCAACAAGGGTTTTGCCACCAAGTATTAAGTGTTGTTTGCCAGAGGGATCAAAAATGTATTTCTCACTGCAAAATGCAAAAAAAATTATCTAATTTATACAATGTGATTTTCTTGATTTTTTTTGGATACTCTATCTCTCAATGTTAAAATTAACCTACCCTTAAAATTATAGAATGTTCATGTCTTTGTCAGTGGGCAAACTTACAAAAACAGCAAGGGATCAAATAATTATTCCCCCCACTGTATATATATATATGTGTATATATATATATATATATATATATATTATTCTACAGCTCCAACATCACAGATGTGGCAGTCTATTTGCACCCTTTCATGTCACGGGAGTGGTGAGGCATGCATGGAATGGTGCCCCCCACTGGACTGTGCAGTTTAAATGCTGCAATATTGAAGTGGTTAAAAGCAGTGAGTAGATCTCAGCTCTACTCGCTGTTGTTAGAGACAGATGCTGGCAGGGTAACACAGCTATCATCTGCTGAGTGGAGTGGTAGATAGTAGATACGTCCCTGAGTGCTGAACATTGTAGCTGTGAATCCAGCTCTGCAGTGAGATAAATCACTTACTAGAAAGCAGCAGCATAGAGGAGAATATACATCAGTACAGAGCAGTGTAGATGTGAGTCTAGCTATGGGCAGGTAAACAATTATTAGATGCAGCAGAAAGGAGGACATTAAACAGCAGTAAAGAGCAATGTACAAATAAATCTTACACTGGTTGAGATAAAACAATTACTAGAAAGCTGCAAAACAATCTGATATCTCAGTGAACAGTCTGTTTGGGCCAATGCTGATTCAGTGACCATTTCCAGCAGTTTTCCAAGCGAATACTAAGTTTAGAAGGCAAAGGGTCTTATAAGTAGAGAAAGAAGCAAACTTCTCTGATAAAATATTATTAGAAAAAATCTTATATTCACCTGTTCTACTGAATTTTTTCAATGGTTATTAAAACAACAGTGATATATAAACCCTACATATGTGAAAGGAATAAAGAAGAGAGATTAAGGGGAACTCCTGCATGACTGAAAGCTGCCGGCTCACGGGAGTAATAAAGTTCTTTCTTTTTCGTCTTGGTGTCGCAATTTCATTACAGCAACCGAGCACCTTCATACTGATATTAACCTGCAAATTAACCCAAAGCCTGCAGGCTGATAGCATTATCATATATGACATGTTCTCTTTAGTTAGACTAATACAATGAACCTGAAACCCCATGTACTATAATACTGCTCCTACGGACAAGAATATAACTACTATAATACTGCTCCTACGTATAAGAATATAACTACTATAATACTGCTCCTATGTACAAGAATATAACTACTATAATACTGCCCCTATGTAAAAGAATATAACTACTATAATACTGCTCCTATGTGCAAGAATATAACTACTATAATACTGCCCCTATGTACAAGAATATAACTGCTATAATACTGCTCCTATGTACAAGAATATAACTACTATAATACTGCCTCCTATGTAGAAGAATATAACGACTATAATACTGCCCCTATGTACAAGAATATAACTACTATAATACTGCCCCTATGTACAAGAATATAACTACTATAATACTGCTCCTATATACAAGAATATAACTACTATAATACTGCCCCTATGTACAAGAATATAACTACTATAACACTGCTCCTATGTACAAGAATATAATTACTATAATACTGCCTCCTATGTATAAGTATATAACTACTATAATACTGCTCTCTATGTACAAGAATATAACTACTATAATACTGCTCCTATGTACAAGAATATAACTACTATAATACTGCCCCCTATGGACAAAAATATAACTACTATAATACTGCCCCTATGTACAAGAATATAAGTACTATAATACTGCCCCCTAGGTACAAGAATATAAGTACTATAATACTGCACCCTATGTACAAGAATATTGTCATGAAAACAACACCCACTCTTGGGTCAGACCTTGCAGCTCTCTGGCGCCCCTTATCCTGCTGGTCAAACACGGTATTGACAGAGGATAAGCACGGGCGCAGCTGCTCTAATTTATGTCGACTATTGCGGCACGTGATGTGACAGGACGTATATATACCACCAGTTCCTTCCAGGAACGTATATATACCTCCGACCAGCCACCCTCAAACCACAATATCACATAAATACTGGTATACTGCCACCACCGATCGCTTAACAGGTGGATCGGGTACCTGGTAGGTAACGTGAATTAGCGGGTGAGGAACGTGTTTGCTCGACATAGGACAAGAAGAAAGAAACTGGTAAATAATTAATGATTTACTCCCAAAAGGGGGGCAGTGTTTACAAAATATATACAAGATATTATAAAGGAGACAATTTACATGTATGCATCAACAGTTATTAAAATAAAAGGGATAAGTAATAGCAAAACCTGCTTCACAAGGTGATGGTCTCAGATTCTGTGGGAGGGACGGCTCCCCGGAAATTAGAGGTGATTCTTCTTACGCCGCGTGATGTGCGTGCCTTCGACGTCCCTGAGAAGAATGACCTGAAAATGGCCGATTTGCTTTTTAGTAAGCAGCCAAAACTCTGGGGAACACCCCTTATTTACCTTACAAGGGGGGCTCGGCTTTGCGAGCCCACCCAGCTGCAGAAGACCTAAAAGATCCTTCAGATTCCATATCTTGGTGTGGGGGGGTCCCACATCCAAGAGGGAGACATCATCTTGACCGTCACCAATATTCATGAAGATAGATATTAAATATGAAACCTCTATGACGCTCAGAAGCTCAGAATCCATTATCTCAGTTCCCGGTCATTCCTCAGTTATGCAAGTTATACTATTGTAATGGGAAAAAGGTGAGCATTCAAAAAACGTGGTTCCGAGGTTTCTGTCAGACCTGTGCGTGATTAAAATTGGCATAAAACGTTTGTACAATTAAACAATGGGATTTTTTGGAGGGATTTTCCGGTTTGTTCCAGTGCTTGCCCTGGACTGAGGTTTTATGGCGGGTCATAAAAATTCCTGGTTTGGGGAAAAGCAAAAGTGAGTTGTATGTCTTCACTTACAAACAGATAGGGGGTGGGTTTTTTTTTCTTTTTTAAAACATCTCTCATTTTTTAAAACTCGGGCAAAAATACCTTTTGCCTGACACCTCCCCCTTTTTGACTGTGCTATGGAGGTAGGACCTTCTGGTACTCCTCCAAGCGTATGTCTGGAGGCTCCCCTCGCCGGGACAACCCATCGGCATTGCCATGCTCGCTGCCCCTGCGGTGTTGAACGGTAAAGTCGTACTGCTGGAGGGTGAGGCTCCAGCGTAACAACCTTCCGTTGGCACCTGACATGGTGTGCAGCCAACTCAGGGGGTTGTGGTCAGTCACGACAGTGAAGGGGCACCCGTACAAGTAAGGCTGTAAGCGGTTGAGGGCCCATACAATGGCCAGGCACTCCTTCTCTATGGTGGAATAGGCCACTTCCCTCGGCAGCAGTTTCCGGCTTAGGTACAACACGGGGTGTTCTTAGTTCCCCGAGTCGACCTGGCTGAGTACAGCACCGAGGCCAAATTCACTGGCGTCGGTCTGTACTAAGAGTGGCCGTGTGCCGTCGACCGCCTTTAGTACAGGAGAGCTGCTCAGGGCAGTCTTCAAAGCCCTAAAGGCCACCTCGCATTCATCCGTCCATTTGACGGAATGGGGTAGGCTCTTCCTGGTGAGGTCTGTCAAGGGCTTCGCAAGGCTACTATAGTCCTGCACAAAGCGTCTATAGTACCCTGCGGTGCCCAAGAAGGACTGCACCTGCTTCTTGGTCCTGGGGGTGGGCCAGGACACGATAGCGTCCACCTTCCCAGGCTCTGGCTTCAGAGTACCCCCACCTACCCGGTGCCCCAGGTAGTGGACCTCGTTCATGCCCATCTGGCACTTTCCCGGCTTGATGGTCAAGCCCGCCTGGTGAATGCGCCCGAGCACCTGCTGCAGATGCTCGAGGTGATCCTCCCAGGTGGGACTGAAGATGGCAATGTCATCCAGGTACGCTACTGCGTACCTCTCCAGTCCCTGGAGCAGGTGGTTGACCATTCGCTGGAACGTGGCAGGGGCATTTTTCATGCCGAAGGGCATGACCGTGGATTCATACAATCCGAAGGGGGTGATAAAGGCGGACTTCTCCTGGACCCCGGGGCTCAAGGGAATCTGCCAATATCCCCGACTCAAATCCATAATGGAGAGATAGCTCGCGCTGGCTAACCGCTCCAGCAGCTCCTCAATGCGTGGCATTGGTTGTGCGTCAGAGGCGGTGATAGCGTTGAGCCCCCTGTAGTCCACACAGAACCGGGTGGTCCGGTCCTTCTTAGGCACCAGGACTACAGGTGAGGCCCACGCGCTCTTGGACCGCTTAATCACCCCCAACTGCAGCATCTCCTCGACCTCCTGGCGCATGACATGCTGCACCTCGTCGGAGATTCGATAGGCTGTCCGCCGGAGTGGGGCATGATTCCCGGTGTCCACTTCATGGACCGCCACTTCAGTCCTGCCAGGCAGGTTGGTGAACACTGCTTGGAAGGGTTTCAGCACTGCTTGCATCTGAGACCTCTGGTCTGCGGATAGCAAGTCGCTTAGCTCTACATCCTCTAGGGACCCGCTGGCCTTCGCTTGGGCGAGCATGTCCAAGAGGGGGTCATCCTCCCCATCCTCGGGCAGGTTGCAGACCGGTAGGACGCAGGTTCCACGTTCTTGATGAGCCTTCATCATATTAACGTGAAACGCCTTCCGCCTACCCCGCTCGTGGTCAAGTGTGATCACGTAGGTGACCGGGTTGAGCTGTTGGTGAATGACGTACGGGCCTTCCCAGGCCGCCTGAAGATTGTCCTTTGGTACGGGGACCAGCACCCACACCTTCTGACCCACCTGGTAGGTCCGTTCTCGGGCGTTCTGGTCGTACCAATGCTTCTGGTCAGCCTGGGCTTGCGCCATGTTGTCATGCACCAACTGCGTCAAGGTCTGCATCTTGTCACGGAAGCGCATGACATACTCCACGATGGACACTCCTGGGGAGCTCGGCTCTTCTTCCCAGAATTCCCTTATCAACCCAAGGGGTCCTCGGACACGCCTGCCATACAGGAGCTCAAAGGGGGAGAACCCCGTCGAGGCCTGTGGAACCTCTCTGTAAGCAAATAGCAGGTGTGGGAGGTAACGCTCCCAGTCGCGACCCTGGGTCTCAACCAGCATTTTTAACATCTGTTTGAGGGTACCGTTGAATCGCTCACACAAACCATTGGTCTGTGGGTGATACGCACTCGATACCAGATGCTGCACCTGCATTTTCTTACATAGGGCCTCCATTAAGCGTGACATGAACTGAGTCCCCTGGTCGGTAAGCATCTCCTTGGGAAATCCTACTCGCGAAAAGATGGCCAAGAGGGCGTCCGCCACCTTATCCGCCCTAATTGAGGACAGGGCTACTGCCTCCGGATACCGGGTAGCATAGTCTACCACGGTAAGGATGAATCGTTTTCCAGAGCTGCTGGGTATGGCCAGTGGTCCCACAATGTCCACAGCAATCCTCTGGAAAGGCTCCTCTATCACTGGCAAAGAGATCAGGGGGGCTTTGGGGGCCGGCCCTGACTTTCCCACTCTTTGACACGTGGTACAGGATCGACAGTAGTTCACCACATCTGTCCTCATTTTGGGCCAATAAAAGTGATGAGACAGCCGGGCCTTGGTTTTGCTGACCCCCAAGTGTCCAGCGAGTGGAATTTCATGGGCGATCCGCAACAACTCATCCCTGAATGGGTAGGGGACGACCAGCTGTCTTTCCCTCAGCCACTCCTGTTGGGGTGTACAGGGAACTGTCTCCCGGTACAACCTCCCTTGGTCCCAGAATACCCTCTCCTTATCCGACTCGGAGGTGGGTTTCTCCGCGAGGCTCCTTAACGTCTCCAGGCTAGCATCTGAGTGCAGAGCTGCCTGAAACTCCTGGCTGGAGGAAGCCAGAAGTGAGGTTAAGGCCACGTCCTCACTGGGACCCTCTGGGACCGGCTCTGGGTCCATACCTGATCCTGTTATTCCTCTGTCCGAGGAGGGTCCAGAAGGCAGGGCGTTACTTGCATTCTGGGCACTCTGACTGCGGGTAACAGCGGCTATATAGGCCGTCTCCCCGGGGAATAACACCGTCTCATTAGCCTGAGAGGCCATGAGAACTACTTCTCCATCATCCTCCATTACCTCAGGCACAGTGCTACGTATGCGGCAGCTACCATCAGCCAGGTCACCTTCTGTTGTGACACTGGTCACTGGCACAGCACCACCTGCTTCATGGTCCTCGTGCCTCTCCCCATTACCCTTGGCACTGACATTTGCTCCTGCTAGGGGATCCTCAGCAACATCACCCCGCAGAGTGACATGGCTGAGTTCTCCTGCACCTTCCAATACAACAACATCATCATCATCATCATCATCACCATCATCATGTAAAGCATTGACATTCACATTATTAGCATTAACCTTACCAACCGTATCAGATCGGGGAGGGGTGTCAGGGACATAATAAGCAAACATCCTCCCCAAATCAGTTCCCAACAAAACATTTGCAGGTAGGTTTTTGGATACTCCCACTTCCTTCACCCCACTCCTCGCACCCCAATCAATAAAAACCCGGGCCATGGGCAAGGGGCATCGGACGCCCCCAATCCCAGTGACAGTCAGGGTCTTTCCTGGAATAAGCGCTTCAGGGGACACCAGTTCGGGTCGGATGAGGGTTCGTTCGGCCCCAGTGTCCTTGAGGCCTACAGTGAGAGTGTCTCCCACCCTGACAGACTGAAAGTTTTCACAGGCCCTCCCACCAAAAGAACTGAGGCATTAGGCCCTGGGGCCTTGGATGGGGGGTTCTTCCTCTGCTTCTCTGGGCAAGTGGTGCTGAGATGACCAGTCTGGTTGCAGGAATAACACCTGCGGGCATCAGATGCAGGCAGGGCCTTGGCAATGGGAAAAAGGCCTCCGGAAGGTCGGCTGGCAGGGGCAGGGATGGTGGTTGATGGCTTACCCCCTTTCCAGCTGGCGACGACCGGCTTCCGCACCTCTGGTCTCCGGTTGGCCTCGTAGGTGTCTGCGATCTGCGCTGCTTTATTGGCATCAGGTGGCTCCCGATCCATCACGAACTGCCGTACCTCAGTCGGACACAGATGCAGGAACTGGTCTTTCACCATCAGGTCCTTTAGCTGCTCAAAGGTGGTCGCTGACAGTCCTTGGATCCACTGCTCAAAGTTGGTTCTGAGCCCGTCTAACACATCACGGTAGGTGTCCTGTGGTCCACGTTGGAGGGTTCTGAATTTTTTCCGGTAAACCTCCGGAGTCAGCTGGTACTTTTTTATCAGGGCCTGCTTGACGGCCTCATAGTCTCCATCCTGCTCTCGAGGGAGGGAAGCAAACACCTCCAAAGCTTTTCCTCGGAGCCCTGGAGTCAAATATCTTGCCCATTGGTCGATGGGCAGCTGATACTGCCTGCAGGCCTTTTCAAAGCCTCGCAGAAATGTGTCCAAGTCCCCATCCTTTTCCATCACAGGGAAGTGCTCAGGACGAGGTTTAAAGCAGCTGGCACTGTTGGACTCACGGGTCTGCGTAGAGGGCGACTCCTTCTGAATCCGGGCTAGCTCCAGCTGGTGTTGTCGGTCAGCTTGTCGCTCAGCAGCCTCTCGGTCAGCTTGTCGCTCAGCAGCCTCTCGGTCAGCTTGGGCTTGTCGCTCAGCCCGCTCCTGGAATTTCAGGATCAGCTCCAGTCGTCCATCATGATTGTCTGTGGCGAGCTCCTCCAAGGCCATCTGCAGGTGGGGGTCCACACTACCCTGGTTGCGGGTATGGCTGGCAATCACTGGTTGGACCCCGGCAGCAGCGCCATCCGGGCCTTGGCTGGCCGCCCCCTCATCAGGGCTCTGCTGTCGGACGGGCTCTGCAGCATCTTGTAACAGTTCAGAAATCATTTGTTCTTTGCTTTTGCCGTGGGGGTCAATGCCTTTGATTATACATATTCCAGTAAGAGTGTCCTTTTTCTGCTGGTGATACCAGGACTCCCCAACTACGACCATGATCACCAAAATAAAAATAGAAAAGAAAAAACGAAGAAGGGTAGGGGTAACTGCTACACATACAGTAATGTCTCAGATCTAATAAACACTGAGTTCGATCTTCAAAACTTTTGTGCAAGTTTTTAGTGAGAGGAATGATTGCTCAAACCAGATCACTAATGTCCTATGATCCCACCGCTTGCCACCAATTTGTCATGAAAACAACACCCACTCTTGGGTCAGACCTTGCAGCTCTCTGGCGCCCCCTTATCCTGCTGGTCAAACACGGTATTGACAGAGGATAAGCACGGGCGCAGCTGCTCTAATTTATGTCGACTATTGCGGCACGTGATGTGACAGGACGTATATATACCACCAGTTCCTTCCAGGAACGTATATATACCTCCGACCAGCCACCCTCAAACCACAATATCACATAAATACTGGTATACTGCCACCACCGATCGCTTAACAGGTGGATCGGGTACCTGGTAGGTAACGTGAATTAGCGGGTGAGGAACGTGTTTGCTCGACATAGGACAAGAAGAACGAAGCTGGTAAATAATTAATGATTTACTCCCAAAAGGGGGGCAGTGTTTACAAAATATATACAAGATATTATAAAGGAGACAATTTACATGTATGCATCAACAGTTATTAAAATAAAAGGGATAAGTAATAGCAAAACCTGCTTCACAAGGTGATGGTCTCAGATTCTGTGGGAGGGACGGCTCCCCGGAAATTAGAGGTGATTCTTCTTACGCCGCGTGATGTGCGTGCGTTCGACGTCCCTGAGAAGAATGACCTGAAAATGGCCGATTTGCTTTTTAGTAAGCAGCCAAAACTCTGGGGAACACCCCTTATTTACCTTACAAGGGGGCTCGGCTTTGCGAGCCCACCCAGCTGCAGAAGACCTAAAAGATCCTTCAGATTCCATATCTTGGTGTGGGGGGGTCCCACATCCAAGAGGGAGACATCATCTTGACCGTCACCAATATTCATGAAGATAGATATTAAATATGAAACCTCTATGACGCTCAGAAGCTCAGAATCCATTATCTCAGTTCCCGGTCATTCCTCAGTTATGCAAGTTATACTATTGTAATGGGAAAAAGGTAAGCATTCAAAAAACGTGGTTCCGATGTTTCTGTCGGACCTGTGCGTGATTAAAATTGGCATAAAACGTTTGTACAATTAAACAATGGGATTTTTTGGAGGGATTTTCCGGTTTGTTCCAGTGCTTGCCCTGGACTGAGGTTTTATGGCGGGTCATAAAAATTCCTGGTTTGGGGAAAAGCAAAAGTGAGTTCTATGTCTTCACTTACAAACAGATAGGGGGTGGGTTTTTTTTTCTTTTTTAAAACATCTCTCATTTTTTAAAACTCGGGCAAAAATACCTTTTGCCTGACAAATATAACTACTATAATACTGCCCCTATGTACAAGAATATAACTACTATAATACTGCTCCTATGTACAAGAATATAACTACTATAATACTGCTCCCTATCTACAAGAATATAACTACTATAATACTGCTCCTATGTACAAGAATATAACTACTATAATACTGCCCGCCTTGTACAAGAATATAACGACTATAATACTGATCCTACCTACAAGAATATAACTACTATAATACTGCCCCCTATGTACAAGAATATAACTACTATAATACTGCTCCTATACACAAGAATATAACTACTATAATCCTGCTCCTATACACAAGAATATAACTACTATAATACTGCTCCCTATCTACAAGAATATAACTACTATAATACTGCCCGCCTTGTACAAGAATATAACTACTATAATACTGATCCTATCTACAAGAATATAACTACTATAATACTGCCCCTATGTACAAGAATATAACTACTATAATACTGCTCCTATACACAAGAATATAACTACTATAATCCTGCTCCTATATACAAGAATATCACTACTATAATACTGCCCCCTATGTACAAGAATATAACTACTATAATACTGCTCCTATGTACAGAATTTAACTACTATAATACTGCCCCTATGTACAAGAATACAACTACTATAATACTGCTCCTATGTATAAGAATATAACTACTATAATACTTCTCCTATGTACAAGAATATAACTACTATAATACTGCCCTTATGTACAAGAATATAACTACGATAATACTACCCCTATGTACAAGAATATAACTACTATAATACTGCCCCCTATGTACAAGAATATAACTACTATAATACTGCCCCTATGTACAAGAATATCACTACTATAATACTGCCCCTATGTACAAGAATATAACTACTATAATACTGCCCCTATGTACAAGAATATAACTACTATAATACTGCCCCCTATGTACAAGAATATAACTACTATAATACTGCTCCTATGTACAAGAATATCACTACTATAATACTGCCTCATATGTACAAGAATATAACTTCTATAATACTGCTCCTATGTACAGAATTTAACTACCATAATACTGCCCCCTATGTACAAGAATATAACTACTATAATACTGCCCCCCTATGTACAAGAATATAACTACTATAATACTGCTCCTATGTACAAGAATATAACTACTATAATACTGCCCCTATGTACAAGAATATAGCTACTATAATACTGCTCCTATGTACAAGAATATAAATACTATAATACTGCCCCCAATGTACAAGAATATAAGTACTATAATACTGCCCACTATGTACAAGAATATAAGTACTATAATACTGCCCCCAATGTACAAGAATATAACCACTATAATACTGCCCCCTATTTACAAGAATATAACTACTACAATACTGCCCCCTATGTACAAGAATATAACTACTATAATACTGCCCCCTATGTACAAGAATATAACTACTATAATACTGCTCCCTTTGTACAAAAATATAACTACTATAATACTGCTCCTACGTACAATATAATTACTATAATACTGCCCCCTATGTACAAGAATATAAATACTATAATCCTGCCCCCTATGTACAAGAATATAAGTACTATAATACTACCCCCAATGTACAAGAATATAACCACTATAATACTGCCCCCTATGTACAAGAATATAACTGCTATAATACTGCCCCCTATGTACAAGAATATCACTACTAGAATACTGCCCCCTATGTACAAGAATACACCTACTATAATACTGCCCCTATGTACAAGAATATAACTACTATAATACTGCCCCCTATGTACAAGAATATAACTACTATAATACTGCTCCTATGTACAAAAATACAACTACTATAATACTGCTCCTATGAACAAGAATATCACTACTATAATACTGTCCCCTATGTACAAGACTATAACTACTATAATACTGCTCCTATGTACAGAATTTAACTACTATAATACTGCCCCTATGTACAAGAATATAACTACTATAATACTGCCCCCTATGTACAAGAATATAACTACTATAATACTGCTCCTAAGTACAAGAATATAACTACTATAACACTGCCCCTATGTACAAGAATATCAATACTATAATACTTCCCCCTATGTACAAGAATATAACTACTATAATACTGCCCCTATGTACAAGAATATAACTACTATAATACTGCCCCCTATGTACAAGAATATAACTACTATAATACTGCTCCTATGTACAAGAATATCACTACTATAATACTGCCCCCTATGTACAAGAATATAACTACTATAATACTGCCCCTTATGTACAAGAATATAACTTCTATAATACTGCTCCTATGTACAGAATTTAACTACTATAATACTGCCCCCTATGTACAAGAATATAACTACTATAATACTGCCCCCTATGTACAAGAATATAACTGCTATAATACTGCGCCTATGTACAAGAATATAACTACTATAATACTGCCCCTATGTACAAGAATATAGCTACTATAATACTGCTCCTATGTACAAGAATATAAGTACTATAATACTGCCCCTATGTACAAGAATATAACTACTATAATACTGCCCCTTATGTACAAGAATATAACTTCTATAATACTGCTCCTATGTACAGAATTTAACTACTATAATACTGCCCCCTATGTACAAGAATATAACTACTATAATACTGCCCCCTATGTACAAGAATATGACTACTATAATACTGCTCCTATGTACAAGAATATAACTACTATAATACTGCCCCTATGTACAAGAATATCACTACTAGAATACTGCCCCCTATGTACAAGAATACACCTACTATAATACTGCCCCTATGTACAAGAATATAACTACTATAATACTGCCCCCTATGTACAAGAATATAACTACTATAATACTGCTCCTATGTACAAGAATATAACTACTATAATACTGCCCCCTATGTACAAGAATATACCTACTATAATACTGCTCCTATGTACAAGAATATAACTACTATAATACTGCTCCTATGAACAAGAATATCACTACTATAATACTGCCCCCTATGTACAAGAATATAACTACTATAATACTGCTCCTATGTACAGAATTTAACTACTATAATACTGCCCCTATGTACAAGAATATAACTACTATAATACTGCCCCCTATGTACAAGAATATAACTACTATAATACTGCTCCTAAGTACAAGAATATAACTACTATAACACTGCCCCTATGTACAAGAATATCAATACTATAATACTGCCCCCTATGTACAAGAATATAACTACTATAATACTGCCCCCTATGTACAAGAATATAACTACTATAATACTGCTCCTATGTACAAGAATATCACTACTATAATACTGCCCCCTATGTACAAGAATATAACTACTATAATACTGCCCCTTATGTACAAGAATATAACTTCTATAATACTGCTCCTATGTACAGAATTTAACTACTATAATACTGCCCCCAATGTACAAGAATATAACTACTATAATACTGCCCCTTATGTACAAGAATATAACTGCTATAATACTGCTCCTATGTACAAGAATATAACTACTATAATACTGCCCCTATGTACAAGAATATAGCTACTATAATACTGCTCCTATGTACAAGAATATAAGTACTATAATACTGCCCCAATGTACAAGAATATAAGTACTATAATACTGCCCCCTATGTACAAGAATATAAGTACTATAATACTGCCCCCAATGTACAAGAATATAACCACTATAATACTGCCCCCTATGTACAAGAATATAACTACTATAATACTGCCCCCTATGTACAAGAACATAACTACTACAATACTGCCCCCTATGTACAAGAATATATCTACTATAATGCTGCTCCCTTTGTACAAGAATATAACTACTATAATACTGCTCCTACGTACAATATAATTACTATAATACTACCCCCTATGTACAAGAATATAAGTACTATAATACTGCCCCCTATGTACAAGAATATAAGTACTATAATACTGCCCCCAATGTACAAGAATATAACCACTATAATACTGCCCCCTATGTACAAGAATATAACTGCTATAATACTATAATACTGCCCCCTATGTACAAGAATATGACTACTATAATACTGCTCCTATGTACAAGAATATAACTACTATAATACTGCGCCTATGTACAAGAATATCACTACTAGAATACTGCCCCCTATGTACAAGAATATAACTACTATAATACTGCCCCTATGTGCAAGAATATAACTACTATAATACTGCCCCCTATGTACAAGAATATAACTACTATAATACTGCTCCTATGTACAAGAATATAACTACTATAATACTGCTCCTATGTACAAGAATATCACTACTATAATACTGCCCCCTATGTACAAGAATATAACTACTATAATACTGCTTCTATGTACAGAATTTAACTACTATAATACTGCCCCTATGTACAAGAATATAACTACTATAATACTGCCCCCTATGTACAAGAATATAACTACTATAATACTGCTCCTATGTACAAGAATATAACTACTATAATACTGCCCCTATGTACAAGAATATCACTACTATAATACTGCCCCCTATGTACAAGAATATAACTACTATAATACTGCCCCTATGTACAAGAATATAACTACTATAATTCTGCCCCCTATGTACAAGAATATAACTACTATAATACTTCTCCTATGTACAAGAATATAACTACTATAATACTTCTCCTATGAACAAGAATATCACTACTATAATACTGCCCCCTATGTACAAGAATATAACTACTATAATACTGCTCCTATGTACAAGAATATAACTACTATAATACTGCCCCTTATATACAAGAATATAACTTCTATAATACTGCTCCTATGTACACAATTTAACTACTATAATACTGCCCCCTATGTACAAGAATATAACTACTATAATACTGCCCCCTATGTACAAGAATATAACTACTATAATACTGCTCCTATGTACAAGAATATAACTACTATAATACTGCCCCTATGTACAAGAATATAGCTACTATAATACTGCTCCTATGTACAAGAATATAAGTACTATAATACTGCCCCCAATGTACAAGAATATAAGTACTATAATACTGCCCCCTATGTACAAGAATATAAGTACTATAATACTGCCCCCAATGTACAAGAATATAACCACTATAATACTGTCCCCTATGTACAAGACTATAACTACTATAATACTGCCCCCTATGTACAAGAATACAACTACTACAATACTGCCCCCTATGTACAAGAATATAACTACTATAATACTGCTCCCTTTGTACAAAAATATAACTACTATAATACTGCTCCTACGTACAATATAATTACTATAATACTACCCCCTATGTACAAGAATATAAGTACTATAATACTGCCCCCAATGTACAAGAATATAACCACTATAATACTGCCCCTATGTACAAGACTATAACTACTATAATACTGCCCCCTATGTACAAGAATATAACTACTACAATACTGCCCCCTATGTACAAGAATATAACTACTATAATACTGCCCCCTATGTACAAGAATATAACTACTATAATACTGCTCCTATGTACAAGAATATAACTACTATAATACTGCTCCTATGTACAAGAATATCACTACTATAATACTGCCCCCTATGTACAAGAATATAACTACTATACTGCTCCTATGTACAAGAATATAACTACTATAATACTGCCCCTTATGTACAAGAATATAACTACTATAATACTACTCCTACGTACAGAATTTAACTACTATAATACTGCCCCCTATGTACAAGAATATAACTACTATAATACTGCCCCTTATGTACAAGAATATAACTACTATAATACTGCTCCTATGTACAAGAATATAACTACTATAATACTGCCCTCTATGTACAAGAATATAACTACTATAATACTGCTCTCTATGTACAAGAATATAACTACTATAATATTGCCCCCTATGTACAAGAATATAACTACTATAATACTGCCCCCTATGTACAAGAATATAACTACTATAATACTGCTCCTATGTACAAGAATATAACTACTATAATACTGCTCCTATGTACAAGAATATCACTACTATAATACTGCCCCCTATGTACAAGAATATAACTACTATAATACTGCCCCCTATGTACAAGAATATAACTACTATAATACTGCTCCTATGTACAAGAATATAACTACTATAATACTGCTCCTATGTACAAGAATATCACTACTATAATACTGCCCCCTATGTACAAGAATATAACTACTATACTGCTCCTATGTACAAGAATATAACTACTATAATACTGCCCCTTATGTACAAGAATATAACTACTATAATACTACTCCTACGTACAGAATTTAACTACTATAATACTGCCCCCTATGTACAAGAATATAACTACTATAATACTGCCCCTTATGTACAAGAATATAACTACTATAATACTGCTCCTATGTACAAGAATATAACTACTATAATACTGCTCCCTATGTACAAGAATATAACTACTATAATACTGCCTCCTATGTACAAGAATATAACTACTATAATACTGCCCTCTATGTACAAGAATATAACTACTATAACACTGCTCTCTATGTACAAGAATATAACTACTATAATATTGCCCCCTATGTACAAGAATATAACTACTATAATACTGCCCCCTATGTACAAGAATATAACTATTATAATACTGCTCCTATGTACAAGACTATAACTACTATAATACTGCCACTATGTACAAGAATATCACTACTATAATACTGCCCCCTATGTACAAGAATATAACTACTATAATACTGCTCCTATGTACAAGATTATAACTACTATAATAGTGCCCCTTATGTACAAGAATATAACTTCTATAATACTGCTCCTATGTACAAGAATATAACTACTATAATACTGCTACCTATGTACAAGAATATAACTACTATAATACTGCCTCCTATGTACAAGAATATAACTACTATAATACTGCCCTCTATGTACAAGAATATAACTACTATAATACTGCTCTCTATGTACAAGAATATAACTACTATAATATTGCCCCCTATGTACAAGAATATAACTACTATAATACTGCCCCCTATGTACAAGAATATAACTATTATAATACTGCTCCTATGTACAAGACTATAACTACTATAATACTGCCACTATGTACAAGAATATCACTACTATAATACTGCCCCCTATGTACAAGAATATAACTACTATAATACTGCTCCTATGTACAAGATTATAACTACTATAATAGTGCCCCTTATGTACAAGAATATAACTTCTATAATACTGCTCCTATGTAAAAGAATATAACTACTATAGTACTGCTCCCTATGTACAAGAATATAACTGCTATAATACTGCCTCCTATGTAAAAGAATATAACTACTATAATACTGCTCCTATGTACAAGAATATAATTACTATAATACTGCCCCTTATGTACAAGAATATAACTTCTATAATACTGCTCCTATGTACAAGAATATAACTACTATAATACTGCCCCTATGTACAAGAATATAACTACTATAATACTGCTCCTATGTACAAGAATATAACTACTATTATACTGCCCCTTATGTACAAGAATATAACTACTATAATACTGACCCCTATGTAGAAGAATATAAGTACTATAATACTGCCCCCTATGTACAAGAATATAAGTACTATAATACTGCCCCCAATGTACAAGAATATAACCACTATAATACTGCCCCCTATGTACAAGAATATAACTGCTATAATACTATAATACTGCCCCCTATGTACAAGAATATGACTACTATAATACTGCTCCTATGTACAAGAATATAACTACTATAATACTGCGCCTATGTACAAGAATATCACTACTAGAATACTGCCCCCTATGTACAAGAATATAACTACTATAATACTGCCCCTATGTGCAAGAATATAACTACTATAATACTGCCCCCTATGTACAAGAATATAACTACTATAATACTGCTCCTATGTACAAGAATATAACTACTATAATACTGCTCCTATGTACAAGAATATCACTACTATAATGCTGCCCCCTATGTACAAGAATATAACTACTATAATACTGCTTCTATGTACAGAATTTAACTACTATAATACTGCCCCTATGTACAAGAATATAACTACTATAATACTGCCCCCTATGTACAAGAATATAACTACTATAATACTGCTCCTATGTACAAGAATATAACTACTATAATACTGCCCCTATGTACAAGAATATCACTACTATAATACTGCCCCCTATGTACAAGAATATAACTACTATAATACTGCCCCTATGTACAAGAATATAACTACTATAATTCTGCCCCCTATGTACAAGAATATAACTACTATAATACTGCTCCTATGTACAAGAATATAACTACTATAATACTTCTCCTATGAACAAGAATATCACTACTATAATACTGCCCCCTATGTACAAGAATATAACTACTATAATACTGCTCCTATGTACAAGAATATAACTACTATAATACTGCCCCTTATATACAAGAATATAACTTCTATAATACTGCTCCTATGTACACAATTTAACTACTATAATACTGCCCCCTATGTACAAGAATATAACTACTATAATACTGCCCCCTATGTACAAGAATATAACTACTATAATACTGCTCCTATGTACAAGAATATAACTACTATAATACTGCCCCTATGTACAAGAATATAGCTACTATAATACTGCTCCTATGTACAAGAATATAAGTACTATAATACTGCCCCCAATGTACAAGAATATAAGTACTATAATACTGCCCCCTATGTACAAGAATATAAGTACTATAATACTGCCCCCAATGTACAAGAATATAACCACTATAATACTGCCCCCTATGTACAAGACTATAACTACTATAATACTGCCCCCTATGTACAAGAATATAACTACTACAATACTGCCCCCTATGTACAAGAATATAACTACTATAATACTGCTCCCTTTGTACAAGAATATAACTACTATAATACTGCTCCTACGTACAATATAATTACTATAATACTACCCCCTATGTACAAGAATATAAGTACTATAATACTGCCCCCAATGTACAATAATATAACCACTATAATACTGCCCCTATGTACAAGACTATAACTACTATAATACTGCCCCCTATGTACAAGAATATAACTACTACAATACTGCCCCCTATGTACAAGAATATAACTACTATAATACTGCCCCCTATGTACAAGAATATAACTACTATAATACTGCTCCTATGTACAAGAATATAACTACTATAATACTGCTCCTATGTACAAGAATATCACTACTATAATACTGCCCCCTATGTACAAGAATATAACTACTATACTGCTCCTATGTACAAGAATATAACTACTATAATACTGCCCCTTATGTACAAGAATATAACTACTATAATACTACTCCTACGTACAAGAATATAACTACTATAATACTGCTCCTATGTACAAGAATATAACTACTATAATACTGCTCCTATGTACAAGAATATCACTACTATAATACTGCCCCCTATGTACAAGAATATAACTACTATAATACTGCTCCTATGTACAAGAATATCACTACTATAATACTGCCCCCTATGTACAAGAATATAACTACTATAATACTGCCCCCTATGTACAAGAATATAACTACTATAATACTGCTCCTATGTACAAGAATATAACTACTATAATACTGCTCCTATGTACAAGAATATCACTACTATAATACTGCCCCCTATGTACAAGAATATAACTACTATACTGCTCCTATGTACAAGAATATAACTACTATAATACTGCCCCTTATGTACAAGAATATAACTACTATAATACTACTCCTACGTACAGAATTTAACTACTATAATACTGCCCCCTATGTACAAGAATATAACTACTATAATACTGCCCCTTATGTACAAGAATATAACTACTATAATACTGCTCCTATGTACAAGAATATAACTACTATAATACTGCTCCCTATGTACAAGAATATAACTACTATAATACTGCCTCCTATGTACAAGAATATAACTACTATAATACTGCCCTCTATGTACAAGAATATAACTACTATAATACTGCTCTCTATGTACAAAAATATAACTACTATAATATTGCCCCCTATGTACAAGAATATAACTACTATAATACTGCCCCCTATGTACAAGAATATAACTATTATAATACTGCTCCTATGTACAAGACTATAACTACTATAATACTGCCACTATGTACAAGAATATCACTACTATAATACTGCCCCCTATGTACAAGAATATAACTACTATAATACTGCTCCTATGTACAAGATTATAACTACTATAATAGTGCCCCTTATGTACAAGAATATAACTTCTATAATACTGCTCCTATGTACAAGAATATAACTACTATAATACTGCTCCCTATGTACAAGAATATAACTACTATAATACTGCCTCCTATGTACAAGAATATAACTACTATAATACTGCCCTCTATGTACAAGAATATAACTACTATAATACTGCTCTCTATGTACAAGAATATAACTACTATAATATTGCCCCCTATGTACAAGAATATAACTACTATAATACTACCCCCTATGTACAAGAATATAACTATTATAATACTGCTCCTATGTACAAGACTATAACTACTATAATACTGCCACTATGTACAAGAATATCACTACTATAATACTGCCCCCTATCTACAAGAATATAACTACTATAATACTGCTCCTATGTACAAGATTATAACTACTATAATAGTGCCCCTTATGTACAAGAATATAACTTCTATAATACTGCTCCTATGTACAAGAATATAACTACTATAGTACTGCTCCCTATGTACAAGAATATAACTGCTATAATACTGCCTCCTATGTAAAAGAATATAACTACTATAATACTGCCCCTATGTACAAGAATATAACTACTATAATACTGCTCCTATGTACAAGAATATAACTACTATTATACTGCCCCTTTTGTACAAGAATATAACTACTATAATACTGACCCCTATGTAGAAGAATATAACTACTATAATACTGACCCCTATGTACAAGAATATAACTACTATAATAGAGCTTTAAACTAGAACAATGTGGGAAGGGAAGCAAAAGGCCAGAAAAAGCCATACAGCTGACAAATACTATTGAGATCTCTGCTACTGGAAGTGGAAAAGAAGAACAAAGACAAAACAATTTAAATAATAAAAATATGGGAGGAAGAGAAACCAATCACAAACTAAAATGTTTTTATACAAATGCACAAAGCATGGGCAACAAACAAGGAGAATTGGAACTACTAATGCAGGAAAAGGAATATGATGTCATTGGAATCACTGAAACTTGGTGGGACGATACACATGCTTGGAATAAAAGGCTAAAAGGATACAACTTATTTGCAAGAAACAGACTTGATAAACGAGGAGGAGGTGTTGCATTGTATGTTAGAAAAGCGTATATCTGCACAGAGATTGAAGCTTCAGAGACTGGGAGTTCTGTGGAAACTGTTTGGGTAAGAATACAAGGAGAGAACAACGGAAAGGACACCATTGTAGGCATTTACTACAGGCCACCTGGGCAAGCTGAAGATATGGATGAACTCTTTATGTATCAAATGACCAAGTTCTCCAAAAAATATGACGTAGTGGTCATGGGAGATTTCAACTATCCAGACATTTGTTGGGAATCTCTCTCAAGTAAAACTAACAGGTCAAGCAAATTCTTATCCTCTCTTGCTGACAACTTTATCTTCCAAAAGGTAGGGGAGAAAACAAGGGGATCTGCTACTTTGGATCTAATCCTTATAAACAGGGAGGAAATGGTTGAGGAGGTAAAGGTGGCTGGGACCCTAGGAGGCAGCGATCATGCTATTATAGAATTTTGGATAACTAGAGGAGGAAGACATGTGAAGACTCAAACTTCAAGGTTAGATTTTAGAAAGGCAGATTTTAAGAGACTCAGAAAGAGAATAGGAGGGATCCAATGGCTGGATGTCCTTAAGGACAAAAATGTCCAGGAAGGATGGGAAATTTTTAAAAATGAGATTCTCAAAGCACAATCGTTAACAATCCCGAAAAGTAGGAAGAATGGGAAGCATTTAAGGAAACCACGATGGATGAACACAGAACTTAAACACATGCTAAAAAGAAAGAAAGAAATGTTTATTAAATGGAAAGAGGGAGGCATATCTAAAGAAGATTATAATGCAGTCTGCAGATCCTGTAGGGCACGTATCAGATTAGCTAAAGCTGACAATGAATTAAGGCTTGCAAGAGATGTCAAAAGCAATAAAAAAGGATTTTGGGGGTATGTCAAAAGTAAAAGAAAAGTCAAAGATGCTATAGGATTTTTACAGGATGAAAATGGAGAAATGGTAAGAGAGGATGTTGAGAAGGCCGAACTTTTTAATTCCTATTTTGCATCTGTTTTCTCTCAGAAAGAAAATGTAACATCAACTGATCTTCACTGTCCTTTTAAAGGAATAGAGGAATCCAAGTTATCTGTAAACAGAAAGATTGTGAGGGAATATTTAGCTAACATGAATGAGTTCAAGTCTCCAGGTCCAGATGAATTACACCCCAGAGTACTGAAGGAGATCGTAGAAGAAATTTTAGAACCACTCTCCATAATCTTTGAAAATTCTTGGAGAACAGGAGAAGTCCCAGAAGACTGGAGAAGAGCAAATGTTGTTCCTATCTTCAAAAAGGGGAAGAAGGTGGACGGAGGGAACTATAGGCCGGTGAGTCTGACTTCTATACCAGGAAAGATCTTTGAACAAATTATTAAACAACATGTATGTAAGTACATGGATAAGAATGAAGTGATTAACCAGAGTCAGCATGGGTTTGTAACTAACAAGTCATGTCAGACTAACTTAATTTCCTTCTATGACAGAATCACTGACTGGGTGGATCAGGGAAATGCTGTAGATATAGTATATCTTGACTTCAGCAAAGCATTTGACAAAGTATCTCACACCATCCTTATTGAAAAAATGACCAAGTATGCAATGGACCAGGCAACTGTTAGGTGGATTCAGAACTGGCTTAGTGATCGGACTCAAAGGGTGGTTGTAAATGGCTTCACATCCAGCTGGATGAATGTCTCAAGTGGGGTACCACAGGGCTTCGTCCTGGGACCTGTATTGTTCAACATCTTTATCAATGATTTAGATGAAGGAATTGAGGGTAAACTGATTAAATTTGCTGATGACACAAAGCTAGGAGGGATAGCTAATACTAGAGAAGAGAGAGAGAGGATTCAAAAAGACCTGAATAAACTGGAGCAGTGGGCAGCAACCAACAGAATGGTTTTTAACAGGGAAAAATGCAAAGTACTACATCTGGGCAATAAAAATGAAAAAAGCATATACAGAATGGGAGGAATAGAGCTAAGCAACAGTACATGTGAAAAAGACTTAGGTATACTAATAGATCATAGACTGAACATGAGTCAACAGTGTGATGCAGCAGCAAAAAAGGCAAATACAATTCTGGGATGTATTAACAGAAGCATACAGTCTAGATCACGTGAAGTCATTATCGGTCTTAACTCCTCTTTGGTCAGACCTCATCTGGAATACTGTGTACAGTTTTGGGCACCACATTTTAAAAAAGACATAGACAAACTGGAGCAAGTTCAGAGAAGAGCGACCAGAATGGTGACTGGTCTGCAAACCATGTCCTATGAGGAACGGTTGCAGGATTTGGGAATGTTTAGCTGCAAAAAAGAAGACTGAGAGGAGACTTAATAGCTGTCTACAAATATGTCAAGGGCTGTCACATTGTAGAAGGATCATCTTTATTCTCATTTGCACAAGGAAAGACTAGAAGCAATGGGATGAAACTAAATGGGAGGAGACACAGATTAGATATTAGAAAAAACTTTTTGACAGTTAGGGTGATTAAAGAGTGGAACAGGCTGCCACGAGAGGTGGTGAGCTCCCCTTCAATGGACGTCTTCAAACAGAGGCTGGACAGACATCTGTCTGAGATGATCTAGTGAATCCTGCTTTGAGCAGGGGGTTGGACCAGATGACCCAGGAGGTCCCTTCCAACTCTACCATTCTATGATTCTATGATTTAATACTGCCCCTATGTACAAGAATATAACTACTATAATACTGCTCCTATGTACAAGAATATAACTACTATAATACTGCCCCTATGTACAAGAATATAACTACTATAATACTGCTCCTATGTACAAGAATATAACTCCTATAATACTGCCCCTTATGTAGAAAAATATAACTACTATAATACTGCTCCTATGTACCGAATTTAACTACTATAATACTGCCCCTATGTAGAAGAATATAACTACTATAATACTGCCCCTTATGTACAAGAATATAACTACTACAATACTGCTCCTATGTACAAGAATATAACTACTATAATACTGCCCTCTATGTACAAGAATATAACTACTATAATACTGCCCTCTATGTACAAGAATATAACTATTATAATACTGCCCCTATGTACAAGACTATAACTACTATAATACTGCCCCTATGTCCAAGAATATCACTACTATAATACTGCCCCCTATGTACAAGAATATAACTACTATAATACTGTCCCTATGTACAAGAATATAACTACTATAATACTGCCCCCTATGTACAAGAATATAACTACTAAAATACTGCTCGTATGTACAAGAATATAACTACTATAATACTGCTCCTATGTACAAGAATATCACTACTATAATACTGCCCCCTATGTACAAGAATATAACTACTATAATACTGCTCCTATGTACAAGATTATAACTACTATAATAGTGCCCCTTATGTACAAGAATATAACTTCTATAATACTGCTCCTATGTACAAGAATATAACTACTATAATACTGCTCCCTATGTACAAGAATATAACTACTATAATACTGCCTCCTATGTACAAGAATATAACTACTATAATACTGCTCCTATGTACAAGAATATAACTACTATAATACTGCCCCTTATGTACAAGAATATAACTTCTATAATACTGCTCCTATGTACAAGAATATAACTACTATAATACTGCCTCTATGTACAAGAATATAACTACTATAATACTGCTCCTATGTACAAGAATATAACTACTATTATACTGCCCCTTATGTACAAGAATATAACTTCTATAATACTGCTCCTATGTACAAGAATATAACTACTATAATACTGCCCCTATGTACAAGAATATAACTACTATAATACTGCTCCTATGTACAAGATTATAACTACTATAATAGTGCCCCTATGTACAAGAATATAACTACTATAATACTGCCCCCTATGTACAAGAATATAACTACTATAATACTGCTCCTATGTACAAGAATATAACTACTATAATACTGCTCCTATGTACAAGAATATCACTACTATAATACTGCCCCCTATGTACAAGAATATAACTACTATAATACTGCTCCTATGTACAAAATTATAACTACTATAATAGTGCCCCTTATGTACAAGAATATAACTTCTATAATACTGCTCCTATGTACAAGAATATAACTACTATAATACTGCTCCCTATGTACAAGAATATAAATACTATAATACTGCCTCCTATGTACAAGAATATAACTACTATAATAGTGCTCCTATGTACAAGAATATAACTACTATAATAATAATAATAATAATTTTTATTTATATAGCGCCAACATATTCCGCAGCACTTTACAATTAAGAGGGGACATGTACAAACAATAAATTCAATACAAGGTGAGACAGTTTAACAGTTACATCAGGAGTGAGGTCCCTGCTCGCAAGCTTACAATCTACATGGGAATGGGGGGACACAATAGTTGGAAAGTGCTTGTTATTTCAGGTCTGGCAATTATAATAAGTCGGGATTATCATATAAAGCTGTATGATCCGGTCATCAGCCTATATGTTAAAGTGCAATACTCAATTACCGAGTGCAGTTATCGAGTGCATGGAGGGTGTAGAAACAGATGAACAGTAGGGTGCAGATTCTGAATAGTATTTAGGAGGGAACAGGGGAAAGTTAGTTTACTGAGTAGTTGAGGTGGTAGGCTTGTTTAAAGAGATGGGTTTTTAAAGCTCGCTTGAAGACATCGGGGCTAGGCATCAATCGGATCGTCTGGGGTAGAGCATTCCAGAGAACTGGTGCAGCACGAGAGAAGTCTTGGAGACGGAGGTGTGAGGTGTAATACTGCCCCTTATGTACAAGAATATAACTTCTATAATACTGCTCCTATGTACAAGAATATAACTACTATAATACTGCCCCTATGTACAAGAATATAACTACTATAATACTGCTCCTATGCACAAGAATATAACTACTATTATACTGCCCCTTATGTACAAGAATATAACTTCTATAATACTGCTCCTATGTACAAGAATATAACTACTATAATACTGCCCCTATGTACAAGAATATAACTACTATAATACTGCTCCTATGTACAAGAATATAACTACTATAAGACTGCCCCTATGTACAAGAATATAACTACTATAATACTGCTCCTATGTACAAGAATATAACTACTATAATACTGCTCCTATGTACAAGAATATAACTACTATAATACTGCCCCTTATGTACAAGAATATAACTTCTATAATACTGCTCCTATGTACAAGAATATAACTACTATAATACTGCCCCCTATGTACAAGAATATAGCTACTACAATACTGCTCCTATGTACAAGAATATAACTACTATAATACTGCCCCTTATGTACAAGAATATAACTACTATAATACTGCTCCTATGTACAGAATTTAACTACTATAATACTGCCCCCTATGTACAAGAATATAACTACTATAATACTGCCCCTTATGTACAAGAATATAACTACTATAATACTGCTCCTATGTACAAGAATATAACTATTATAATACTGCCCTCTATGTACAAGAATATAACTACTATAATACTGCCCTCTATGTACAAGAATATAACTACTATAATACTGCCCCCTATGTACAAGAATATAACTACTATAATACTGCCCCCTATGTACAAGAATATAACTATTATAATACTGCCCCTATGTACAAGAATATAACTACTATAATACTGCCCCTATGTACAAGAATATCACTACTATAATACTGCCCCCTATGTACAAGAATATAACTACTATAATACTGCCCCTATGTACAAGAATATACTTACTATAATACTGCCCCCTATGTACAAGAATATTACTACTATAATACTGCCCCCTATGTACAAGAATATTACTACTATAATACTGCCCCCTATGTACAGGAATATAACTACTATAATACTGCCCCTTATGTACAAGAAATAACTTCTATAATACTGCTCCTATGTATAAGAATATAACTACTATAATACTGCCCTCTATGTACAAGAATATAACTACTATAATACTGCTCCCTATGTACAAGAATATAACTACTATAATACTGCCTCCTATGTACAAGAATATAACTACTATAATACTGCTCCTATGTACAAGAATATAACTACTATAATACTGCCCCTTATGTACAAGAATATAACTTCTATAATACTGCTCCTATGTACAAGAATATAACTACTATAATACTGCCCCTATGTACAAGAATATAACTACTGTAATACTGCTCCTATGTACAAGAATATAACTACTATAATACTGCCCCTATGTACAAGAATATAACTACTATAATACTGCTCCTATGTACAAGATTATAACTACTATAATAGTGCCCCTATGTACAAGAATATAACTACTATAATACTGCCCCCTATGTACAAGAATATAACTACTATAATACTGCTCCTATGTACAAGAATATAACTACTATAATACTGCTCCTATGTACAAGAATATCACTACTATAATACTGCCCCCTATGTACAAGAATATAACTACTATAATACTGCTCCTATGTACAAGATTATAACTACTATAATAGTGCCCCTTATGTACAAGAATATTACTACTATAATATTGCCCCCTATGTACAAGAATATTACTACTATAATACTGCCCCCTATGTACAGGAATATAACTACTATAATACTGCCCCTTATGTACAAGAAATAACTTCTATAATACTGCTCCTATGTATAAGAATATAACTACTATAATACTGCCCTCTATGTACAAGAATATAGCTACTATAATACTGCTCCTATGTACAAGAATATAACTACTATAATACTGCCTCCTATGTACAAGAATATAACTACTATAATACTGCTCCCTATGTACAAGAATATAACTACTATAATACTGCCTCCTATGTACAAGAATATAACTACTATAATACTGCCCCTTATGTACAAGAATATAACTTCTATAATACTGCTCCTATGTACAAGAATATAACTACTATAATACTACCCTATGTACAAGAATATAACTACTATAATACTGCTCCTATGTACAAGAATATAACTACTATAATACTGCCCCTATGTACAAGAATATAACTACTATAATACTGCCCCCTATGTACAAGAATATAACTGCTATAATACTGCTCCTATGTACAAGAATATAACTACTATAATACTACCCCTTATGTACAAGAATATAACTTCTATAATACTGCTCCTATATACAAGAATATAACTACTATAATACTACCCCCTATGTATAAGAATATAACTACTATAATACTGCCCCTATGTATAAGAATATAACTACTATAATACTGCTCCTATGTACAAGAATATAACTACTATAATACTGCTCCTATGTACAAGAATATAACTACTATAATACTGCCCCCTATGTACAAGAATATAACTACTATAATACTGCCCCTTATGTACAAGAATATAACTTCTATAATACTGCTCCTATGTACAAGAATATAACTACTATAATACTGCCCCTATGTACAAGAATATAACTACTATAATACTGCTCCTATGTACAAGAATATAACTACTATAATACTGCTCTTATGTACAAGAATATAACTCCTATAATACTGCCCCTTATGTAGAAGAATATAACTACTATAATACTGCTCCTATGTACCGAATTTAACTACTATAATACTGCCCCCTATGTAGAAGAATATAACTACTATAATACTGCCCCTTATGTACAAGAATATAACTACTATAATACTGCTCCTATGTACAAGAATATAACTACTATAATACTGCCCTCTATGTACAAGAATATAACTACTATAATACTGCCCTCTATGTACAAGAATATAACTATTATAATACTGCCCCTATGTACAAGACTATAACTACTATAATACTGCCCCATGTCCAAGAATATCACTACTATAATACTGCCCCCTATGTACAAGAATATAACTACTATAATACTGCCCCTATGTACAAGAATATAACTACTATAATACTGCCCCCTATGTACAAGAATATAACTACTATAATACTGCTCGTATGTACAAGAATATAACTACTATAATACTGCTCCCATGTACAAGAATATCACTACTATAATACTGCCCCCTATGTACAAGAATATAACTACTATAATACTGCTCCTATGTACAAGATTATAACTACTATAATAGTGCTCCTTATGTACAAGAATATAACTTCTATAATACTGCTCCTATGTACAAGAATATAACTACTATAATACTGCTCCCTATGTACAAGAATATAACTACTATAATACTGCCTCCTCTGTACAAGAATATAACTACTATAATACTGCTCCTGTGTACAAGAATATAACTACTATAATACTGCCGCTTATGTACAAGAATATAACTTCTATAATACTGCTCCTATGTACAAGAATATAACTACTATAATACTGCCCCTATGTACAAGAATATAACTACTATAATACTGCTCCTATGTACAAGAATATAACTACTATTATACTGCCCCTTATGTACAAGAATATAACTTGTATAATACTGCTCCTATGTACAAGAATATAACTACTATAATACTGCCCCTATGTACAAGAATATAACTACTATAATACTGCTCCTATGTACAAGAATATAACTACTATAATACTGCCCCTATGTACAAGAATATAACTACTATAATACTGCTCCTATGTACAAGATTATAACTACTATAATAGTGCCCCTATGTACAAGAATATAACTACTATAATACTGCCCCCTATGTACAAGAATATAACTACTATAATACTGCTCCTATGTACAAGAATATAACTACTATAATACTGCTCCTATGTACAAGAATATCACTACTATAATACTGCCCCCTATGTACAAGAATATAACTACTATAATACTGCTCCTATGTACAAGATTATAACTACTATAATAGTGCCCCTTATGTACAAGTATATAACTTCTATAATACTGCTCCTATGTACAAGAATATAACTACTATAATACTGCTCCCTATGTACAAGAATATAACTACTATAATACTGCCTCCTATGTACAAGAATATAACTACTATAATACTGCTCCTATGTACAAGAATATAACTACTATAATACTGCCCCTTATGTACAAGAATATAACTTCTATAATACTGCTCCTATGTACAAGAATATAACTACTATAATACTGCCCCTATGTACAAGAATATAACTACTATAATACTGCTCCTATGTACAAGAATATAACTACTATTATACTGCCCCTTATGTACAAGAATATAACTACTATAATACTGCCCCTATGTACAAGAATATAACTACTATAATACTGCTCCTATGTACAAGAATATAACTACTATTATACTGCCCCTTATGTACAAGAATATAACTTCTATAATACTGCTCCTATGTACAAGAATATAACTACTATAATACTGCCCCTATGTACAAGAATATAACTACTATAATACTGCTCCTATGTACAAGAATATAACTACTATAAGACTGCCCCTATGTACAAGAATATAACTACTATAATACTGCTCCTATGTACAAGAATATAACTACTATAATACTGCTCCTATGTACAAGAATATAACTACTATAATACTGCCCCTTATGTACAAGAATATAACTTCTATAATACTGCTCCTATGTACAAGAATATAACTACTATAATACTGCCCCCTATGTACAAGAATATAGCTACTACAATACTGCTCCTATGTACAAGAATATAACTACTATAATACTGCCCCTTATGTACAAGAATATAACTACTATAATACTGCTCCTATGTACAGAATTTAACTACTATAATACTGCCCCCTATGTACAAGAATATAACTACTATAATACTGCCCCTTATGTACAAGAATATAACTACTATAATACTGCTCCTATGTACAAGAATATTACTATTATAATACTGCCCTCTATGTACAAGAATATAACTACTATAATTCTGCCCTCTATGTACAAGAATATAACTACTATAATACTGCCCCCTATGTACAAGAATATAACTACTATAATACTGCCCCCTATGTACAAGAATATAACTATTATAATACTGCCCCTATGTACAAGAATATAACTACTATAATACTGCCCCTATGTACAAGAATATCACTACTATAATACTGCCCCCTATGTACAAGAATATAACTACTATAATACTGCCCCTATGTACAAGAATATAATTACTATAATACTGCCCCCTATGTACAAGAATATTACTACTATAATACTGCCCCCTATGTACAAGAATATTACTACTATAATACTGCCCCCTATGTACAGGAATATAACTACTATAATACTGCCCCTTATGTACAAGAAATAACTTCTATAATACTGCTCCTATGTATAAGAATATAACTACTATTATACTGCCCTCTATGTACAAGAATATAACTACTATAATACTGCTCCCTATGTACAAGAATATAACTACTATAATACTGCCTCCTATGTACAAGAATATAACTACTATAATACTGCTCCTATGTACAAGAATATAACTACTATAATACTGCCCCTTATGTACAAGAATATAACTTCTATAATACTGCTCCTATGTACAAGAATATAACCACTATAATACTGCCCCTATGTACAAGAATATAACTACTATAATACTGCTCCTATGTACAAGAATATAACTACTATAATACTGCCCCCTATGTACAAGAATATAACTACTATAATACTGCCCCCTATGTACAAGACTATAACTGCTATAATACTGCTCCTATGTACAAGAATATAACTACTATAATACTACCCCTTATGTACAAGAATATAACTTCTATAATACTGCTCCTATGTACAAGAATATAACTACTATAATACTACCCCCTATGTATAAGAATATAACTACTATAATACAGCCCCTATGTATATGAATATAACTACTATAATACTGCTCCTATGTACAAGAATATAACTACTATAATACTGCTCCTATGTACAAGAATATAACTACTATAATACTGCCCCCTATGTACAAGAATATAGCTACTATAATACTGCCCCTTATGTGCAAGAATATAACTTCTATAATACTGCTCCTATGTACAAGAATATAACTACTATAATACTGCCCCCTATGTATAAGAATATAACTACTATAATACTGCCCCCTATGTACAAGAATATAACTACTATAATACTACTCCTATGTACAAGAATATAACTACTATAATACTGACCCTATGTACAAGAATATAACTACTATAATACTGCCCCCTAAGTATAAGAATATAACTACTATAATACTGGTCCAATGTACAAGAATATAACTACTATAATACTGCCCCTATGTACAAGAATATAACTACTATAATACTGCCCCCTATGTATAAGAATATAACTACTATAATACTGCTCCCTATGTACAAGAATATAACTTCTATAATACTGCTCCTATGTACAAGAATATAACTACTATAATACTGCCCCTATGTACAAGAATATAACTACTATAATACTGCCCCTATGTACAAGAATATAGCTACTATAATACTGCCCCCTATGTATAAGAATATAACTACTATAATACTGCTCCCTATGTACAAGAATATAACTTCTATAATACTGCTCCTATGTACAAGAATATAACTACTATAATACTGCCCCTTATGTTCAAGAATATAACTTCTATAATACTGCTCCTATGTACAAGAATATAACTACTATAATACTGCCCCTATGTACAAGAATATAACTACTATAATACTGCTCCTATGTACAAGAATATAACTACTATAATACTGCCCCTTATGTATAAGAATATAACTTCTATAATACTGCCCCCTATGTACAAGAATATAACTACTATAATACTGCCCCCTATGTACAAGAATATAGCTACTATAATACTGCTCCTATGTACAAGAATATAACTACTATAATACTGCCCCTTATGTACAAGAATATAACTACTATAATACTGCTCCTATGTACAGAATTTAACTACTATAATACTGCCCCCTATGTACAAGAATATAACTATTATAATACTGCCCTTTATGTACAAGAATATAACTACTATAATACTGCTCCTATGTACAAGAATATAACTATTATAATACTGCCCTCTATGTACAAGAATATAACTACTATAATACTGCCCTCTATGTACAAGAATATAACTACTATAATACTGCCCCCTATGTACAAGAATATAACTACTATAATACTGCCCCCTATGTACAAGAATATAACTATTATAATACTGCCCCTATGTACAAGAATATAACTACTATAATACTGCCCCTATGTACAAGAATATCACTACTATAATACTGCCCCCTATGTCCAAGAATATAACTACTATAATACTGCCCCTATGTACAAGAATATAATTACTATAATACTGCCCCCTATGTACAAGAATATTACTACTATAATACTGCCCCCTATGTACAAGAATATTACTACTATAATACTGCCACCTATGTACAGGAATATAACTACTATAATACTGCCCCTTATGTACAAGAAATAACTTCTATAATACTGCTCCTATGTATAAGAATATAACTACTATAATACTGCCCTCTATGTACAAGAATATAACTACTATAATACTGCTCCCTATGTACAAGAATATAACTACTATAATACTGCCTCCTATGTACAAGAATATAACTACTATAATACTGCTCCTATGTACAAGAATATAACTACTATAATACTGCCCCTTATGTACAAGAATATAACTTCTATAATACTGCTCCTATGTACAAGAATATAACTACTATAATACTGCCCCTATGTACAAGAATATAACTACTATAATACTGCTCCTATGTACAAGAATATAACTACTATAATACTGCCCCCTATGTACAAGAATATAACTACTATAATATTGCCCCCTATGTACAAGAATATAACTGCTATAATACTGCTCTTATGTACAAGAATATAACTACTATAATACTGCCCCTTATGTACAAGAATATAACTTCTATAATACTGCTCCTATGTACAAGAATATAACTACTATAATACTGCACCTATGTACAAGAATATAACTACTATAATACTGCCCCCTATGTACAAGAATATAACTACTATAAAACTGTCCCTTATGTACAAGAATATAACTTCTATAATACTGCCCCCTATGTATAAGAATATAACTACTATAATACTGCTCCTATGTACAAGAATATAACTACTATAATACTGCCCCCTATGTATAAGAATATAACTACTATAATATTGCTCCCTATGTACAAGAATATAACTTCTATAATACTGCTCCTATGTACAAGAATATAACTACTATAATACTGCCCCTATGTACAAGAATATAACTACTATAATACTGCCCCTGTGTACAAGAATATAGCTACTATAATACTGACCCCTATGTATAAGAATATAACTACTATAATACTGCTCCCTATGTACAAGAATATAACTTCTATAATATTGCTCCTATGTACAAGAATATAACTACTATAATACTGCCACTTATGTTCAAGAATATATCTTCTATAATACTGCTCCTATGTACAAGAATATAACTACTATAATACTGCCCCTATGTACAAGAATATAACTACTATAATACTGCTCCTATGTACAAGAATATAACTACTATAATACTGCCCCCTATGTACAAGAATATAACTACTATAATACTGCCCCCTATGTACAAGAATATAACTGCTATAATACTGCTCCTATGTACAAGAATATAACTACTATAATACTGCCCCTTATGTACAAGAATATAACTTCTATAATACTGCCCCTATGTACAAGAATATAACTACTATAATACTGCCCCCTATGTATAAGAATATAACTACTATAATACTGCCCCTATGTATAAGAATATAACTACTATAATACTGCTCCTATGTACAAGAATATAACTACTATAATACTGCCCCCTATGTATAAGAATATAACTACTATAATACTGCCCCCTATGTACAAGAATATAACTACTATAATACTACTCCTATGTACAAGAATATAACTACTATAATACTGACCCTATGTACAAGAATATAACTACTATAATACTGCCCCCTATGTATAAGAATATAACTACTATAATACTGCTCCTATGTACAAGAATATAACTACTATAATACTGCCCCTATGTACAAGAATATAACTACTATAATACTGCCCCCTATGTATAAGAATATAACTACTATAATACTGCTCCCTATGTACAAGAATATAACTTCTATAATACTGCTCCTATGTACAAGAATATAACTACTATAATACTGCCCTGTATGTACAAGAATATAACTACTATAATACTGCCCTCTTTGTACAAGAATATAACTATTATAATACTGCCCCTATGTACAAGACTATAACTACTATAATACTGCCCCATGTCCAAGAATATCACTACTAAAATACTGCCCCCTATGTACAAGAATATAACTACTATAATACTGCCCCTATGTACAAGAATATAACTACTATAATACTGCCCCCTATGTACAAGAATATAACTACTATAATACTGCTCGTATGTACAAGAATATAACTACTATAATACTGCTCCCATGTACAAGAATATCACTACTATAATACTGCCCCCTATGTACAAGAATATAACTACTATAATACTGCTCCTATGTACAAGATTATAACTACTATAATAGTGCTCCTTATGTACAAGAATATAACTTCTATAATACTGCTCCTATGTACAAGAATATAACTACTATAATACTGCTCCCTATGTACAAGAATATAACTACTATAATACTGCCTCCTCTGTACAAGAATATAACTACTATAATACTGCTCCTATGTACAAGAATATAACTACTATAATACTGCCGCTTATGTACAAGAATATAACTTCTATAATACTGCTCCTATGTACAAGAATATAACTACTATAATACTGCCCCTATGTACAAGAATATAACTACTATAATACTGCTCCTATGTACAAGAATATAACTACTATTATACTGCCCCTTATGTACAAGAATATAACTTGTATAATACTGCTCCTATGTACAAGAATATAACTACTATAATACTGCCCCTATGTACAAGAATATAACTACTATAATACTGCTCCTATGTACAAGAATATAACTACTATAATACTGCCCCTATGTACAAGAATATAACTACTATAATACTGCTCCTATGTACAAGATTATAACTACTATAATAGTGCCCCTATGTACAAGAATATAACTACTATAATACTGCCCCCTATGTACAAGAATATAACTACTATAATACTGCTCCTATGTACAAGAATATAACTACTATAATACTGCTCCTATGTACAAGAATATCACTACTATAATACTGCCCCCTATGTACAAGAATATAACTACTATAATACTGCTCCTATGTACAAGATTATAACTACTATAATAGTGCCCCTTATGTACAAGTATATAACTTCTATAATACTGCTCCTATGTACAAGAATATAACTACTATAATACTGCTCCCTATGTACAAGAATATAACTACTATAATACTGCCTCCTATGTACAAGAATATAACTACTATAATACTGCTAATATGTACAAGAATATAATTACTATTATACTGCCCCTTATGTACAAGAATATAACTTGTATAATACTGCTCCTATGTACAAGAATATAACTACTATTATACTGCCCCTTATGTACAAGAATATAACTACTATAATACTGCTCCTATGTACAAGAATATAACTACTATTATACTGCCCCTTATGTACAAGAATATAACTTCTATAATACTGCTCCTATGTACAAGAATATAACTACTATAATACTGCCCCTATGTACAAGAATATAACTACTATAATACTGCTCCTATGTACAAGAATATAACTACTATAAGACTGCCCCTATGTACAAGAATATAACTACTATAATACTGCTCCTATGTACAAGAATATAACTACTATAATACTGCTCCTATGTACAAGAATATAACTACTATAATACTGCCCCTTATGTACAAGAATATAACTTCTATAATACTGCTCCTATGTACAAGAATATAACTACTATAATACTGCCCCCTATGTACAAGAATATAGCTACTACAATACTGCTCCTATGTACAAGAATATAACTACTATAATACTGCCCCTTATGTACAAGAATATAACTACTATAATACTGCTCCTATGTACAGAATTTAACTACTATAATACTGCCCCCTATGTACAAGAATATAACTACTATAATACTGCCCCTTATGTACAAGAATATAACTACTATAATACTGCTCCTATGTACAAGAATATTACTATTATAATACTGCCCTCTATGTACAAGAATATAACTACTATAATACTGCCCTCTATGTACAAGAATATAACTACTATAATACTGCCCCCTATGTACAAGAATATAACTACTATAATACTGCCCCCTATGTACAAGAATATAACTATTATAATACTGCCCCTATGTACAAGAATATAACTACTATAATACTGCCCCTATGTACAAGAATATCACTACTATAATACTGCCCCCTATGTACAAGAATATAACTACTATAATACTGCCCCTATGTACAAGAATATAATTACTATAATACTGCCCCCTATGTACAAGAATATTACTACTATAATACTGCCCCCTATGTACAAGAATATTACTACTATAATACTGCCCCCTATGTACAGGAATATAACTACTATAATACTGCCCCTTATGTACAAGAAATAACTTCTATAATACTGCTCCTATGTATAAGAATATAACTACTATTATACTGCCCTCTATGTACAAGAATATAACTACTATAATACTGCTCCCTATGTACAAGAATATAACTACTATAATACTGCCTCCTATGTACAAGAATATAACTACTATAATACTGCTCCTATGTACAAGAATATAACTACTATAATACTGCCCCTTATGTACAAGAATATAACTTCTATAATACTGCTCCTATGTACAAGAATATAACCACTATAATACTGCCCCTATGTACGAGAATATAACTACTATAATACTGCTCCTATGTACAAGAATATAACTACTATAATACTGCCCCCTATGTACAAGAATATAACTACTATAATACTGCCCCCTATGTACAAGACTATAACTGCTATAATACTGCTCCTATGTACAAGAATATAACTACTATAATACTACCCCTTATGTACAAGAATATAACTTCTATAATACTGCTCCTATGTACAAGAATATAACTACTATAATACTACCCCCTATGTATAAGAATATAACTACTATAATACAGCCCCTATGTATATGAATATAACTACTATAATACTGCTCCTATGTACAAGAATATAACTACTGTAATACTGCTCCTATGTACAAGAATATAACTACTATAATACTGCCCCCTATGTACAAGAATATAACTACTATAATACTGCCCCTTATGTACAAGAATATAACTTCTATAATACTGCTCCTATGTACAAGAATATAACTACTATAATACTGCCCCCTATGTATAAGAATATAACTACTATAATACTGCCCCCTATGTACAAGAATATAACTACTATAATACTACTCCTATGTACAAGAATATAACTACTATAATACTGACCCTATGTACAAGAATATAACTACTATAATACTGCCCCCTAAGTATAAGAATATAACTACTATAATACTGGTCCAATGTACAAGAATATAACTACTATAATACTGCCCCTATGTACAAGAATATAACTACTATAATACTGCCCCCTATGTATAAGAATATAACTACTATAATACTGCTCCCTATGTACAAGAATATAACTTCTATAATACTGCTCCTATGTACAAGAATATAACTACTATAATACTGCCCCTATGTACAAGAATATAACTACTATAATACTGCCCCTATGTACAAGAATATAGCTACTATAATACTGCCCCCTATGTATAAGAATATAACTACTATAATACTGCTCCCTATGTACAAGAATATAACTTCTATAATACTGCTCCTATGTACAAGAATATAACTACTATAATACTGCCCCTTATGTTCAAGAATATAACTTCTATAATACTGCTCCTATGTACAAGAATATAACTACTATAATACTGCCCCTATGTACAAGAATATAACTACTATAATACTGCTCCTATGTACAAGAATATAACTACTATAATACTGCCCCTTATGTATAAGAATATAACTTCTATAATACTGCCCCCTATGTACAAGAATATAACTACTATAATACTGCCCCCTATGTACAAGAATATAGCTACTATAATACTGCTCCTATGTACAAGAATATAACTACTATAATACTGCCCCTTATGTACAAGAATATAACTACTATAATACTGCTCCTATGTACAGAATTTAACTACTATAATACTGCCCCCTATGTACAAGAATATAACTACTATAATACTGCCCTTTATGTACAAGAATATAACTACTATAATACTGCTCCTATGTACAAGAATATAACTATTATAATACTGCCCTCTATGTACAAGAATATAACTACTATTATACTGCCCTCTATGTACAAGAATATAACTACTATAATACTGCCCCCTATGTACAAGAATATAACTACTATAATACTGCCCCCTATGTACAAGAATATAACTATTATAATACTGCCCCTATGTACAAGAATATAACTACTATAATACTGCCCCTATGTACAAGAATATCACTACTATAATACTGCCCCCTATGTACAAAAATATAACTACTATAATACTGCCCTTATGTACAAGAATATAATTACTATAATTCTGCCCCCTATGTACAAGAATATTACTACTATAATACTGCCCCCTATGTACAAGAATATTACTACTATAATACTGCCCCCTATGTACAGGAATATAACTACTATAATACTGCCCCTTATGTACAAGAAATAACTTCTATAATACTGCTCCTATGTATAAGAATATAACTACTATAATACTGCCCTCTATGTACAAGAATATAACTACTATAATACTGCTCCCTATGTACAAGAATATAACTACTATAATACTGCCTCCTATGTACAAGAATATAACTACTATAATACTGCTCCTATGTACAAGAATATAACTACTATAATACTGCCCCTTATGTACAAGAATATAACTTCTATAATACTGCTCCTATGTACAAGAATATAACTACTATAATACTGCCCCTATGTACAAGAATATAACTACTATAATACTGCTCCTATGTACAAGAATATAATTACTATAATACTGCCCCCTATGTACAAGAATATAACTACTATAATATTGCCCCCTATGTACAAGAATATAACTGCTATAATACTGCTCTTATGTACAAGAATATAACTACTATAATACTGCCCCTTATGTACAAGAATATAACTTCTATAATACTGCTCCTATGTACAAGAATATAACTACTATAATACTGCTCCTATGTACAAGAATATAACTACTATAATACTGCCCCCTATGTACAAGAATATAACTACTATAAAACTGTCCCTTATGTACAAGAATATAACTTCTATAATACTGCTCCTATGTACAAGAATATAACTACTATAACACTGCCCCTTATGTATAAGAATATAACTACTATAATACTGCCCCCTATGTACAAGAATATAACTACTATAATACTACTCCTATGCACAAGAATATAACTACTATAATACTGACCCTATGTACAAGAATATAACTACTATAATACTGCCCCCTATGTATAAGAATATAACTACTATAATACTGCTCCTATGTACAAGAATATAACTACTATAATACTGCCCCCTATGTATAAGAATATAACTACTATAATACTGCTCCCTATGTACAAGAATATAACTTCTATAATACTGCTCCTATGTACAAGAATATAACTACTATAATACTGCCCCTATGTACAAGAATATAACTACTATAATACTGCCCCTATGTACAAGAATATAGCTACTATAATACTGACCCCTATGTATAAGAATATAACTACTATAATACTGCTCCCTATGTACAAGAATATAACTTCTATAATATTGCTCCTATGTACAAGAATATAACTACTATAATACTGCCACTTATGTTCAAGAATATATCTTCTATAATACTGCTCCTATGTACAAGAATATAACTACTATAATACTGCCCCTATGTACAAGAATATAACTACTATAATACTGCTCCTATGTACAAGAATATAACTACTATAATACTGCCCCCTATGTACAAGAATATAACTACTATAATACTGCCCCCTATGTACAAGAATATAACTGCTATAATACTGCTCCTATGTACAAGAATATAACTACTATAATACTGCCCCTTATGTACAAGAATATAACTTCTATAATACTGCTCCTATGTACAAGAATATAACTACTATAATACTGCCCCCTATGTATAAGAATATAACTACTATAATACTGCCCCTATGTATAAGAATATAACTACTATAATACTGCTCCTATGTACAAGAATATAACTACTATAATACTGCCCCCTATGTATAAGAATATAACTACTATAATACTGCCCCCTATGTACAAGAATATAACTACTATAATACTACTCCTATGTACAAGAATATAACTACTATAATACTGACCCTATGTACAAGAATATAACTACTATAATACTGCCCCCTATGTATAAGAATATAACTACTATAATACTGCTCCTATGTACAAGAATATAACTACTATAATACTGCCCCTATGTACAAGAATATAACTACTATAATACTGCCCCCTATGTATAAGAATATAACTACTATAATACTGCTCCCTATGTACAAGAATATAACTTCTATAATACTGCTCCTATGTACAAGAATATAAATACTATAATACTGCCCCTATGTAGAAGAATATAACTACTATAATACTGCCCCTATGTACAAGAATGTAGCTACTATAATACTGCCCCCTATGTATAAGAATATAACTACTATAATACTGCTCCCTATGTACAAGAATATAACTTCTATAATACTGCACCTATGTACAAGAATATAACTACTATAATACTGCCCCTTATGTTCAAGAATATAACTTCTATAATACTGCTCCTATGTACAAGAATATAACTACTATAATACTGCCCCTATGTACAAGAATATAACTACTATAATACTGCTCCTATGTACAAGAATATAACTACTATAATACTGCCCCTTATGTACAAGAATATAACTTCTATAATACTGCCCCCTATGTACAAGAATATAACTACTATAATACTGCCCCCTATGTACAAGAATATAGCTACTATAATACTGCTCCTATGTACAAGAATATAACTACTATAATACTGCCCCTTATGTACAAGAATATAACTACTATAATACTGCTCCTATGTACAGAATTTAACTACTATAATACTGCCCCCTATGTACAAGAATATAACTACTATAATACTGCCCCTTATGTACAAGAATATAACTACTATAATACTGCTCCTATGTACAAGAATATAACTATTATAATACTGCCCTCTATGTACAAGAATATAACTACTATAATACTGCCCTCTATGTACAAGAATATAACTACTATAATACTGCCCCCTATGTACAAGAATATAACTACTATAATACTGCCCCCTATGTACAAGAATATAACTATTATAATACTGCCCCTATGTACAAGAATATAACTACTATAATACTGCCCCTATGTACAAGAATATCACTACTATAATACTGCCCCCTATGTACAAGAATATAACTACTATAATACTGCCCCTATGTACAAGAATATAATTACTATAATACTGCCCCCTATGTACAAGAATATTACTACTATAATACTGCCCCCTATGTACAAGAATATTACTACTATAATACTGCCCCCTATGTACAGGAATATAACTACTATAATACTGCCCCTTATGTACAAGAAATAACTTCTATAATACTGCTCCTATGTATAAGAATATAACTACTATAATACTGCCCTCTATGTACAAGAATATAACTACTATAATACTGCTCCCTATGTACAAGAATATAACTACTATAATACTGCCTCCTATGTACAAGAATATAACTACTATAATACTGCTCCTATGTACAAGAATATAACTACTATAATACTGCCCCTTATGTACAAGAATATAACTTCTATAATACTGCTCCTATGTACAAGAATATAACTACTATAATACTGCCCCTATGTACAAGAATATAACTACTATAATACTGCTCCTATGTACAAGAATATAACTACTATAATACTGCCCCCCATGTACAAGAATATAACTACTATAATACTGCCCCCTATGTACAAGAATATAACTGCTATAATACTGCTCCTATGTACAAGAATACAACTACTATAATACTGCCCCTTATGTACAAGAATATAACTTCTATAATACTGCTCCTATGTACAAGAATATAACTACTATAATACTACCCCCTATGTATAAGAATATAACTACTATAATACTGCCCCTATGTATAAGAATATAACTACTATAATACTGCTCCTATGTACAAGAATATAACTACTATAATACTGCTCCTATGTACAAGAATATAACTACTATAATACTGCCCCCTATGTACAAGAATATAACTACTATAAAACTGTCCCTTATGTACAAGAATATAACTTCTATAATACTGCTAATATGTACAAGAATATAACTACTATAATACTGCCCCCTATGTATAAGAATGTAACTACTATAATACTGCCCCCTATGTACAAGAATATAACTACTATAATACTACTCCTATGTACAAGAATATAACTACTATAATACTGACCCTATGTACAAGAATATAACTTCTATAATACTGCCCCCTATGTAAAAGAATATAACTACTATAATACTGCCCCCTATGTACAAGAATATAGCTACTATAATACTGCTCCTATGTACAAGAATATAACTACTATAATACTGCCCCTTATGTACAAGAATATAACTACTATAATACTGCTCCTATGTACAGAATTTAACTACTATAATACTGCCCCCTATGTACAAGAATATAACTACTATAATACTGCCCCTTATGTACAAGAATATAACTACTATAATACTGCTCCTATGTACAAGAATATAACTATTATAATACTGCCCTCTATGTACAAGAATATAACTACTATAATACTGCCCTCTATGTACAAGAATATAACTACTATAATACTGCCCCCTATGTACAAGAATATAACTACTATAATACTGCCCCCTATGTACAAGAATATAACTATTATAATACTGCCCCTATGTACAAGAATATAACTACTATAATACTGCTCCTATGTACAAGAATATCACTACTATAATACTGCTCCTATGTACAAGATTATAACTACTATAATACTGCTCCTATGTACAAGAATATAACTACTATAATACTGCCCCTATGTACAAGAATATAACTACTATAATACTGCTCCTATGTACAAGAATATAACTCCTATAATACTGCCCCTTATGTAGAAGAATATAACTACTATAATACTGCTCCTATGTACCGAATTTAACTACTATAATACTGCCCCCTATGTAGAAGAATATAACTACTATAATACTGCCCCTTATGTACAAGAATATAACTACTATAATACTGCTCCTATGTACAAGAATATAACTACTATAATACTGCCCTCTATGTACAAGAATATAACTACTATAATACTGCCCTCTATGTACAAGAATATAACTATTATAATACTGCCCCTATGTACAAGACTATAACTACTATAATACTGCCCCATGTCCAAGAATATCACTACTATAATACTGCCCCCTATGTACAAGAATATAACTACTATAATACTGCCCCTATGTACAAGAATATAACTACTATAATACTGCCCCCTATGTACAAGAATATAACTACTATAATACTGCTCGTATGTACAAGAATATAACTACTATAATACTGCTCCCATGTACAAGAATATCACTACTATAATACTGCCCCCTATGTACAAGAATATAACTACTATAATACTGCTCCTATGTACAAGATTATAACTACTATAATAGTGCCCCTTATGTACAAGAATATAACTTCTATAATACTGCTCCTATGTACAAGAATATAACTACTATAATACTGCTCCCTATGTACAAGAATATAACTACTATAATACTGCCTCCTCTGTACAAGAATATAACTACTATAATACTGCTCCTATGTACAAGAATATAACTACTATAATACTGCCGCTTATGTACAAGAATATAACTTCTATAATACTGCTCCTATGTACAAGAATATAACTACTATAATACTGCCCCTATGTACAACAATATAACTACTATAATACTGCTCCTATGTACAAGAATATAACTACTATAATACTGCCCCTATGTACAAGAATATAACTACTATAATACTGCTCCTATGTACAAGATTATAACTACTATAATAGTGCCCCTATGTACAAGAATATAACTACTATAATACTGCCCCCTATGTACAAGTATATAACTTCTATAATACTGCTCCTATGTACAAGAATATAACTACTATAATACTGCTCCCTATGTACAAGAATATAACTACTATAATACTGCCTCCTATGTACAAGAATATAACTACTATAATACTGCTCCTATGTACAAGAATATAACTACTATAATACTGCCCCTTATGTACAAGAATATAACTTCTATAATACTGCTCCTATGTACAAGAATATAACTACTATAATACTGCCCCTATGTACAAGAATATAACTACTATAATACTGCTCCTATGTACAAGAATATAACTGCTATTATACTGCCCCTTATGTACAAGAATATAACTTCTATAATACTGCTCCTATGTACAAGAATATAACTACTATAATACTGCCCCTATGTACAAGAATATAACTACTATAATACTGCCCCTTATGTACAAGAATATAACTACTATAATACTGCTCCTATGTACAGAATTTAACTACTATAATACTGCCCCCTATGTACAAGAATATAACTACTATAATACTGCCCCTTATGTACAAGAATATAACTACTATAATACTGCTCCTATGTACAAGAATATAACTATTATAATACTGCCCTCTATGTACAAGAATATAACTACTATAATACTGCTCCTATGTACAAGAATATAACTACTATAATACTGCCCCTATGTACAAGAATATAACTACTATAATACTGCTCCTATGTACAAGATTATAACTACTATAATAGTGCCCCTATGTACAAGAATATAACTACTATAATACTGCCCCCTATGTACAAGTATATAACTTCTATAATACTGCTCCTATGTACAAGAATATAACTACTATAATACTGCTCCCTATGTACAAGAATATAACTACTATAATACTGCCTCCTATGTACAAGAATATAACTACTATAATACTGCTCCTATGTACAAGAATATAACTACTATAATACTGCCCCTTATGTACAAGAATATAACTTCTATAATACTGCTCCTATGTACAAGAATATAACTACTATAATACTGCCCCTATGTACAAGAATATAACTACTATAATACTGCTCCTATGTACAAGAATATAACTGCTATTATACTGCCCCTTATGTACAAGAATATAACTTCTATAATACTGCTCCTATGTACAAGAATATAGCTACTATAATACTGCCCCTATGTACAAGAATATAACTACTATAATACTGCCCCTTATGTACAAGAATATAACTACTATAATACTGCTCCTATGTACAGAATTTAACTACTATAATACTGCCCCCTATGTACAAGAATATAACTACTATAATACTGCCCCTTATGTACAAGAATATAACTACTATAATACTGCTCCTATGTACAAGAATATAACTATTATAATACTGCCCTCTATGTACAAGAATATAACTACTATAATACTGCCCTCTATGTACAAGAATATAACTACTATAATACTGCCCCCTATGTACAAGAATATAACTACTATAATACTGCCCCCTATGTACAAGAATATAACTATTATAATACTGCCCCTATGTACAAGAATATAACTACTATAATACTGCCCCTATGTACAAGAATATCACTACTATAATACTGCCCCCTATGTACAAGAATATAACTACTATAATACTGCCCCTATGTACAAGAATATAATTACTATAATACTGCCCCCTATGTACAAGAATATTACTACTATAATACTGCCCCCTATGTACAAGAATATTACTACTATAATACTGCCCCCTATGTACAGGAATATAACTACTATAATACTGCCCCTTATGTACAAGAAATAACTTCTATAATACTGCTCCTATGTATAAGAATATAACTACTATTATACTGCCCTCTATGTACAAGAATATAACTACTATAATACTGCTCCCTATGTACAAGAATATAACTACTATAATACTGCCTCCTATGTACAAGAATATAACTACTATAATACTGCTCCTATGTACAAGAATATAACTACTATAATACTGCCCCTTATGTACAAGAATATAACTTCTATAATACTGCTCCTATGTACAAGAATATAACCACTATAATACTGCCCCTATGTACAAGAATATAACTACTATAATACTGCTCCTATGTACAAGAATATAACTACTATAATTCTGCTCCCTATGTACAAGAATATAACTACTATAATACTGCCCCCTATGTACAAGACTATAACTGCTATAATACTGCTCCTATGTACAAGAATATAACTACTATAATACTACCCCTTATGTACAAGAATATAACTTCTATAATACTGCTCCTATGTACAAGAATATAACTACTATAATACTACCCCCTATGTATAAGAATATAACTACTATAATACAGCCCCTATGTATACGAATATAACTACTATAATACTGCTCCTATGTACAAGAATATAACTACTATAATACTGCTCCTATGTACAAGAATATAACTACTATAATACTGCCCCCTATGTACAAGAATATAATTACTATAATACTGCCCCTTATGTACAAGAATATAACTTCTATAATACTGCTCCTATGTACAAGAATATAACTACTATAATACTGCCCCCTATGTACAAGAATATAACTACTATAATACTACTCCTATGTACAAGAATATAACTACTATAATACTGACCCTATGTACAAGAATATAACTACTATAATACTGCCCCCTAAGTATAAGAATATAACTACTATAATACTGCTCCAATGTACAAGAATATAACTACTATAATACTGCCCCCATGTACAAGAATATAACTACTATAATACTGCCCCCTATGTATAAGAATATAACTACTATAATACTGCTCCCTATGTACAAGAATATAACTTCTATAATACTGCTCCTATGGACAAGAATATAACTACTATAATACTGCCCCTATGTACAAGAATATAACTACTATAATACTGCCCCTATGTACAAGAATATAGCTACTATAATACTGCCCCCTATGTATAAGAATATAACTACTATAATACTGCTCCCTATGTACAAGAATATAACTTCTATAATACTGCTCCTATGTACAAGAATATAACTACTATAATACTGCCCCTTATGTTCAAGAATATAACTTCTATAATACTGCTCTTATGTACAAGAATATAACTACTATAATACTGCCCCTATGTACAAGAATATAACTACTATAATACTGCTCCTATGTACAAGAATATAACTACTATAATACTGCCCCTTATGTATAAGAATATAACTTCTATAATACTGACCCCTATGTACAAGAATATAACTACTATAATACTGCCCCCTATGTACAAGAATATAGCTACTATAATACTGCTCCTATGTACAAGAATATAACTACTATAATACTGCCCCTTATGTACAAGAATATAACTACTATAATACTGCTCCTATGTACAGAATTTAACTACTATAATACTGCCCCCTATGTACAAGAATATAACTACTATAATACTGCCCTTTATGTACAAGAATATAACTACTATAATACTGCTCCTATGTACAAGAATATAACTATTATAATACTGCCCTCTATGTACAAGAATATAACTACTATAATACTGCCCTCTATGTACAAGAATATAACTACTATAATACTGCCCCCTATGTACAAGAATATAACTACTATAATACTGCCCCCTATGTACAAGAATATAACTATTATAATACTGCCCCTATGTACAAGAATATAACTACTATAATACTGCCCCTTATGTACAAGAATATAACTTCTATAATACTGCTCCTATGTACAAGAATATAACTACTATAATACTACCCCCTATGTATAAGAATATAACTACTATAATACAGCCCCTATGTATACGAATATAACTACTATAATACTGCTCCTATGTACAAGAATATAACTACTATAATACTGCTCCTATGTACAAGAATATAACTACTATAATACTGCCCCCTATGTACAAGAATATAATTACTATAATACTGCCCCTTATGTACAAGAATATAACTTCTATAATACTGCTCCTATGTACAAGAATATAACTACTATAATACTGCCCCCTATGTACAAGAATATAACTACTATAATACTACTCCTATGTACAAGAATATAACTACTATAATACTGACCCTATGTACAAGAATATAACTACTATAATACTGCCCCCTAAGTATAAGAATATAACTACTATAATACTGCTCCAATGTACAAGAATATAACTACTATAATACTGCCCCCATGTACAAGAATATAACTACTATAATACTGCCCCCTATGTATAAGAATATAACTACTATAATACTGCTCCCTATGTACAAGAATATAACTTCTATAATACTGCTCCTATGGACAAGAATATAACTACTATAATACTGCCCCTATGTACAAGAATATAACTACTATAATACTGCCCCTATGTACAAGAATATAGCTACTATAATACTGCCCCCTATGTATAAGAATATAACTACTATAATACTGCTCCCTATGTACAAGAATATAACTTCTATAATACTGCTCCTATGTACAAGAATATAACTACTATAATACTGCCCCTTATGTTCAAGAATATAACTTCTATAATACTGCTCTTATGTACAAGAATATAACTACCATAATACTGCCCCCTATGTACAGGAATATAACTACTATAATACTGCCCCTTATGTACAAGAAATAACTTCTATAATACTGCTCCTATGTATAAGAATATAACTACTATAATACTGCCCTCTATGTACAAGAATATAACTACTATAATACTGCTCCCTATGTACAAGAATATAACTACTATAATACTGCCTCCTATGTACAAGAATATAACTACTATAATACTGCTCCTATGTACAAGAATATAACTACTATAATACTGCCCCTTATGTACAAGAATATAACTTCTATAATACTGCTCCTATGTACAAGAATATAACTACTATAATACTGCCCCTATGTACAAGAATATAACTACTATAATACTGCTCCTATGTACAAGAATATAACTACTATAATACTGCCCCCCATGTACAAGAATATAACTACTATAATACTGCCCCCTATGTACAAGAATATAACTGCTATAATACTGCTCCTATGTACAAGAATATAACTACTATAATACTGCCCCTTATGTACAAGAATATAACTTCTATAATACTGCTCCTATGTACAAGAATATAACTACTATAATACTACCCCCTATGTATAAGAATATAACTACTATAATACTGCCCCTATGTATAAGAATATAACTACTATAATACTGCTCCTATGTACAAGAATATAACTACTATAATACTGCTCCTATGTACAAGAATATAACTACTATAATACTGCCCCCTGTGTACAAGAATATAACTACTATAAAACTGTCCCTTATGTACAAGAATATAACTTCTATAATACTGCTCCTATGTACAAGAATATAACTACTATAATACTGCCCCCTATGTATAAGAATGTAACTACTATAATACTGCCCCCTATGTACAAGAATATAACTACTATAATACTACTCCTATGTACAAGAATATAACTACTATAATACTGACCCTATGTACAAGAATATAACTACTATAATACTGCCCCCTATGTATAAGAATATAACTACTGTAATACTGCTCCTATGTACAAGAATATAACTACTATAATACTGCCCCCTATGTATAAGAATATAACTACTATAATACTGCTCCCTATGTACAAGAATATAACTTCTATAATACTGCTCCTATGTACAAGAATATAACTACTGTAATACTGCCCCTATGTACAAGAATATAACTACTATAATACTGCCCCTATGTACAAGAATATAGCTACTATAATACTGCCCCCTATGTATAAGAATATAACTACTATAATACTGCTCCCTATGTACAAGAATATAACTTCTATAATACTGCTCCTATGTACAAGAATATAACTACTATAATACTTCCCCTTATGTTCAAGAATATAACTTCTATAATACTGCTGCTATGTACAAGAATATAACTACTATAATACTGCCCCTATGTACAAGAATATAACTACTATAATACTGCTCCTATGTATAAGAATATAACTACTATAATACTTCCCCCTATGTACAAGAATATAACTACTATAATACTGCCCCCTATGTACAAGAATATAACTGCTATAATACTGCTCCTATGTACAAGAATATAACTACTATAATACTGCCCCTTATGTACAAGAATATAACTTCTATAATACTGCTCCTATGTACAAGAATATAACTACTATAATACTGCCCCTATGTACAAGAATATAACTACTATAATACTGCTCCTATGTACAAGATATAACTACTATAATACTGCCCCCCATGTACAAGAATATAACTACTATAATACTGCCCCCTATGTACGAGAATATAACTGCTATAATACTGCTCCTATGTACAAGAATATAACTACTATAATACTGCCCCTTATGTACAAGAATATAACTTCTATAATACTGCTCCTATGTACAAGAATATAACTACTATAATACTACCCCCTATGTATAAGAATATAACTACTATAATACTGCCCCTATGTATAAGAATATAACTACTATAATACTGCTCCTATGTACAAGAATATAACTACTATAATACTGCTCCTATGTACAAGAATATAACTACTATAATACTGCCCCCTATGTATAAGAATGTAACTACTATAATACTGCCCCCTATGTACAAGAATATAACTACTATAATACTACTCCTATGTACAAGAATATAACTACTATAATACTGACCCTATGTACAAGAATATAACTTCTATAATACTGCCCCCTATGTACAAGAATATAACTACTATAATACTGCCCCCTATGTACAAGAATATAGCTACTATAATACTGCTCCTATGTACAAGAATATAACTACTATAATACTGCCCCTTATGTACAAGAATATAACTACTATAATACTGCTCCTATGTACAGAATTTAACTACTATAATACTGCCCCCTATGTACAAGAATATAACTACTATAATACTGCCCCTTATGTACAAGAATATAACTACTATAATACTGCTCCTATGTACAAGAATATAACTATTATAATACTGCCCTCTATGTACAAGAATATAAGTACTATAATACTGCCCTCTATGTACAAGAATATAACTACTATAATACTGCCCCCTATGTACAAGAATATAACTATTATAATACTGCCCCTATGTACAAGAATATAACTACTATAATACTGCCCCTATGTACAAGAATATCACTACTATAATACTGCCCCCTATGTACAAGAATATAACTACTATAATACTGCCCCTATGTACAAGAATATAATTACTATAATACTGCCCCCTATGTACAAGAATATTACTACTATAATACTGCCCCCTATGTACAAGAATATTACTACCATAATACTGCCCCCTATGTACAGGAATATAACTACTATAATACTGCCCCTTATGTATAAGAATGTAACTATTATAATACTGCCCTCTATGTACAAGAATATAACTACTATAATACTGCCCTCTATGTACAAGAATATAACTACTATAATACTGCCCCCTATGTATAAGAATGTAACTACTATAATACTGCCCCCTATGTACAAGAATATAACTACTATAATACTACTCCTATGTACAAGAATATAACTACTATAATACTGACCCTATGTACAAGAATATAACTTCTATAATACTGCCCCCTATGTACAAGAATATAACTACTATAATACTGCCCCCTATGTACAAGAATATTGCTACTATAATACTGCTCCTATGTACAAGAATATAACTACTATAATACTGCCCCTTATGTACAAGAATATAACTACTATAATACTGCTCCTATGTACAGAATTTAACTACTATAATACTGCCCCCTATGTACAAGAATATAACTACTATAATACTGCCCCTTATGTACAAGAATATAACTACTATAATACTGCTCCTATGTACAAGAATATAACTATTATAATACTGCCCTCTATGTACAAGAATATAACTACTATAATACTGCCCTCTATGTACAAGAATATAACTACTATAATACTGCCCCCTATGTACAAGAATATAACTATTATAATACTGCCCCTATGTACAAGAATATAACTACTATAATACTGCCCCTATGTACAAGAATATCACTACTATAATACTGCCCCCTATGTACAAGAATATAACTACTATAATACTGCCCCTATGTACAAGAATATAATTACTATAATACTGCCCCCTATGTACAAGAATATTACTACTATAATACTGCCCCCTATGTACAAGAATATTACTACCATAATACTGCCCCCTATGTACAGGAATATAACTACTATAATACTGCCCCTTATGTACAAGAAATAACTTCTATAATACTGCTCCTATGTATAAGAATATAACTACTATAATACTGCCCTCTATGTACAAGAATATAACTACTATAATACTGCTCCCTATGTACAAGAATATAACTACTATAATACTGCCTCCTATGTACAAGAATATAACTACTATAATACTGCTCCTATGTACAAGAATATAACTACTATAATACTGCCCCTTATGTACAAGAATATAACTTCTATAATACTGCTCCTATGTACAAGAATATAACTACTATAATACTGCCCCTATGTAAAAGAATATAACTACTATAATACTGCTCCTATGTACAAGAATATAACTACTATAATACTGCCCCCCATGTACAAGAATATAACTACTATAATACTGCCCCCTATGTACAAGAATATAACTGCTATAATACTGCTCCTATGTACAAGAATATAACTACTATAATACTGCCCCTTATGTACAAGAATATAACTTCTATAATACTGCTCCTATGTACAAGAATATAACTACTATAATACTACCCCCTATGTATAAGAATATAACTACTATAATACTGCCCCTATGTATAAGAATATAACTACTATAATACTGCTCCTATGTACAAGAATATAACTACTATAATACTGCTCCTATGTACAAGAATATAACTACTATAATACTGCCCCCTGTGTACAAGAATATAACTACTATAAAACTGTCCCTTATGTACAAGAATATAACTTCTATAATACTGCTCCTATGTACAAGAATATAACTACTATAATACTGCCCCCTATGTATAAGAATGTAACTACTATAATACTGCCCCCTATGTACAAGAATATAACTACTATAATACTACTCCTATGTACAAGAATATAACTACTATAATACTGACCCTATGTACAAGAATATAACTACTATAATACTGCCCCCTATGTATGAGAATATAACTACTGTAACACTGCTCCTATGTACAAGAATATAACTACTATAATACTGCCCCCTATGTATAAGAATATAACTACTATAATACTGCTCCCTATGTACAAGAATATAACTTCTATAATACTGCTCCTATGTACAAGAATATAACTACTATAATACTGCCCCTATGTACAAGAATATAACTACTATAATACTGCCCCTATGTACAAGAATATAGCTACTATAATACTGCCCCCTATGTATAAGAATATAACTACTATAATACTGCTCCCTATGTACAAGAATATAACTTCTATAATACTGCTCCTATGTACAAGAATATAACTACTATAATACTTCCCCTTATGTTCAAGAATATAACTTCTATAATACTGCTCCTATGTACAAGAATATAACTACTATAATACTGCCCCTATGTACAAGAATATAACTACTATAATACTGCTCCTATGTACAAGAATATAACTACTATAATACTTCCCCCTATGTACAAGAATATAACTACTATAATACTGCCCCCTATGTACAAGAATATAACTGCTATAATACTGCTCCTATGTACAAGAATATAACTACTATAATACTGCCCCTTATGTACAAGAATATAACTTCTATAATACTGCTCCTATGTACAAGAATATAACTACTATAATACTGCCCCCTATGTATAAGAATATAACTACTATAATACTGCCCCTATGTATAAGAATATAACTACTATAATACTGCCCCCTATGTACAAGAATATAACTACTATAATACTGCCCCCTATGTACAAGAATATAGCTACTATAATACTGCCCCTTATGTACAAGAATATAACTTCTATACTACTGCTCCTATGTACAAGAATATAACTACTATAATACTGCTCCTATGTACAAGAATATAACTACTATAATACTGCCCCTGTGTACAAGAATATAACTACTATAATACTGCCCCCTATGTATAAGAATATAACTACTATAATACTGCCCCCTATGTATAAGAATATAACTACTATAATACTGCCCCCTATGTACAAGAATATAACTACTATAATACTGCCCCCTATGTACAAGAATATAGCTACTATAATACTGCCCCTTATGTACAAGAATATAACTTCTATACTACTGCTCCTATGTACAAGAATATAACTACTATAATACTGCCCCCTATGTACAAGAATATAACTACTATAATACTTCTCCTATGTACAAGAATATAACTACTATAATACTGACCCTATGTACAAGAATATAACTACTATAATACTGCCTCCTATGTATAAGAATATAACAACTATGCCGGTAGGCATTTTGAAGCTTTTTTTTTAAGCTTTTTTCACTGTTTTCAGAACATTAACAATAAGAACATGGAAGAGTCCAGGAGCCATTTGGTGAGCTGCATATCCTGCTACATGTTCACAGACTTGCCAGTGGAAAAGCCAAACTTCACATGCCAGAAATGCAAGCTTGTGTCCCTGTTGGAGGAAAAGTTGCGAAATCTAGAAGAGAGGTTGACTACCTTGAAAATCATTAAGGAAGGTGAAGAGTTCTTAGACAGAGCAGAATTATCTCTTCATGATTCAGAAAGAGAAGAAATTTGAACTGCACCTGACGAAACAGAGGAATGGAAGCATGTGACCCACAGAAGCAGGAGGATCGAGAGGCAGTCAGCACCCATACTGCTCAGGAACCAGTACCAGGCTCTCTCGCAGGAGAACCATGAAGAAATACAGCAAGATAAGACTTTGCCAGCAATGAATAACCTTGTAAGCCCTCAGAATCCTCCTGGATGGAAAAAGAAGAATGTTGTGAAGAAAAAACGGAGAGTGGTGGTCATGGGGGATTCCCTGTTAAGAGGAACAGAGGCCGCTATCTGCAGACCAGACATAACCTCAAGAGAAATGTGCTGTCTTCCAGGAGCAAAAATTAAAGATGTGTCTGACAGGATATCAAGACTCTTCAGACCTACAGATCACTACCCATTCCTGCTAATACATGTGGGGACAAATGACACCGCAAGAAAGGACCTGGAAACCATCTGCAGTGACTTTGAAGACTTAGGCAAGAAAGTGAAAGAATTGGGAGCGCAGGTGGTCTTCTCATCCATCCTCCCAGTGGATGGCCATGGAACAATGAGGTGGAATAAGATTCTACAGGTGAACAACTGGCTACGTCGATGGTGCCGTCAACAAGGATTTGGATTTCTGGATCACGGAATGAATTACCTATACGATGGACTGCTTGCTAGAGATGGGGTGCACCTTACGAAGACTGGAAAACATGTATTTGGAAGTCGCCTTGCTACACTCATCAGAAGAGCTTTAAACTAGAACAATGTGGGAAGGGAAGCAAAAGGCCAGAAAAAGCCATACAGCTGACAAATACTATTGAGATCTCTGCTACTGAAAGTGGAAAAGAAGAACAAAGACAAAAAAATCTAAATAATAAAAATATGGGAGGAAGAGAAACCAATCACAAACTAAAATGTTTTTATACAAATGTGTAGCACCCTGAGGATTCGGCTGCTACAGGGGTATTGCACCTCAACCCAGAGGTGTGATATTCCACTCCCGGGTAAGGATGGAGTGTGGAACTGAGCTAGTAGGCTGCATGCACTACACACATCCCATTTCCGGGGAACAGACCGATGGTACTCCCACTAGAGAAATGTGCAGGTACGACAGTGTCTGTTCCTGGCTGGAGTGGGAGGGGGGGTGGAACATCCCAGTAGTGTAGGGGCAGATAGGGGGAGCAGCCTGGGTAAAGTTAGGAGCTCATTGGGTGCTGGTCACCTGAGCTCACACATAGAGGGAGTATTTAAGGTGGGCACCATCTTAGATCAGGGTCAGTCTGTGAGACGTCAGTCGGTTGTCAGTCAGCCAGTCAGACAGTCTGTCTGAGAGCCTGAGAAGCAGAGCAGAGGAGAAGGAAGAGAGACCCAGAGGCGCAGAGGGGACCCCAAGATCCCAAAATAAGGACAAAAGGGTGAAGGGTCAGCAAAAGGGTACCGGATCCCAAGCTGGCAGAGGCTACAGCACACCTTAGCCAGGAACCGGAGGTCGTGGGCAGGATCTGCCACGACCACCCACTAAATCCACCCGGAAGGCAAACCAAGAATAGGGTCAGGGAACCCAGAGACAAGGGTTTACCAACAGGAGGCCCGAGGGAGCCGGACTTAGGTGGATCCCTGGTGGGGAAGGCCGGAGAGGAGGACAAGTCAGAAAGGAGCTCAGGACCACACTCCGGAGTTGCCTGGGAGTTGACCGAGTCCAGGACCTGGTGGACGCAGCACGGCTTGGGTGGTCACTGCTGTACACAGTGACCCGAGCAACACCAGTAAGTAAAACCCTGGAACTGCATTTTATGCCTCTGAGTCTCCTTGCTGCACCTTCACAATCACCATCCTCCACGGCTGACCCCCTGAGGCTATACCCCTCCCGTTGGGGGTTATACTACCAAAGCTGCACACATACCAACAGCCTCAGCGGACCCTGCTGCAGCGGCGGCCTTTTGACCGCAAATCAACGGGTGGCGTAGTCGACACAAAAGAACATCTAGTAACATCATAAGGACTGCCACACACTGAGCTTGACACCCTGGGCACGGACCGGGTCACCGCCACTCGGAGACTACAACCCCCATCTGATCCGGCTCCGGGTATCCCTAACAGCACTGGCCCAGGGGGCGCGTCAAATGCACAAAGCATGGGCAACAAACAAGGAGAATTGGAACTACTAATGCAGGAAAAGGAATATGATGTCATTGGAATCACTGAAACTTGGTGGGACGATACACATGATTGGAATAAAAGGCTAAAAGGATACAACTTATTTGCAAGAAACAGACTTGATAAACGAGGAGGAGGTGTTGCATTGTATGTTAGAAAAGCGTATATCTGCACAGAGATTGAAGCTTCAGAGACTGGGAGTTCTGTGGAAACTGTTTGGGTAAGAATACAAGGAGAGAACAACGGAAAGGACACCATTGTAGGCATTTACTACAGGCCACCTGGGCAAGCTGAAGATATGGATGAACTCTTTATGTATCAAATGACCAAGTTCTCCAAAAAATATGACGTAGTGGTCATGGGAGATTTCAACTATCCAGACATTTGTTGGGAATCTCTCTCAAGTAAAACTAACAGGTCAAGCAAATTCTTATCCTCTCTTGCTGACAACTTTATCTTCCAAAAGGTAGGGGAGAAAACAAGGGGATCTGCTACTTTGGATCTAATCCTTATAAACAGGGAGGAAATGGTTGAGGAGGTAAAGGTGGCTGGGACCCTAGGAGGCAGCGATCATGCTATTATAGAATTTTGGATAACTAGAGGAGGAAGACATGTGAAGACTCAAACTTCAAGGTTAGATTTTAGAAAGGCAGATTTTAAGAGACTCAGAAAGAGAATAGGAGGGATCCAATGGCTGGATGTCCTTAAGGACAAAAATGTCCAGGAAGGATGGGAAATGTTTAAAAATGAGATTCTCAAAGCACAATCGTTAACAATCCCGAAAAGTAGAAAGAATGGGAAGCATTTAAGGAAACCAGGATGGATGAACACAGAACTTAAACACATGCTAAAAAGAAAGAAAGAAATGTTTATTAAATGGAAAGAGGGAGGCATATCTAAAGAAGATTATAATGCAGTCTGCAGATCCTGCAGGGCACGTATCAGGTTAGCTAAAGCTGACAATGAATTAAGGCTTGCAAGAGATGTCAAAAGCAATAAAAAAGGATTTTGGGGGTATGTGAAAAGTAAAAGAAAAGTCAAAGATGCTATAGGATTTTTACAGGATGAAAATGGAGAAATGGTAAGAGAGGATGTTGAGAAGGCCGAACTTTTTAATTCCTATTTTGCATCTGTTTTCTCTCAGAAAGAAAATGTAACATCAACTGATCTTCACTGTCCTTTTAAAGGAATAGAGGAATCCAAGTTATCTGTAAACAGAAAGATTGTGAGGGAATATTTAGCTAACATAAATGAGTTCAAGTCTCCAGGTCCAGATGAATTACACCCCAGAGTACTGAAGGAGATCGTAGAAGAAATTTTAGAACCACTCTCCATAATCTTTGAAAATTCTTGGAGAACAGGAGAAGTCCCAGAAGACTGGAGAAGAGCAAATGTTGTTCCTATCTTCAAAAAGGGGAAGAAGGTGGACCCAGGGAACTATAGGCCGGTGAGTCTGACTTCTATACCAGGAAAGATCTTTGAACAAATTATTAAACAACATGTATGTAAGTACATGGATAAGAATGAAGTGATTAACCAGAGTCAGCATGGGTTTGTAACTAACAAGTCATGTCAGACTAACTTAATTTCCTTCTATGACAGAATCACTGACTGGGTGGATCAGGGAAATGCTGTAGATATAGTATATCTTGACTTCAGCAAAGCATTTGACAAAGTATCTCACACCATCCTTATTGAAAAAATGACCAAGTATGCTATGGACCAGGCAACTGTTAGGTGGATTCATAACTGCCCCTATGTACAAGAATATAACTACTATAATACTGCCCCTATGTACAAGAATATAGCTACTATAATACTGCCCCCTATGTATAAGAATATAACTACTATAATACTGCTCCCTATGTACAAGAATATAACTTCTATAATACTGCTCCTATGTACAAGAATATAACTACTATAATACTTCCCCTTATGTTCAAGAATATAACTTCTATAATACTGCTCCTATGTACAAGAATATAACTACTATAATACTGCCCCTATGTACAAGAATATAACTACTATAATACTGCTCCTATGTACAAGAATATAACTACTATAATACTTCCCCCTATGTACAAGAATATAACTACTATAATACTGCCCCCTATGTACAAGAATATAACTGCTATAATACTGCTCCTATGTACAAGAATATAACTACTATAATACTGCCCCTTATGTACAAGAATATAACTTCTATAATACTGCTCCTATGTACAAGAATATAACTACTATAATACTGCCCCCTATGTATAAGAATATAACTACTATAATACTGCCCCTATGTATAAGAATATAACTACTATAATACTGCCCCCTATGTACAAGAATATAACTACTATAATACTGCCCCCTATGTACAAGAATATAGCTACTATAATACTGCCCCTTATGTACAAGAATATAACTTCTATACTACTGCTCCTATGTACAAGAATATAACTACTATAATACTGCCCCCTATGTATAAGAATATAACTACTATAATACTGCCCCCTATGTACAAGAATATAACTACTATAATACTTCTCCTATGTACAAGAATATAACTACTATAATACTGACCCTATGTACAAGAATATAACTACTATAATACTGCCCCCTATGTATAAGAATATAACAACTATAATACTGCCCCTTATGTACAAGAATATAACTACTATAATACTGCTCCTATGTACAAGAGTATAACTACTATAATACTGCCCCCTATGTACAAGAATATAACTACTATAATACTGCCCCCTATGTACAAGAATATAACTGCTATAATACTGCTCCTATGTACAAGAATATAACTACTATAATACTGCTCCTATGTACAAGAGTATAACTACTATAATACTGCCCCCTATGTACAAGAATATAACTACTATAATACTGCCCCCTATGTACAAGAATATAACTACTATAATACTGCTCCTATGTACAAGAGTATAACTACTATAATACTGCCCCCTATGTACAAGAATATAACTACTATAATACTGCCCCCTATGTACAAGAATATAACTGCTATAATACTGCTCCTATGTACAAGAATATAACTACTATAATACTGCTCCTATGTACAAGAATATAACTACTATAATACTGCCCCCTATGTACAAGAATATAACTGCTATAATACTGCTCCTATGTACAAGAATATAACTACTATAATACTGCTCCTATGTACAAGAATATAACTACTATAATACTGCTCCTATGTACAAGAATATAGCTGCTATAATACTGCTCCTATGTACAAGAATATAACTACTATAATACTGCTCCTATGTACAAGAATATAACTACTATAATACTGCCCCTATGTACAAGAATATAACTACTATAATACTGCTCCTATGTACAAGAGTATAACTACTATAATACTGCCCCTTATGTACAAGAATATAACTACTATAATACTGCCCCCTATGTACAAGAATATAACTACTATAATACTGCCCCCTATGTACAAGAATATAACTACTATAATACTGCCCCTATGTACAAGAATATAACTACTATAATACTGCTCCTATGTACAAGAGTATAACTACTATAATACTGCCCCCTATGTACAAAAATATAACTACTATAATACTGCCCCCTATGTACAAGAATATAACTGCTATAATACTGCTCCTATGTACAAGAATATAACTACTATAATACTGCCCCTATGTACAAGAATATAACTACTATAATACTGCTCCTATGTGCAAGAATATAACTACTATAATACTGCTCCTATGTGCAAGAATATAACTACTATAATACGGCCTCTGTGTACAAGAATATAACTACTATAATACTGCTCCTATGTACAAGAATATAACTACTATAATACTGCTCCTATGTACAAGAATATAACTACTATAATACTGCCCCTATGTACAAGAATATAACTACTATAATACTGCTCCTATGTACAAGAATATAACTACTATAATACTGCCCCTATGTACAAGAATATAACTACTATAATACTGCTCCTATGTGCAAGAATATAACTACTATAATACTGCTCCTATGTGCAAGAATATAACTACTATAAAACGGCCTCTGTGTACAAGAATATAACTACTATAATACTGCTCCTACGTACAAGAATATAACTACTATAATACTGCTCTTATGTACAAGAATATAACTACTATAATACTGACCCTATGTACAAGTATATAACTACTATAATACTGCCCCCTATGTATAAGAATATAACTACTATAATACTGCTCCTATGTACAAGAATATAACTACTATAATACTGCCCCCTATGTATAAGAATATAACTACTATAATACTGCTCCCTATGTACAAGAATATAACTTCTATAATACTGCTCCTATGTACAAGAATATAACTACTATAATACTGCCCCTATGTACAAGAATATAACTACTATAATACTGCCCCTATGTACAAGAATATAACTACTATAATACTGCTCCCTATGTACAAGAATATAACTTCTATAATACTGCTCCTATGTACAAGAATATAACTACTATAATACTGCCCCTTATGTTCAAGAATATAACTACTATAATACTGCTCCTACGTACAAGAATATAACTACTATAATACTGCTCTTATGTACAAGAATATAACTACTATAATACTGACCCTATGTACAAGTATATAACTACTATAATACTGCCCCCTATGTATAAGAATATAACTACTATAATACTGCTCCTATGTACAAGAATATAACTACTATAATACTGCCCCCTATGTACAAGAATATAACTGCTATAATACTGCTCCTATGTACAAGAATATAACTACTATAATACTGCCCCCTATGTATAAGAATATAACTACTATAATACTGCCCCTATGTATAAGAATATAACTACTATAATACTGCTCCTATGTACAAGAATATAACTACTATAATACTGCCCCCTATGTACAAGAATATAGCTACTATAATACTGCCCCTTATGTACAAGAATATAACTTCTATAATACTGCTCCTATGTACAAGAATATAACTACTATAATACTGCCCCATATGTATAAGAATATAACTACTATAATACTGCCCCCTATGTACAAGAATATAACTACTATAATACTACTCCTATGTACAAGAATATAACTACTATAATACTGACCCTATGTACAAGAATATAACTACTATAATACTGCCCCCTATGTATAAGAATATAACAACTATAATACTGCTTCTATGTACAAGAATATAACTTCTATAATACTGCTCCTATGTACAAGAATATAACTACTATAATACTGCCCCCTATGTATAAGAATATAACTACTATAATACTGCTCCCTATGTACAAGAATATAACTTCTATAATACTGCTCCTATGTACAAGAATATAACTACTATAATACTGCCCCTATGTACAAGAATATAACTACTATAATAGTGCCCCCTATGTATAAGAATATAACTACTATAATACTGCTCCCTATGTACAAGAATATAACTACTATAATACTGCTTCTATGTACAAGAATATAACTTCTATAATACTGCTCCTATGTACAAGAATATAACTACTATAATACTGCCCCCTATGTATAAGAATATAACTACTATAATACTGCTCCCTATGTACAAGAATATAACTTCTATAATACTGCTCCTATGTACAAGAATATAACTACTATAATACTGCCCCTATGTACAAGAATATAACTACTATAATAGTGCCCCCTATGTATAAGAATATAACTACTATAATACTGCTCCCTATGTACAAGAATATAACTACTATAATACTGCCTCCTATGTACAAGAATAAAGCTACTATAATACTGCTCCTATGTACAAGAATATAACTACTATAATACTGCCTCCTATGTACAAGAATAAAGCTACTATAATACTGCTCCTATGTACAAGAATATAACTACTATAATACTGCTCCTATGTACAAGAATATAACTACTATAATACTGCCCCTATGTACAAGAATATAACTACTATAATAGTGCCCCCTATGTATAAGAATATAACTACTATAATACTGCCCCCTATGTACAAGAATATAACTACTATAATACTGCCCCCTATGTACAAGAATATAACTGCTATAATACTGCTCCTATGTACAAGAATATAACTACTATAATACTGCTCCTATGTACAAGAGTATAACTACTATAATACTGCCCCCTATGTACAAGAATATAACTACTATAATACTGCCCCCTATGTACAAGAATATAACTACTATAATACTGCTCCTATGTACAAGAGTATAACTACTATAATACTGCCCCCTATGTACAAGAATATAACTACTATAATACTGCCCCCTATGTACAAGAATATAACTGCTATAATACTGCTCCTATGTACAAGAATATAACTACTATAATACTGCTCCTATGTACAAGAATATAACTACTATAATACTGCCCCCTATGTACAAGAATATAGCTGCTATAATACTGCTCCTATGTACAAGAATATAACTACTATAATACTGCTCCTATGTACAAGAATATAACTACTATAATACTGCCCCTATGTACAAGAATATAACTACTATAATACTGCTCCTATGTACAAGAGTATAACTACTATAATACTGCCCCCTATGTACAAGAATATAACTGCTATAATACTGCCCCCTATGTACAAGAATATAACTACTATAATACTGCCCCCTATGTACAAGAATATAACTACTATAATACTGCCCCTATGTACAAGAATATAACTACTATAATACTGCTCCTATGTACAAGAGTATAACTACTATAATACTGCCCCCTATGTACAAGAATATAACTACTATAATACTGCCCCCTATGTACAAGAATATAACTGCTATAATACTGCTCCTATGTACAAGAATATAACTACTATAATACTGCCCCTATGTACAAGAATATAACTACTATAATACTGCTCCTATGTGCAAGAATATAACTACTATAATACTGCTCCTATGTGCAAGAATATAACTACTATAATACGGCCTCTGTGTACAAGAATATAACTACTATAATACTGCCCATATGTACAAGAATATAACTACTATAATACTGCTCCTATGTACAAGAATATAACTACTATAATACTGCTCCTATGTACAAGAATATAACTACTATAATACTGCTCCTATGTACAAGAATATAACTACTATAATACTGCTCCTATGTACAAGAATATAACTACTATAATACTGCTCCTATGTACAAGAATATAACTACTATAATACTGCTCCTATGTACAAGAATATAACTACTTTAATACTGCCCCTATGTACAAGAATATAACTACTATAATACTGCTCCTATGTACAAGAATATAACTACTATAATATTGCCCCTATGTACAAGAATATAACTACTATAATACTGCTCCTATGTGCAAGAATATAACTCTATAATACTGCTCCTATGTGCAAGAATATAACTACTATAATACGGCCTCTGTGTACAAGAATATAACTACTATAATACTGCTCCTATGTACAAGAATATAACTACTATAATACTGCTCCTATGTACAAGAATATAACTACTATAATACTGCTCCTATGTACAAGAATATAACTACTATAAAAAGCTCCTATGTAGAAGAATATAACTACTATAATACTACCCCTATGTACAAGAATATAACTACTATAATACTGCTCCTATGTACAAGAATATAACTACTATAATACTGGCCCTATGTACAAGAATATAACTACTATAATACCGCTCCTATGTACAAGAATATAACTACTATAATACTGCCCCTATGTACAAGAATATAACTACTATAAATCTGCCCCCTATGTACAAGAATATAACTACTATAATACTGCCCCTTATGTACAAGAATATAACTACTATAATACTGCCCCTATGTACAAGAATATAACTACTATAATACTGCCTCCTATGTACAAGAATATAACTACTATAATACTGCCCCCTATGTACAAGAATATAACTACTATAATACTGCCCCTATGTACAGGAATATAACAACTATAACACTGCTCCTATGTACAAGAATATAACTACTATAATACTGCCCCCTATGTACAAGAATATAACTACTATAATACTGCCCCTATGTACAGGAATATAACAACTATAACACTGCTCCTATGTACAAGAATATAACTACTATAATACTGCCCCCTATGTACAAGAATATAACTACTATAATACTGCCCCTATGTACAGGAATATAACAACTATAACACTGCTCCTATGTACAAGAATATAACTACTATAATACTGCCCCCTATGTACAAGAATATAACTACTATAATACTGCCCCTATGTACAGGAATATAACAACTATAACACTGCCCCTATGTACAAGAATATAACTACTATAATACTGCCCCCTATGTACAAGAATATAACTACTATAATACTGCCCCTATGTACAAGAATATAACTACTATAATACTGCCCCTATGTACAGGAATATAACAACTATAACACTGCTCCTATGTACAAGAATATAACTACTATAATACTGCCCCTATGTACAGGAATATAACAACTATAACACTGCTCCTATGTACAAGAATATAACTACTATAATACTGCCCCTATGTACAGGAATATAACAACTATAACACTGCCCCTATGTACAAGAATATAACTACTATAATACTGCCCCCTATGTACAAGAATATAACTACTATAATACTGCTCCTATTTACAAGAACATAACTACTATAATACTGCTCCTATTTACAAGAACATAACTATGTATATATTAAAAATTCTCTTTACATTTGTAAATTCCTGAAATTGATACAATACTAGATACTAAATGTTCTTGTAATAATTCGTAGATTGCCTAATATCTAATTAATACAAATTATGAAGGTATTACCCTCAGCTGATTTATTAGTGACTTTTCTTTGCAATCTGTATTTTTTTTTCTCAGACTTGAAAGTTTTGCCCTTCAATGACACTATGTGATTCCTTGAACTCTGTCTTGAAGATGTAGTCATTGAAGGGTTAAGGAATTAAGGGCCAGTGGGAGAGTGTGGCTGGAGATTGTGGATTTCTGCTTATTAGGACTGTTTAATAGGAGACATGTCGAAGGCTCTAGAGAATTACCGATATCAGTCAGACTCCTCCAGGTATAAGAAGCTGCAGGAGGACGGAGGGTGGTGGAGTCTTCCCTGGACCTGCTCCTTATCCCATTTCTTGCCAATTTGCAATGTGGCTTCTCCCATATACAGTCTTTATTCTGCAAGTTCTTAATGCAGAACCTCAGTTCATCACTAGTGTTAACTCCACCAAGGGACCCCAGTCTTCCAAAATATTCTTGGGGGTCCAGGCTCCTTGGAATGCCTCGTACCCATTTAGCGTCCAGCGACTCGGCTCCTCTGTCCAATTGGCCATTGAGAGGATAAACAAGGAATGGGGTGAACATTTCTTTAGTAACCGGACGCTGGAGTTTGTATTCGCCGACTGCAGCTGTAACGCCAAGATGTCGCTCAGCGCTTTCATTCGCCAAGTGGAAGAATTTAATATTGCCGCTTTGTTTGGGCCGGTTTGTCCAGAAGCTGCTGAGGTATATATGTATAATTATTATTATTAATGTTTTGTTGGGTGGGGATTTCTTTGAATTAATAATTTAGGGATTATGCACTTATTTCTATAGTGCCATATGTCACCCTTCTTTATAAACCCGCCATATAAGTTGCAGAAGTTGTGTCCATATATATTCTCATTGGTTGGAAGCAGAGAATTGTCCTGACGCTTAGATTGATACTTTGTGTTGTATCTGTTGCGACCAAAAGATATTGTGTATCAGAAGGGAAAGCTGTAATATTGTATCTGTTATAAATTTCATTGGCTTTTTGAAAAAAAAAAATCGAAAAGGAAAAAGATACTGTCTATATAAATAAGGTAATTACAAAGGATGGCGATATAGAAAATATCAGGTTTTAGCGATATGAATGATGAAGATTTGCAGCACAGTGTCACATCACAGACATGTCAACAAAAAAAAGGGATTAACCAAAGGAAATCTTTTATATGGCTGAAAAAGTCACTGACATTTCTAGAAATTGCATAAATCAAAATCAGTAGTGCAAGCAAATATAAGAAACTTTGTGATATGTCTTATGAGAGAAATCTGAATCTTTCTCCACTTATGAGCCACTTCTTCTCCTCCTTCGCTCCTGAATTTATCACTCACTCTGAAACACTGTTAAAATCCTTACTGCTCAGAGAAGATGGATTATCAGCTCACTGATGGATCAGATTACAGCAGCCTATTGTAGTGTATGGGGAAGGGAGGCAGAGGAGCAGGGAGAAGCACAGTGAGAGGCCAGGCCAGGGGAGACACAGATGATATTGCTTTTTCCTAAGTGTTTTATGTCACCCCAGTGCTGGTCTCACTGCCATACTGCTCTGTATATGCTGCCCAGTATAGCTGTAAAATGTCTTCTGAGCTGCTTTCTAGTAAATGTTTTATGCCACTCCAGCACTGGTTCCACAGCTACATTGCTAAGTACTTCTTTATAAGGCCATATATACTACTACTACTTCTAACAATTATTATCTCATCCAAGAGCTGGTTTAACAGCTACATTGCTCAGTACTGCAGTATAAGGCCCTTTATTCTGCTGCTTCTTGTGCAGTTATCTCAACCCAGAACTGGATTCACAGCTACACTGCTCAGTACTGCCGTATAAAGCCCCATTTACCGCCGCTTCTTGCAATTATTGTCTCACCTGAGAGCTGGATTCACAGCTACAATGTTCAGTACTGCTGGTGTCTCTCATGTTTATGTATGGGAGTACAGTCTCTACTCACTAGCTCAGAGACAACTAAAAATTAGAGCTGTAACCGGTAGATGGAAAAACTGGTGAAAACATACAAGATACAAGTCATTTAATGGCCCGAAATAGTGTTATTCCTCATTTACACATACATGACAGCTTATGCTGAAAAGTCACATGAAACAACAATAAATAACTATATTAGCACCTTAAAGTGAATTTATCATCCCGAGGTAATTTTCAGAACGTGTCATCATAGGTGCAGTGGAGTAATAACACTATTCCTGACCACAATGTCACCGTGGGATGCACTTTCCAGCACTTTTCCCATTTACAAGCTCTGTCTCCAGTAGCTTTTCCTGGGCAGGCATCACTTGCTATGTAGTTCTCGCTCTCAGGAGCACGGCACCCCGAGCCCACCGCCCTGTGCTGCTAATGAAATAGTAGAGGCTTTGGATCCATGTCCAGGACGAGCTTCTTATGTTCTTCCAAACCTGAAAACTGTTTACAACATAAGGGCCCCATAGATTACTCTCACCCTACAGAGACCCAGAAGCAGAGTCTTTTTCAGTGGGTGCAGAGTTTCTGAATGTTTACAGCTGGTAAAAAAACAGATTGCCTGTACCAGCCATTAGGGGGCGCTAAGGAAATCACTGAAGACATTGAATCTTTATGAATCTGCATACAGAATGTTATTATATAGATCCGTTGCTCCGTTTCCCTCTATTTTGAAGGCGATGTCCGCCTTTTCAACCAATTTTATACTAGTGCAATTAAAATGAACAAAAAATGAAGCAACTTTACCATAGGTGTCAATAAATAATGTCACATTATTATGTTTCTACAGCTCCTGTGCTGAACCATCTGTCTCTATGGTAACAGACTACAAACACAATCTGTGTAGTCTGATCCTGCATTCTTTATATTTTTCTCTTCAGTCTCTTATTTTGTGCTCAGGTAATGTACGTTTTGGTTGTTTATCCAGGATTTGAGGACAGATGAAAGGTAAGACGGCGGCAGGACCCGACTACATGGATGGATTACAGTCCACATAGGAGCTGTAGAAACAAAACAGAAACAATGGTTAAAGTTGTTGGACCACTGACGACTAGCGGCACCTATCCTCTGTGTAACTGCTGGGGGTTCCACTGTGGGGATCCCGCAGACCCCCGAAAACGAGGGTCCCGTGCCTCTTATTTGGATGGCGTGATGGCTGTTGGACACAGACAGCATTCGTCATACTCGGCTATCTCCGGCATTTTCATGTTTTACATGTATATTTCATGCCCGTTTTTTGTACGCAGGTCACCGGCTTACTGGCCTCATCTTGGAACATTCCAATGTTCGGTTTTGTAAGTCAAACCCCGAAGCTTGATAACACCCGAACCTACGACACCTACGTCAAAATGGTGTCCCCTCTCCAGCGAATGTCCGACGCTCTGGAAAGAACCTTGAAACATTTCACCTGGAAATATGTCGCCTTGTTTGGAGGATCGACCGAAGGATCGACATGGGATAAAATCGATGAGTTGTGGACGTTGTTGGATAGTCAATTGCCCATAAACTTCATAGTCACGGTCAAGATGAAGTGTGACCCCAAAAACCCAGACAGTCTACGAGAGACTCTCAGCTCGGTGGCATCTCTCTCCAGAGGTAACAATCATATGATCATTATACATGATGACACTGATACATTGTCATCCCATTGGACCCTCTTTGTCTATAACCCCAGTAAATCAGTATCTTTTCTTTTAATACTGTACAGTATTTATCCAAATAGCAGTGGATGTGCAGTACCGGCCCACGGCCACTATGCAGATGATGGCGCTGTGCTGTTCCGCTCCCCAACTGATTACATCTATGCGCCGCCAGTATTGGGAATAGCTGTTTGGCTGGGTGTCGCACTCCTGCCATTCTGATATTGATGACCCATCCTAAAGAAAGTCCACCAATATTAAAGTACTGGACAATCCCTTTAATAATAAAAAAAAACCTGGTTTATCAGGGAAAAGAGCAAACCCCAGCAAAAACACACACTTGGTATCACCCGACGTAATAACTTGTTTTATAAAACTATATTGCTATTTATTCTGCAAGGTTAATGCCGTTAAAAAAAAATATCTTAAAAAAACGAACTATGCCATAACTGCAGTTTCCGATCATCTGTCCTCAGAAAAATAAATAAATATATAAAAAGTGATCGAAAAGTTGTATCTGTCCCAAAATGGCACCAATAAAAAGTACAGCTCGTAACAGAAAAAGTAAGAAGCGCTCATACTGCTCTGTAAAAGTAGGGTTCTTGTGCAAAAGTAGTAAATCGTATCAACACGCAGAATAAAGGCAATATGTCAATTATACAGCACGGCGAACTCTGTAAAAAATAAAATGTGAACACAATTCCAGATCAATTGATTTTTGCTCATGCGTAACACCAAAGTAAGAACTAAAAAGTGATAAATAAAAGTGGTATGACCCAAGAATGGTGCCAGCAAAATGTGGTTGTGCGAGGAAAAAAAAAAAAACATTCATACAGCTCCATCTGTGGACAAATAAGGAAGTTCTGGGTGTCAGAATCTGGAGACCAAAAAAAAGAAAAAGATTTTATTCTTTAGAAGTAAATTTTTGTGCAAAAGTAGCAAAACATTAAAAAAACATAATTTTTGTATTGACATGATTGAATTGACCCACAGAATAAAGATAAAGGATGAATTAGACTGAATGGTGTTTAAAAATATAAACAGAATATAGAAATGTTTTTTTTGTTCATTTTACTTCTCTAAGAGTTTCTGACGTGGCCAAAAGTTCTGAGACTGACACAAGTTTTGGTTTTCACATTTTGCCTTTTCGGCGTCTTCGCTCTTTTAGTTTCTGTTTCTATGGTTACTGATGGACAATTATAAACATTCTGTACGTTGTTACACTTTTATTGACGAATACATGAAGATTCTGTGATGCCTCAATATTCCCACTTGTCCCTTATTCTCCACACTCCTGCCCCTTATTCTCCACACTCCTGCCCCTTATTCTCCACACTCCTGTCCCTTATTCTCCACACTCCTGCCCCTTATTCTCCACACTTCTGCCCCTTATTCTCCACACTCCTGCCCCTTATTCTCCACACTCCTGCCCCTTATTCTCCACACTCCTGCCCCTTATTCTCCACACTTCTGCCCCTTATTCTCCACACTTCTGCCCCTTATTCTCCACGCTCCTGCCCCTTATTCTCCACACTTCTGCCCCCTTATTCCTCCACACTTCTTCCCCTTATTCTCCACGCTCCTGCCCTTTATTCTCCACACTTCTGCCCCTTATTCTCCACACTTCTGCCCCTTATTCTCCACACTTCTGCCCCTTATTCTCCACACTTCTGCCCCTTATTCTCCACACTTCTGCCCCTTATTCTCCACACTCCTGTCCCTTATTCTCCACACTCCTGTCCCTTATTCTCCACACTCCTGCCCCTTATTCTCCACACTTCTGCCCCTTATTCTCCACACTCCTGCCCCTTATTCTCCACACTCCTGCCCCTTATTCTCCACACTTCTGCCCCTTATTCTCCACACTTCTGCCCCTTATTCTCCACGCTCCTGCCCCTTATTCTCCACACTTCTGCCCCCTTATTCCTCCACACTTCTTCCCCTTATTCTCCACGCTCCTGCCCTTTATTCTCCACACTCCTGTCTCTTATTCTCCACACTTCTGCCCCCTTATTCCTCCACACTTCTTCCCCTTATTCTCCACGCTCCTGCCCTTTATTCTCCACACTCCTGTCCCTTATTCTCCACACTTCTGCCCCTTATTCTCCACACTTCTGCCCCTTATTCTCCACACTCCTGCCCCTTATTCTCCACACTTCTGCCCCTTATTCGCCACACTCCTGCCCCTTATTCTCCACGCTCCTGCCCCTTATTCTCCACACTTCTGCCCCCTTATTCCTCCACACTTCTTCCCCTTATTCTCCACGCTCCTGCCCCTTATTCTCCACACTCCTGTCCCTTATTCTCCACACTCCTGTCCCTTATTCTCCACACTCCTGCCCCTTATTCTCCACACTCCTGCCCCTTATTCTCCACACTTCTGTCCCTTATTCTCCACACTTCTGCCCCTTATTCTCCACGCTCCTGCCCCTTATTCTCCACACTCCTGCCCCTTATTCTCCACGTTCCTGACCCTTATTCTCCACACTCCTGCCTCTTATTCTCCACACTTCTGCCTCTTATTCTCCACACTCCTGCCCCTTATTCTCCACACTTCTGCCCCTTATTCTTCACACTTCTGCCCCTTATTCTCCACACTCCTGTCCCTTATTCTTCACACTTCTGCCCCTTATTCTCCACACTTCTGCCCCTTATTCTCCACACTCCTGTCCCTTATTCTTCACACTTCTGCCCCTTATTCTCCACACTCCTGCCCCTTATTCTCCACACTTCTGCCCCTTATTCTCCACACTTCTGCCCCTTATTCTCCACGCTCCTGCCCCTTATTCTCCACGCTCCTGCCCCTTATTCTCCACACTTCTGCCCCCTTATTCCTCCACACTTCTTCCCCTTATTCTCCACGCTCCTGCCCCTTATTCTCCACACTCCTGTCCCTTATTCTCCACACTCCTGTCCCTTATTCTCCACACTCCTGCCCCTTATTCTCCACACTTCTGCCCCCTTATTCCTCCACACTTCTTCCCCTTATTCTCCACGCTCCTGCCCCTTATTCTCCACACTCCTGTCCCTTATTCTCCACACTCCTGTCCCTTATTCTCCACACTCCTGCCTCTTATTCTCCACACTTCTGTCCCTTATTCTCCACACTTCTGCCCCTTATTCTCCACGCTCCTGCCCCTTATTCTCCACACTCCTGCCCCTTTATTCTCCACGTTCCTGCCCCTTATTCTCCACACTCCTGCCTCTTATTCTCCACACTCCTGCCTCTTATTCTCCACACTTCTGCCTCTTATTCTCCACACTTCTGCCCCTTATTCTCCACACTTCTGCCCCTTATTCTCCACACTTCTGCCCCTTATTCTCCACACTCCTGTCCCTTATTCTTCACACTTCTGCCCCTTATTCTCCACACTTCTGCCCCTTATTCTTCACACTTCTGCCCCTTATTCTCCACACTTCTGCCCCTTATTCTCCACGCTCCTGCCCCTTATTCTCCACACTCCTGTCCCTTATTCTTCACACTTCTGCCCCTTATTCTCCACACTTCTGCCCCTTATTCTCCACACTCCTGTCCCTTATTTTTCACACTTCTGCCCCTAATTCTCCACACTCCTGCCCCTTATTCTCCACACTCCTGTCCCTTATTCTTCACACTTCTGCCCCTTATTCCCCGCACTTCTGCCCCTTATTCTCCATACTTCAGCCCCTTATTCCCCGCACTTCTGCCCCTTATTCTCCACACTTCTGCCCCTTATTCTCCACACTTCTGCCCCTTATTCCCCGCACTTCTGCCCCTTATTCTCCACACTTCTGCCCCTTATTCTCCACACTTCTGCCCCTTATTCTTCACACTTCTGCCCCTTATTCCCCGCACTTCTGCCCCTTATTCTCCACACTCCTGCCCCTTATTCTCCACACTCCTGCCTCTTATTCTCCACACTTCTGTCCCTTATTCTCCACACTTCTGCCCCTTATTCTCCACGCTCCTGCCCCTTATTCTCCACACTCCTGCCCCTTTATTCTCCACGTTCCTGCCCCTTATTCTCCACACTCCTGCCTCTTATTCTCCACACTCCTGCCTCTTATTCTCCACACTTCTGCCTCTTATTCTCCACACTTCTGCCCCTTATTCTCCACACTTCTGCCCCTTATTCTCCACACTTCTGCCCCTTATTCTCCACACTCCTGTCCCTTATTCTTCACACTTCTGCCCCTTATTCTCCACACTTCTGCCCCTTATTCTTCACACTTCTGCCCCTTATTCTCCACACTTCTGCCCCTTATTCTCCACGCTCCTGCCCCTTATTCTCCACACTCCTGTCCCTTATTCTTCACACTTCTGCCCCTTATTCTCCACACTTCTGCCCCTTATTCTCCACACTCCTGTCCCTTATTTTTCACACTTCTGCCCCTAATTCTCCACACTCCTGCCCCTTATTCTCCACACTCCTGTCCCTTATTCTTCACACTTCTGCCCCTTATTCCCCGCACTTCTGCCCCTTATTCTCCATACTTCAGCCCCTTATTCCCCGCACTTCTGCCCCTTATTCTCCACACTTCTGCCCCTTATTCTCCACACTTCTGCCCCTTATTCCCCGCACTTCTGCCCCTTATTCTCCACACTTCTGCCCCTTATTCTCCACACTTCTGCCCCTTATTCTTCACACTTCTGCCCCTTATTCCCCGCACTTCTGCCCCTTATTCTCCACACTCCTGCCCCTTATTCTCCACACTCCTGCCTCTTATTCCCCGCACTCCTGCCCCTTATTCTCCACACTTCTGCCCCTTATTCTCCACACTCCTGCCCCTTATTCTCCACACTCCTGCCCCTTATTCTCCACACTCCTGCCCCTTATTCTCCACACTCCTGCCCCTTATTCTCCACACTCCTGTCCCTTATTCTTCACACTTCTGCCCCTTATTGTCCACACTTCTGCCCCTTATTCCCCGCATTTCTGCCCCTTATTCTCCACACTTCTGCCCCTTATTCTCCACACTCCTGCCCCTTATTCTCCACACTTCTGCCCCTTATTCCCCGCACCTCTGCCCCTTATTCTCCACACTTCTGCCCCTTATTCTCCACACTCCTGCCCCTTATTCTCCACACTTCTGCCCCTTATTCCCCGCACTTCTGCCCCTTATTCTCCACACTCCTGCCTCTTATTCTCCACACTCCTATTCAGATTCTATTGAGATAATATTTTATTTCCCGACCACTCAGTTCTCACTTTTGCCTTGTGACCTGGTCTCCATCATAGGGAAAACCATCATCATGACATTATCCTGGATAATGGGAGAAGTTGTTCTTGGAGGAGGTTTAGATTTCATTTTTATTTATGGCCGTGATTTTAGGAATAATTGTGAGTGCCCCCCTCCATGGATGCGAAGCCCCCACACATGGATGGTCTCAGGAGGCTTTACAGATACAGGACTCATGATAGCATCACCTTCTCTTCTCCGGATAATCATTCTTCCAGATGTAATCCCTCCAGATTATTTTTCTTTACATCTAAAAACACTGAGGCAGCAAACACTGTGAAAACCCAAATGTATCAATCTCACAACTTCTGGTCATTGCTGTACGGATCCAAAATTGCAAGAACCACAAAATGATACAAAAGTAAACTACAGCTTGTCGTCAACACATCCACTGACGGAAAGCTGTAAAACACATGGCTCTCAGAATATGGAGATTAGAACCAAAAAATGTTTTCTTTTTTTCCGAGGAGTATTTACTGTGCAAAAAATTAAAATATAAGTAAACTATATATATTTGTCATTGGCATTATTGTACTAACATTTTATTTATGCGTCATGACGAAAAGATTTTGAAATGCAAAACCACAGCAACCGAAATACTGTTTTGTGTATATTCCTTCCCATGCAGCATTAATAAAAGTTTGTTAAAAGTTATACAGTACAGGCCAAAAGTTTGGACACACCTTCTCATTTAAAGATTTTTCTGTATTTTCATGACTATGAAAATTGTACATTCACACTGAAGGCATCAAAACTATGAATTAACACATGTGGAATTATATACTTAACAAAAAAAGTGTCAAACAACTGAAAATATGTCTTATATTCTAGGTTCTTCACAGTAGCCACCTTTTGCTTTGATGACTGCTTTGCACACTCTTGGCATTCTCTTGATGAGCTTCAAGAGGTAGTCACCGGAAATGGTCTTCCAACAATCTTGAAGGAGTTCCCAGAGATGCTTAGCACTTGTTGGCCCTTTTGCCTTCACTCTGCGGTCCAGCTCACCCCAAACCATCTCGATTGGGTTCAGGTCTGGTGACTGTGGAGGCCAGGTCATCTGGCGTAGCCCCCCATCACTCTCCTTCTTGGTCAAATAGCCCTTACACAGCCTGGAGGTGTTTGGGGTCATCGTCCTGTTGAAAAATAAATGATGGTCCAACTAAACGCAAACCGGATGGAATAGCATGCCGCTGCAAGATGCTGTGGTAGCCATGCTGGTTCAGTATGCCTTCAATTGTGAATAAATCCCCAACAGTGTCACCAGCAAAGCCCCCCCACACCATCACACCTCCTCCATGCTTCACGGTGGGAACCAGGCATGTAGAGTCCATCCGTTCACCTTTTCTGCGTCGCACAAAGACACGGTGGTTGGAACCAAAGATCTCAAATTTGGACTCATCAGACCAAAGCACAGATTTCCACTGGTCTAATGTCCATTCCTTGTGTTCTTTAGCCCAATCAAGTCTCTTCTGCTTGTTGCCTGTCCTTAGCAGTGGTTTCCTAGCAGCTATTTTACCATGAAGGCCTGCTGCACAAAGTCTCCTCTTAACAGTTGTTGAAGAGATGTGTCTGCTGCTAGAACTCTGTGTGGCATTGACCTGGTCTCTAATCTGAGCTGCTGGTAACCTGCGATTTCTGAGGCTGGTGACTCGGATAAACTTATCCTCAGAAGCAGAGGTGACTCTTGGTCTTCCTTTCCTGGGGCGGTCCTCATGTGAGCCAATTTCTTTGTAGCGCTTGATGGTTTTTGCAACTGCACTTGGGGACACATTCAAAGTTTTTCCAATTTTTCAGACTGACTGACCTTCATTTCTTAAAGTAATGATGGCCACTCGTTTACTTAGCTGCTTTTTTTTTGCCATAATACAAATTCTAACAGTCTATTCAGTAGGACTATCAGCTGTGTATCCACCAGACTTCTGCACAACACAACTGATGGTCCCAACCCCATTTATAAGGCAAGAAATCCCACTTATTAAACCTGACAGGGCACACCTGTGAAGTGAAAACCATTTCCGGTGACTACCTCTTGAAGCTCATCAAGAGAATGCCAAGAGTGTGCAAAGCAGTCATCAAAGCAAAAGGTGGCTACTGTGAAGAACCTAGAATATAAGACATATTTTCAGTTGTTTCACACTTTTTTGTTAAGTATATAATTCCACATGTGGTAATTCATAGTTTTGATGCCTTCAGTGTGAATGTACAATTTTCAAAGTCATGAAAATACAGAAAAATCTTTAAATGAGAAGGTGTGTCCAAACTTTTGGTCTGTACTGTACATGCCTCATAATGAAACCACTAGCAAATATAACTTGTCCTGAAAAAAACAAGCCTTCGTGTGATTATGTCATCAAAAAAATGAAAAAGTTATGGCTCCCGACAATAAAAAAGTGGAAAAAATAAAATAAAATGCTCTGACATACAACTTCCAGAGACTCCGGGGGCTTAAATAGTTTATGCCAGTTTGGATATTAAGGTTACAGTAAAACAATAAATTGTAGAAAGGGATGATGGGGGAGTGAGGGGGATGCAGCTGCAGCCTCTGCCTCTGTGACTGTGAGACTGCATGCTGTGAGAGAGGGACAGAGAGCTGCAATGGGGAGACCTTCAGCTGGCTCTGGACGTTGTACACAGCAGTACAGTAATATGCAGGTGTGAACTGCGCCTTATCTTACCTTCCTCCTTCACAGTCATCATACTTGTGGCAAATTCTGAGGACTCCAGGCTGATCCTGATGGAAGCAGAAAAACAGGGGCTGATAGATGGACGTTTCGTCTTCATCATGATGCAGCAGTTTGAAGTCAGCGGATTTCTGGTGAGTCCAGAAGGGATATTACATGTAAAAGATAATTTCATATAGAAGGACACATGACCTGGATAGAAGGAATGCAGTTTCGCTCAGAGGGTCGTCTTTAAGGGGTTTCCCGATGCAGCTCACTTCCACATATCGATGATGCGGTGTCGGCAGTACACAATCAGCAGGTATCTGTCACTTGCTCAGCAGTTTGCTGTAGTTTCAATACTATTAGTGTTTTATCAGCAGGAGATTATCTCTACAGGACTAGGTGTTATGTGCAGGCCAGTCCAGATAATCTGTGCAATCGCGCCCTCACCACTGATTGGCGTCTTTCTGACAATGCACAGTGTACACAGGAAGCGGCCAATCAGTGATGCGGGGGCGGGGTTACACACAGCTCAGCATTCTGGACAATACTACATCTACAGGGTTATTCTGTCAAAACTGCAGGAAGCAGCCCATTAAGTGACACATTGCTGGAATCAAGATCTCTGCCCCTACATCATTCTGCTCTCGGATTCTAGAGTAAAAACCTGCTGACAGATTCCTTTTACTTTTTGAAAAAGATTGTGTTGCACAAAAAATTGCAACTTTAAGTTTCCAGATGGACATAAACTGTTTAATAAACTGCCCCATTTTAGTCCGTATTTCCAGTATAGATGCAGAGGCACGTGCTTATGTTCTGCCTAAGGTTATGTGCACACAACTTTTTTTTTCAGACAGATTCCACTTGTAAACCGCCTTTTTAAAGTGCTAAAAAACATAAAATACTGTAAGAATGAACATATGCACAGTAATGTCAAAATCACTTGTTGTGCATACAGTGGGTACATAAAGTATTCAGACCCCTTTACATTTTTCACTCTTTGTTTCATTGCAGCCATTTGGTAAATTCTAAAAAGTTCATTTTTCCTCATTAAAGTCCACTCTGTGCCCCATCTTCACTGAAAAAAAAACAGAAAAGTAAAATTTTTCCAAATTTATTAAAAAAGAAAAACTGAAATCTCACATGGTCATAAGTATTCAGACCCTTTGCTCAGACACTCATATTTAAAGGGGTTGTCCACTACTATTTAAAATATGCAAAGCATTTATTTTTATGATGAAAAGCAACTTATTTATAATTACCTCCCTCTGCCTTTTTTGCCTGTGAGCGGCGCTATCACTGGTCGGTCACATGCAGCACGTGACCCCCCGCTGACGTCCCGTCTATTGAGGCGTGACTCAGCGCTGGGGTCCGCGTGGTGGCTGCTGGATTGTGGGCGGGTTTACCCCACTGCGTCACACCCAGCATCCACCGCGCGCTTTCCCAATGAATGGGGAGAGGGAGCGCACGAGGTGGATGCTGGGTATGACGCAGGGGGTAACCCCGTCTACAACCCAGCAGCCATCATGGAATACAGAAGAGATAGACCCGGGGTTCACATGCTGCCTATGAGCGACCAGTGATAGCGCCGCTCACAGGCAGAAAAGGCGGAGGGAGGTAATTACAAAGAAGCTGCTTTTCATCATAAAAATGCATTAGCATATTTTAAATAGTAGTGGACAACCCCTTTAAGTCACATGCTGTCCATTTCCTTGTGATCCTCCTTGAGATGATTCTACTCCTTCATTGGAGTCCAGCTGTGTTTAATTAAACTGATAGGACTTGATTTGGAAAGGCGCACACCTGTCTATATAAGACCTCACAGCTCACAGTGCATGTCAGACCAAATGAGAATCATGAGCTCAAAGGAACTGCCCAAGGAGCTCAGAGACAGAATTGTGGCAAGGCACAGATCAGGCCAAGGTTACAAAAGAATTTCTGCATTACTCAAGGTTCCTAAGAGCACAGTGGCCTTCATAATCCTTAAATGGAAGAAGTTTGGAACCACCAGAAGTCTTCCTAGACCTGGCCGTCCAGCCAAACTGAGCAATCGTGGGAGAAGAGCCTTGGTGAGAGAGGTAAAGAAGAACCCCAAGATCACTGTGGCTGAGCTCCAGAGATGCAGTAGGGAGATGGGAGAAAGTTCCACAAAGTCAACTATCACTGCAGCCCTCCACCAGTCGGGCCTTTATGGCAGATTGGTCCTACAGAAGCCTCTCCTCAGTGCAAGACATATGAAAGCTCACATAGAGTTTGCTCAAAAACACATGAAGGACTCCCAGACTATGAGAAATAAGATTCTCTGGTCTGATGAGACGAAGATAGAACTTTTTGGTGATAATTCTAAGTGGTATGTGTGGAGAAAACCAGGCACTGCTCATCACCTGCCCAATACAATCCCAACAGTGAAACATGGTGGTGGCAGCATCATGCTATGGGGGTGTTTTTCAGCTGCAGGGACAGGACGACTGGTTGCAATTGAAGGAAACATGAATGTGGCCAAGTACAGAGATATCCTGGATGAAAACCTCTTCCAGAGTGCTCTGGACCTCAGACTTGGCCGAAGGTTCACCTTCCAACAAGACAACGACCCTAATCACACAGCTAAAATAACAAAGGAGTGGCTTCAGAACAACTCTGTGACCATTCTTGACTGGCCCAACCAGAGTCCTGACCTAAACCCAATTGAGCATCTCTGGAGAGACCTGAAAATGGCTGTCCACCAACGTTCACCATCCAACCTGACGCAACTGGAGAGGATCTGCCAGGAAGAATGGCAGAGGATCCCCAAATCCAGGTGTGAAAAACTTCATAATTCCCAAGAAGACTCATGGCTGTACTAGCTCAAAAGGGGGCTTCTACTCAATACTGAGCAAAGGGTCTGAATACTTATGACCATGTGAGATTTCAGTTTTTCTTTTTTAATAAATTTGCAGAAATTTCTACATTTCTGTTTTTTTCAGTCCAGATGGGGTGCGGAGTGTACATTAATGAGAAAAAAATGAACTTTTTAGAATTTACCAAATGGCTGCAATGAAAGAAAGAGTGAAAATGTAAAGGGGTCTGAATACTTTCCGCACCCACTGTATATTGTCTTTTGTTGCTTCTTTTAACTGCTTCAGGCTTTTTAAAGCTAAAAGAAGTGACCTGGTGAATCTTCTGGTGGCTGCCACTATGTTATATACGGAAAAGCATGTCCACAAAGATATATAAAAAGACGCTTCAGGGGGCGCACCGTCTGTGATTTCCTGAAGCATCTTCTGTTTCAAAAATGATACAGGTACCGTGATCTAGAAGACGTCGTGCACACATGCACTTATCTATTCATGTAAACGAATACGAATTGTTATAAAAATGAACGACTCTATCGTAACTCACGATGAACAAACAATGTCAGATGAGTGTTTTATATAGGACGAGAATCGTGAATAAAATGGTTGAATAGCGATCGTAGCATCGAGCACTGTTCACACAGACAGATAAGGCGACGTTCACATGTCCAGTAATCATCCATTAGGACGGATCCAGCAGCAATACGTTGGCAAAAAAGTTGTGTAGACACAACTTTTTTGTCTGTTTTTAAAAGACTGACTTAAGCTGGATCTGTTATTTTAACATTGAAGTCTATGGACAACGGATCTGTTAATCAGTAATCCGTTATCTTCAATTTGAAGCTGATCCGGCAAGCAAAAAACAGATCCTTTTCAAATAGAAGAAAAACGGATTGCTATTTAACGGATCTGTTTTCCGTAGACTTCAATGTTGAAAAAACGGATCCAGCTGAAATAATTTTTTTAAAAACCGACAGAAAATTTGTGTGTGCAGAACTTTTTTCCCACCGGATTGCTGCTGGATCCGTTCTAACTGATCACTACTGGACATGTGAACATCGCCTCATTTGACAAATATTTATGTTCAATTTTCAGAACCCAGAAGTGATACTAATTATTCCCATCACATGAATTCATAAAGCATTGTGCAAATCTTCATGTTGATTTTGTATAGAGTAAAATTTAATCAAAGTAGAGATAAAGCATCATTGTAATCAAAGCTACTTTTTTTCTATGAACAGAAGCATTGGTAATAATATCAATGAACAATATGACATGAATACTTGTTCCAATACTCCAGCTGCTACTGAACTAGTCAGCTCCCCCTAGTGGTGTCTGTATAAATCTGTATGTAGTGAGCTCCCTCTAGTGGTGACTGTATAAATCTGCATTTAGTCAGCTCCCTCTAGTGGTGGCTGTATAAATCTGTATGTAGTGAACTCCCTCTAGTGGTGGCTGTATAAATCTGTATGTAGTGAGCTCCCCCTAGTGGTGTCTGTATAAATCTGTATGTAGTGAGCTCCCCTTAGTGGTGACTGTATAAATCTGTATGTAGTGATCTCCCCCTAGTGGTGGCTGTATAAATCTGTATGTAGTGAGCTCCCCCTAGTGGTGGCTGTATAAATCTGTATGTAGTGAGCTCCCCCTAGTGGTGGCTGTATAAATCTGTATGTAGTGAGCTTCCACTAGTGGTGGCTGTATAGATATGTATGTAATGAGCTCCCCCTAGTGATGACTGTATAAATACGTATGTAGTGAGCTCCCTCTAGTTGTAACTGCATACATCTGCATGTGATGAGCTCCCTAGTGGTGACTGTATAAATCTGTATGTAGTGAGCTCCCTCTAGTGGTGACTGTATAAATCTGTATGTAGTGAGCTCCCTCTAGTGGTGGCTGTATAAATCTGTATGTAATGAGCTCCCCGTAGTGCTGACTGTATAAATCTGTATGTAGTCAGCTCCCTCTAGTGGTGGTTGTATAAATCTGCATGTAATGAGCTTCCACTAGTGGTGGCTGTATAAATCTGTATGTAGTCAGCTCCCTCTAGTGGTGGTTGTATAAATCTGCATGTAATGAGCTCCCTCTAGTGGTGACTGTATAAATTTGTATGTAGTGAGCTCGCTCTAGTGGTGACTCTAAAAATCTGTATGTAGTGAGCTCCCCCTAGTGGTGGTAGTATAAATCTGCATTTAGTCAGCTCCGTCTAGTGGTGACTGTAAAAATCTGTATGTAGTGAGCTCCCTCTAGTGGTGACTGTATAAATCTGTATATAGTGATCTCCCCCTAGTGGTGACTGTATAAATCTGTATGTAGTTATCTCCCCCTAGTGGTGACTGTATAAATCTGTGTGTAGTGAGCTCCCCCTAGTGGTGACTGTATAAATCTGTATGTAGTGATCTCCCCCTAGTGGTGACTGTATAAATCTGTGTGTAGTGAGCTCCCCCTAGTGGTGACTGTATAAATCTGTATGTAGTGATCTCCCCCTAGTGGTGACTGTATAAATCTGTATGTAGTGATCTCCCCCTAGTGGTGACTGTATAAATCTGTATGTAGTGGGCTCCCTCTAGTGGTGACTGTATAAATCTGTATGTAGTGATCTCCCCCTAGTGGTGACTGTATAAATCTGTGTGTAGTGAGCTCCCTCTAGTGGTGACTGTATAAATCTGTATGTAGTGATCTCCCCCTAGTGGTGACTGTATAAATCTGTGTGTAGTGAGCTCCCTCTAGTGGTGACTGTATAAATCTGTATGTAGTGAGCTCCCACTAGTGGTGGCTGTATGAATCTGTGTGTAGTGAGCTTCCCTCAGTGGTGACTGTATAAATCTGTATGTAGTGATCTCCCTCTAGTGGTGACTGTATAAATCTGTATGTAGTGAGCTCCCCCTAGTGATGACTGTATAAATCTGTGTCTAGTGAGCTCCCTCTAGTGGTGACTGTATAAATCTGTATGTAGTGAGCTCCCTCTAGTGGTGACTGTATAAATTTGTATGTAGTGATCTCTCCCTTAGTGGTGACTGTATAAATCTGTGTGTAGTGAGCTCCCCCTAGTGGTGACTGTATAAATCTATATGTAGTGATCTCCCCCTAGTGGTGACTGTATAAATCTGTGTGTAGTGAGCTCCCCCTAGTGGTGACTGTATTAATCTGTATGTAGTGATCTCCTCCTAGTGGTGTCTGTATAAATCTATGTGCAGTGAGCTCCCCCTAGTGGTGACTGTATAAATCTGTATGTAGTCAGCTCCCACCAGTGGTGGCTGTATAGATATGTATGTAATGAGCTCCCCCTAGTGATGACTGTATAAATACGTATGTAGTGAGCTCCCTCTAGTTGTAACTGCATACATCTGCATGTGATGAGCTCCCTAGTGGTGACTGTATAAATCTGTGTGTAGTGAGCTCCCCCTAGTGGTGACTGTATAAATCTGTATGTAGTGAGCCCCCTCTAGTGGTGGTTGTATAAATCTGCATGTAATGAGCTTCCACTAGTGGTGGCTGTATAAATCTGCATGTAGTGAGCTCGCTCTAGTGGTGACTCTAAAAATCTGTATGTAGTGAGCTCCCTCTAGTGGTGACTGTATAAGTCTGTGTGTAGTGAGCTTCCCTTAGTGGTGACTGTATAAATCTGTGTGTAGTGAGCTCCCTCTAGTGGTGGCTGTATAAATCTGTGTGTAGTGAGCTCCCCTAGTGGTGGCTGTATAAATCTGTATGTAGTGAGCTCCCTCTAGTGGTGACTGTATAAATCTGTATATAGTGATCTCCCCCTAGTGGTGACTGTATAAATCTGTATGTAGTTATCTCCCCCTATTGGTGACTGTATAAATCTGTGTGTAGTGAGCTCCCTCTAGTGGTGACTGTATAAATCTGTATGTAGTGATCTCCCCCTAGTGGTGACTGTATAAATCTGTGTGTAGTGAGCTCCCCCTAGTGGTGACTGTATAAATCTGTATGTAGTGATCTCCCCCTAGTGGTGACTGTATAAATCTGTGTGTAGTGAGCTCCCCCTAGTGGTGACTGTATAAATCTGTATGTAGTGATCTCCCCCTAGTGGTGACTGTATAAATCTGTATGTAGTGATCTCCCCCTAGTGGTGACTGTATAAATCTGTATGTAGTGATCTCCCCCTAGTGGTGACTGTATAAATCTGTATGTAGTGGGCTCCCTCTAGTGGTGGCTGTATAAATCTGTATGTAGTGAGTTCCCCCTAGTGGTGACTGTATAAATCTGTGTGTAGTGAGCTCCCCTAGTGGTGACTGTATAAATCTGTATATAGTGATCTCCCCCTAGTGGTGACTGTATAAATCTGTATGTAGTGATCTCCCCCTAGTGGTGACTGTATAAATCTGTGTGTAGTGAGCTCCCCCTAGTGGTGACTGTATAAATCTGTATGTAGTGATCTCCACCTAGTGGTGACTGTATAAATCTGTATGTAGTGATCTCCCCCTAGTGGTGACTGTATAAATCTGTATGTAGTGATCTTCTCCTAGTGGTGGTTGTATAAATCTGCATGTAGTCAGCTCCCTCTAGTGGTGACTCTAAAAATCTATATGTAGTGAGCTCCCTCTAGTGGTGGATGTATAAATCTGAATGTAGTCAGCTCCCTCTAGTGGTGACTGTATAAATTTGTATGTACCCCGGCAAAATTTTTGCTTTCTTGGCCTTGTTTCAGAGAATATGAATGACTAGATGGTGGCCCGATTCTAACGCATCGGGTATTCTAGAATAGGTATGCGGCCGACCGGGCGCAATCAGCAGAGCGTTGTTTAAATTTGGCACCAAAATCGCTGATTGGTCGCGGCCGGCAACCGCGACTAATCAGCAAAACGGTGTTTAAATTTGGCGGCAATATCGGTGATTGGTCGCGGCCGCCACCCGTGACCAATCAGCGAACTGTGTTAGTGAGGACCGGAGAGCTTGTTTAAATTTGGCGATAAAATCGACCAATCAGTAGAGCGGTGTTTAAATTTGGCAGCAATCTCGCTGATTTGTCTCGGCCGGCTGGCGGCCGCGACCAATCAGCAGAGCGGCGTTTAAATTTGCCGCCCATCTCGCTCATTGGTCGCGGCCGCCCACCGCGACCAATCAGCACAGCGGCGTTTAAATTTGCCGCCCATCTCGCTCATTGGTCGCGGCCGCCCACCGCGACCAATCAGCACAGCGGCGTTTAAATTTTGGGCCCATCTCGCTGATTGGTCGCGGTAGTCGGCGGCTACCAATCAGCGTCGTATTAGTGTGGGCCCGGGAGCGGCGCTGCTTGTGCGGCTCCGTATTAGCGAGGACCGGGGCGCGGCGCTTCCTGTGCGGCTTCTTCTGCTGCGAGAAGCCGGGAGATGAGCGGCTGCTCGCAGCAGAAGCATCCCGACCGGCGGCGCCGCTCCCCGGTCCTCCGTTCACACTTGCTGTCGGGAGATCAGCGGGCCAAGCCGCTGATCTTCCGACGTTAGCCGTATGGAGGTCAATGGCGCCGGTCGGGGTAGTTGTGCTGCTAGCGCCGCTCATCTCCCCGCTGCATCGCCGCTGAGCTCCGTCCGCCAGACGAGCCGCTAACGGCCGCCATCTTTTTTCAGAAATCCCGCGGCGCTGATTGGCCGCTGCCGGACCAATGAGCGACGCGGGATTTCCAGGACAGACAGACAGACGGGATAAGGCGATTATATATATATAGATAACAAAAAACCTTTTTCTCCACTCATGGTTATTGGTTGGGTGAAGCCATTTATTGTCAAACTACTGTGTTTTCTCTTTTTAAATCTTAATGAGAACCAAAAACATCCAAATGACCCTGATCAAAAGTTCACAGACCCCAGTTCTTAATACCGTGTATTGCCCCCTCTAACATCAATGACAGCTTGAAGTCTTTTGTGGTAGTTGTGGGTGAAGTTCTTTATTTTCTCAGATGGTAAAGCTGCCCATTCTTCTTGGCAAAAAGCCTCCTGTTCCTGTAAATTCCTGGGCTGTCTAGTATGAACTGCGCACTTGAGATCTCCCCAGAGTGGCTCAATGATATCGAGGTCAGGAGACTGAGATGGTCACTCCTGAACCTTCACTTTGTTCTGCTGTAGCCAATGGCAGGTCGACTTGACCTTGTGTTTTGGATCGTTGTCATGTTGGAACGTCCAAGTACGTCCCATGCGCAGCTTCCGGGAGGATGAGTGCAAATTTGCCTGATAACGTGCTGCATTCATCTTTCCTTCAACTTTTAACAAGTTTCCTGTGCCTTTGTAGCTCACACATCCCCAAAACATCAGCGATCCACCTCCGTGCTTTACTATAGGAATGGTGTTCCTTTCATCACAGGCCTTGTTGACCTCTCTCCAAATGTAACGTTTATGGTTGTGGCCAAAACGTTACATTTTGGTCTCATTACTCCAAATTACCTTGTTCCAGAAGTTTTGAGGCTTGTCTCTGTGCTGTATGGCGTATTGTAGGCGAGATACTTTGTGGCATTTGCGCAGTACTGGCTTTCTTCTGGCGACTCGACCATGCAGCCCATTTTTCTTCAAGTGCCTCCTTATTGTGCATCTTGAAACAGCCACACCGCTAGTTTTCAGAGAGTCCTGAATTTCAGCTGATGTTATTTGTGGGTTTTTCTTTGCATCCCGAACAATTTTCCTGGCAGTTGTGGCCAAAATTTTTGTTGGTCTACCTGACCGTGGTTTGTTTTTTACAGAGCCCATGATTTTCCATTTGTTAATCACAGTTTGAACGCTGCTGACTGGCATTATCAATTCCTTGGATATTTTTTGTATTCCTTTCCTGTGTTATACAGGAAACTACCTTTTCCCATAGATCCGTTGACAATTCTTTTGCTTTCCCCATGACTCACAATCCAGAAACATCAGTGGCTGGATGAAAGATGCAAGAGTCTGTCTGGATCCCAGAAACTCACTCAGCTTTTATGCACACACACTGATTACAAGCAAACAGGTCACAGGTGAGGATGTTACCTTTAGTAGCCATTCAAACCCATTTGTCAAATTCTGTGCATGTTATCAGGCCAAAATCACCAGGGTGTGTGAACTTTTGATCAGGGTTACTTGGATGTTTTTGGTGGTCATTAAGATTTAAAAAGAGAAAACACAGTAGTTTGACAATAAATGGCTTCACCCAACCAATAACCAGGAGTGGAGAAAAAGTTTTTTTGTTATCCCCTAAAGGTAGCTACAGTCAGATAGCATATTAGCATTTACATCTATGTCTAGTATGCAGAGAATTTGGAGTTTTGTATCAGTAACTACATTTGTTTGATGGGCAATGTAATATAATTTCTTTACCAATTAAATTACATATAAATCAATAATTCTAAGGATCAAATGAATCAAAGTTACTAAATGAAAAATCTGAAAATGTATAACATTCTGCTAAATTCATTAGAAGCCGACAACTGCGGAAGACAACTTGCATATTTGGTACAAAAAAACAAATATGTAAAAGAATTAGGCCATGTTCACACATTGCATTTTTTCAGCTTTTTTTTATGCAAATGTTCTGCTGCATTTTACAGGACCAGCAAAGTGAATAAGATTCCAAGAATCTCACGCACACTCCTTGGTTTTTGTTTGATCCATATTTTGTGCTTTGCAAGTTTTTTTGCACAATAGAGCTTGTCACTTCTTTCAGCGTTTTTCAGCATTTTTCACCCATTGGAAGTAATGGGTGGTGAAAAAACGCTGAAAAAAACGCCTCGTGTGAACATAACTATCAGGTTTTGCTGCGGTTTAGTGAAAAAAAGCAAGTACAGCAGTATGTGAAACTCATTTGTTTTTGTGATTCTAGAGTATGTGCACACGGTGCGTTTTTTATGCGTTTTTGATGCCATAAATCCGCTTGGATTTGGCCCTAAAAACACATTGCAAATCTTATCCCAGCATTTCCTATGAGATTTTGTGCACATGATCAGGATTTTTCCTTACAGAATGTGTGTTAAAAGAAGCAGCATGTCCATTCTTTGTGCGTTTTTGCCTGCGTTTTTCCTATACAATGCATTGGAAAAAACGCATTGCAAATCCCCAGTAAAAAACACATCAAAAACGCATGAAAACACATCAAGAGGTGCAGAGCCTTGCAGAAATTTCTGCAAGCAATTCCTGATCGTGTGCCCATAACCTTACAATCTTGTCTTGGTCACCTGAAATGGCAGATTGGATTAGAACAGTTTAATTAAATTAGTGATGTGTAAACATTGGTTGAGCTAGGTGTGAGATCGAACAATACCTGTGGCCCAGGAAGGTGTGAAATTAAACAATAACTGAGCAGATCACTGGCAGACCATAATGGGAAAATAAATAGTGTCCTGCAAACTCAATGCACTGCCAGTGTCTTAGAAAAACTATTCCTGAACAATTCACCCCCCCCCCCACTGTTACATTTGAAATTCTGCTTAATATTTCTTGCATTGGTGACCTGTGTTCGTGCTTCTGTGGTGGAAGCGAAGCTGAACTTTGGAATCCTGAAACATGCAACAAAAATCAAGGAAAAAAAAAACAAGCAAAATCCTGAACAAACCTTCCTGGCAAGAGATCAGGGGTTTTGCTGCAGAAAAAAAATGCTGAAAAAGCGCAATGTGTGAACACAACCTTAAAGATAAAAATAATGTTGATAAATGTACATGTGACATCATGGAGACAGAGGACGTGAAGACATATGTCAGCAACTATCTAATATCAACACTGGCTATAATGGGTCACTGGATCTTCAAAATGGGCTTGTCCTGAAGAGGTTAATTTAAAGGGAATGAGTTGGATAATAACAAATGAAGACAATGTTACAAATCCACATCAGTTAATGTCACATTGGCCGTGTATAATTCATCGATCACATCATTAGTTTCTCTGCAGCCGGTAAGACTGATATTACCATTCTGTATATTTCCTTTTAGGATATTTTTTGGAAGGATACTTTGATCATTGAGAAGAATGAGACCATTGTCCGGGCCTATGATGCCGTTCTCATGATAGCGCTGAACTCCTCCTATAGTTACATGTCTTTCACGAAGCAGGTGTACGAAAAGCTGAAGGGTCCCCCGTTCTATAGCGAGATCGAGGCAGAGGACCAGGTACCGGCTCAACCTACCAATAGGGACGTGATGTGATTATACACTGCAGCCAGCAGGTGGCACTGCTGCTATTAATTCCAACCAATGCACAGTTTAGATTTCTGTCTTCTGTGGTTCTCACAATGATTTCTCTGCTTTTGTAAAATGTTAGTCTGCAATGGGGGAGCAGTCACCAATCTTTCCTAAAGTCATCCATATTTTTATCGGAAATCCATTTTGCTGTTCATACAAACAATTTTCAGAGCTTTGTCTTTCCTGAAGAGGTTATGAAAAATTCTTGAAAGCAAAAAAAAAAAAAAGTTCATGTCACTTTTTTTTGAAGCGGATACAAATTAGACATCATATCAGAGGATTGGCTGCAAATAAGACTATGTGCACACAGAGTTTTCAAGGAGGGAGTTTGGAGTGAGGAAAAACTCCAAATCCTCTTCCAAATTTCAAAACTCTTCAAAAACTTTGAATTTCCCCTCAATTTCTGCTCAGAAAATTGAGATAAAAGACTGTGTGCACTGCAGATAGCCTAATGCTTCAGGAAAAAAAAAGTTTTCCAAAACTTTTCAAAGTCCTCCTCAGAAAAAGAAAAACTTTAAAAATCTCCCAAAACAGGAGGGTTTTCCATGTGAAAAACTTGTGAAATCTGTGTGTGAACCGAAACTTAGTCTCCATAGTTAGAGAATGCTAACTGCTTACATCTGTGTTGCAGATTAGCCCTTATGCCGCTTATCTTCATGATTCCGTCTTAGTATTTGCCTTGGGTTTGCGAGAAATTCTAAGGCGGGGACGAAATATCACCGATGGACGAGCCTTGGTGGAAAGCCTTAGAGGATACAATGAGACGCAGCTGTATGGTAAGGAGGCAGCAGACTGGGCGAGAGACTCGTCCTCCGAGCCTCAGCATTGGTGACATCTTTACAGGTGGCGGAATGCATGTACCTGTATGATGTACCTGTACCTGTATGATGTACCTGTACCTGTATCTGTATCTGTATGATGTACCTGTACCTGTATCTGTATGATGCACCTGTATCTGTATCATGTACCTGTATGATGCACCCGTATCTGTATGCTGTACCTGTATGATGCACCCGTATCTGTATGCTGTACCTGTATGATGTACCTGTACCTGTATGATGTACCTGTACCTGTATCTGTATGATATACCTGTATGATGTACCTGTATCTGTATGATGCACCTGTATCTGTATGATGCACCTGTATGATGCACCCGTATCTGTATGCTGTACCTGTATGATGTACCTGTACCTGTATCTGTACCTGTATGATGTACCTGTATCTGTATGATGCACCTGTATCTGTATCATGTACCTGTATGATGCACCCGTATCTGTATGCTGTACCTGTATGATGTACCTGTATGATGTACCTGTACCTGTATCTGTACCTGTACCTGTATGATGCACCCGTATCTGTATGCTGTATCTGTATGCTGTACCTGTATGATGTACCTGTATCTGTACCTGTACCTGTATGATGTACCTGTATCTGTACCTGTATGATGTACCTGTACCTGTATCTGTATGATGCACCTGTATCTGTATCATGTACCTGTATGATGCACCCGTATCTGTATGCTGTACCTGTATGATGTACCTGTATGATGTACCTGTACCTGTACCTGTACCTGTACCTGTATGATGCACCCGTATCTGTATGCTGTATCTGTATGCTGTACCTGTATGATGTACCTGTATCTGTACCTGTACCTGTATGCTGTACCTGTATCTGTACCTGTATGATGTACCTGTACCTGTATCTGTATGATGCACCTGTATCTGTATCATGTACCTGTATGATGCACCCGTATCTGTATGCTGTACCTGTATGATGTACCTGTATGATGTACCTGTACCTGTATCTGTACCTGTACCTGTATGATGCACCCGTATCTGTATGCTGTATCTGTATGCTGTACCTGTATGATGTACCTGTATCTGTACCTGTACCTGTATGATGTACCTGTATCTGTACCTGTATGATGTACCTGTACCTGTATCTGTATGATGCACCTGTATCTGTATCATGTACCTGTATGATGCACCCGTATCTGTATGCTGTACCTGTATGATGTACCTGTATGATGTACCTGTACCTGTACCTGTACCTGTACCTGTATGATGCACCCGTATCTGTATGCTGTATCTGTATGCTGTACCTGTATGATGTACCTGTATCTGTACCTGTACCTGTATGCTGTACCTGTATCTGTACCTGTATGATGTACCTGTACCTGTATCTGTATGATGCACCTGTATCTGTATCATGTACCTGTATGATGCACCCGTATCTGTATGCTGTACCTGTATGATGTACCTGTATGATGTAACTGTACCTGTATCTGTACCTGTATGATGTACCTGTACCTGTATCTGTATGATGCACCCGTATCTGTATGCTGTACCTGTATCTGTACCTGTATGATGTACCTGTATCTGTATGATGTACCTGTATGATATACCTGTACCTGTATGATGTACCTGTATGATGTATTTGTATGATTTACCTGTGCCTGTATGATATACCTGTATGATGTACCTGTATGATATACCTGTATGATGTACCTGTATGATGTACCTGTATGATGTACCTGTACCTGTATCTGTATGATGCACCTGTATCTGTATGATGTGCCTGTATGATGTACCTGTACCTGTATGATGTACCTGTATGATGTACCTGTACCTGTATGATGTACCTGTATGATGTACCTGTATCTGTATGATGTACCTGTACCTGTATGATGTATTTGTATGATGTACCTGTGCCCGTATGATATACCTGTATGATGTACCTGTACGATGTACCTGTATCTGTATGATGTACCTGTACCTGTATGATATACCTGTATGATGTACCTGTACCTGTATGATGTACCTGTACCTGCATGATGTACCTGTATGATGTACCTGTACCTGTATGATGTACCTGTACCTGTATGATATACCTGTATGATGTACCTGTATGATGTACCTGTACCTGTATGATGTACCTGTACCTGTATGATATACCTGTATAATGTACCTGTATGATGTACCTGTATGATGTATCTGTACCTGCATGATGTACCTGTATGATGTATCTGTACCTGTATGATGTACCTGTACGATGTACCTGTACAATGTACCTGTATGATGTACCTGTACCTGTATGATATACCTGTATGATGTACCTGTATGATGTATCTGTACCTGCATGATGTACCTGTATGATGTATCTGTACCTGTATGATGTACCTGTATGATATACCTGTATGATGTACCTGTACCTGTATGATGTACCTGTATGATGTACCTGTACGATGTACCTGTATGATGTACCTGCATGATGTACCTGCATGATGTACCTGTATGATGTACCTGTACGATGTACCTGTATGATGTACCTGTTCCTGTATGATGCACCTGTATGATGTACCTGTACCTGTACGATTTACCTGTATGATATACCTGTATGATGTACCTGTATGATGTACCTGTATGATGTACCTGTACCTGTATGATGTACGTGTATGATGTACCTGTATCTGTATGATGTACCTGTATGATATACCTGAATCATGTATCTGTATGATGCACCTCTATCTGTATGATGTACCTGTATGATGTACCTGTATGATGTACCTGTATGATATACCTGTATGATGTACCTGTATGATGTACCTGAATCATGTACCTGTATGATGTACCTGTACCTGTATGATGTACGTGTATGATGTACCTGTATCTGTATGATGTACCTGTATGATATACCTGAATCATGTACCTGTATGATGTACCTGTATGATGTACCTGTACCTGCATGATGTACCTGTATGATGTACCTGTATCTGTATGATGTACCTGTATGATGTACCTGTACCTGTATGATGCACCTGTATGATATACCTGAATCATGTACCTGTATGATGCACCTGTATCTGTATGATGTACCTGTATGATGTACCTGTATGATATACCTGTATGATGTACCTGTATCTGTATGATATACCTGTATGATATACCTGAATCATGTACCTGTATGATGTACCTGTATGATATACCTGTATGATGCACCTGTATCTGTATGATGTACCTGTATGATGCACCTCTATGATGTACCTGTATGATGCACCTGTATGATGTACCTGTATGATGTATCTGTACCTGTATGATGCACCTGTATGATGTACCTGTATGATGCACCTGTATCTGTATGATGCACCTGTATCTGTATGATGTACCTGTATGATGTATCTGTACCTGTATGATGTACCTGCATGATGTACCTGTATGATGCACCTGTATCTGTATGATGCACCTGTATGATGTACCTGTATGATATACCTGTATGATGCACCTGTATGATGTACCTGTATGATGTACCTGTATGATGCACCTGTATGATGCACCTGTATGATTTACCTGTATGATGCACCTGTATGATGCACCTGTATGATGCACCTGTATGATGTACCTGTATGATGCACCTGTATCTGTATGATGTACCTGTATGATGTACCTGTATCTGTATGATGTATCTGTATCTGTATGATGTACCTGTATGATATACCTGAATCATGTACCTGTATGATGTACCTGTATGATGTACCTGTATCTGTATGATGTACCTGTATGATATACCTGAATCATGTACCTGTATGATGTACCTGTATGATGTACCTGTTTCTGTATGATGTACCTTTATGATGTACCTGTACCTGTATGATGCACCTGTATGATATACCTGAATCATGTACCTGTATGATGCACCTGTATCTGTATGATGTACCTGTATGATGTACCTGTATGATGCACCTGTATCTGTATGATGTACCTGTATGATGTACCTGTATGATATACCTGTATGATGTACCTGTATCTGTATGATGTACCTGTATGATGCACCTGTATCTGTATGATGTACCTGTATGATATACCTGTACCTGTATGATGTACCTGTATGATGTATTTGTATGATTTACCTGTGCCTGTATGATATACCTGTATGATGTACCTGTATGATGTACCTGTACCTGTATGATGTACCTGTACCTGTATGATATACCTGTATGATGTACCTGTATGATGTACCTGTATGATGTACCTGTACCTGTATCTGTATGATGCACCTGTATCTGTATGATGTGCCTGTATGATGTACCTGTACCTGTATGATGTACCTGTATGATGTACCTGTATCTGTATGATGCACCTGTATCTGTATGATGTACCTGTACCTGTATGATGTATCTGTATGATGTACCTGTACCTGTATGATGTACCTGTACCTGTATGATGTATTTGTATGATGTACCTGTGCCCGTATGATATACCTGTATGATGTACCTGTACGATGTACCTGTATCTGTATGATGTACCTGTACTTGTATGATATACCTGTATGATGTACCTGTACCTGTATGATGTACCTGTACCTGCATGATGTACCTGTATGATGTACCTGTACCTGTATGATGTACCTGTACCTGTATGATATACCTGTATGATGTACCTGTATGATGTACCTGTACCTGTATGATATACCTGTATAATGTACCTGTATGATGTAACTGTATGATGTATCTGTACCTGCATGATGTACCTGTATGATGTATCTGTACCTGTATGATGTACCTGTACGATGTACCTGTACAATGTACCTGTATGATGTACCTGTACCTGTATGATATACCTGTATGATGTACCTGTATGATGTACCTGTATGATGTATCTGTACCTGCATGATGTACCTGTATGATGTATCTGTACCTGTATGATGTACCTGTATGATATACCTGTATGATGTACCTGTACCTGTATGATGTACCTGTATGATGTACCTGTACGATGTACCTGTATGATGTATCTGTACCTGTATGATGTACCTGCATGATGTATCTGTACGATGTACCTGTATGATGTACCTGTACCTGTATGATGTACCTGTATGATGTACCTGTACCTGTACGATGTACCTGTATGATATACCTGTATGATGTACCTGAATCATGTACCTGTATGATGTACCTGTACCTGTATGATGTACGTGTATGATGTATCTGTATGATGTACCTGTATGATATACCTGAATCATGTATCTGTATGATGCACCTCTATCTGTATGATGTACCTGTATGATATACCTGTATGATGTACCTGTATGATGTACCTGTATGATGTACGTGTATGATGTACCTGTATCTGTATGATATACCTGAATTATGTACCTGTATGATGTACCTGTATGATGTACCTGTACCTGCATGATGTACCTGTATGATGTACCTGTATCTGTATGATGTACCTGTACCTGTATGATGCACCTGTATGATATACCTGAATCATGTACCTGTATGATGCACCTGTATCTGTATGATGTACCTGTATGATGTACCTGTATGATATACCTGTATGATGTACCTGTATCTGTATGATATACCTGTATGATATACCTGAATCATGTACCTGTATGATGTACCTGTATGATGCACCTGTATGATGTACCTGTATGATGTACCTGTATGATGCACCTGTATGATGCACCTGTATGATGCACCTGTATATGTATGATGCACCTGTATGATGCACCTGTATGATGTACCTGTATGATGTACCTGTATGATGCACCTGTATGATGTACCTGTACCTGTATGATGCACCTGTATGACGTACCTGTATGATGCACCTGTATCTGTATGATGTACCTGTACCTGTATGATGTACCTGCATGATGCACCTGTATCTGTATGATGCACCTGTATCTGTATGATGCACCTGTATGATGTACCTGTATGATATACCTGTATGATGCACCTGTATGATGTAACTGTATGATGTACATGTATGATGCACCTGTATGATTTACCTGTATGATGCACCTGTATCTGTATGATGCACCTGTATGATGCACCTGTATGATGTACCTGTATGATGCACCTGTATGATGCACCTGTATCTGTATGATGTACCTGTATGATGTACCTGTATCTGTATGATGTACCTGTATGATGTACCTGTATCTGTATGATGTACCTGTATGATGTACCTGTATGATGTACCTGTATCTGTATGATGTACCTGTATGATATACCTGAATCATGTACCTGTATGATGTACCTGTATGATGTACCTGCATGATGTACCTGTATGATGTACCTGTATCTGTATGATGTACCTGTATGATGTACCTGTACCTGTATGATGCACCTGTATGATATATCTGAATCATGTACCTGTATGATGCACCTGTATCTGTATGATGTACCTGTATGATGTACCTGTATGATATACCTGTATGATGTACCTGTATCTGTATGATATACCTGTATGATATACCTGAATCATGTACCTGTATGATGTACCTGTATGATATACCTGTATGTTGCACCTGTATCTGTATGATGTACCTGTATCTGTATGATGTATCTGTATGATGCACCTGTATCTGTATGATGTACCTGTATCTGTATGATGTACCTGTATGATGTACCTGTATGATGTACCTGTATCTGTATGATGTACCTGTATGATGTACCTGTATCTGTATGATGTATCTGTATGATGTACCTGTACCTGTATGATGTACCTGTATCTGTATGATGTATCTGTATGATGTACCTGTATGATGTACCTGTATCTGTATGATGTATCTGTATGATGTACCTGTACCTGTATGATGTACCTGTATCTGTATGATGTACCTGTATGATGTACCTGTATGACGTACCTGTATCTGTATGATGTACCTGTATGATGTACCTGTATCTGTATGATGTATCTGTATGATGTACCTGTACCTGTATGATGTACCTGTATCTGTATGATGTACCTGTATGATGTACCTGTATGATGTACCTGTATCTGTATGATGTACCTGTATGATGTACCTGTACCTGTATGATGTACCTGTATGATGTACCTGTATGATGTACCTGTATCTGTATGATGTACCTGTATGATGTACCTGTATCTGTATGATGTATCTGTATGATGTACCTGTACCTGTATGATGTACCTGTATCTGTATGATGTACCTGTATGATGTACCTGTATGATGTACCTGTATCTGTATGATGTACCTGTATGATGTACCTGTATCTGTATGATGTATCTGTATGATGTACCTGTACCTGTATGATGTACCTGTATCTGTATGATGTATCTGTATGATGTACCTGTATGATGTACCTGTATCTGTATGATGTATCTGTATGATGTACCTGTACCTGTATGATGTACCTGTATCTGTATGATGTACCTGTATGATGTACCTGTATGACGTACCTGTATCTGTATGATGTACCTGTATGATGTACCTGTATCTGTATGATGTATCTGTATGATGTACCTGTACCTGTATGATGTACCTGTATCTGTATGATGTACCTGTATGATGTACCTGTATGATGTACCTGTATCTGTATGATGTACCTGTATGATGTACCTGTATCTGTATGATGTATCTGTATGATGTACCTGTACCTGTATGATGTACCTGTATCTGTATGATGTATCTGTATGATGTACCTGTATGATGTACCTGTATCTGTATGATGTATCTGTATGATGTACCTGTACCTGTATGATGTACCTGTACCTGTATGATGTACCTGTATCTGTATGATGTACCTGTATGATGTACTTGTATGATGTACCTGTATGATGTACCTGTACCTGTATCTGTATGATGTACCTGTATGATGTACCTGTATCTGTATGATGTACCTGTATGATGTACCTGTACCTGTATGATGTACCTGTATCTGTATGATGTACCTGTATGATGTACTTGTATGATGTACCTGTATGATGTACCTGTACCTGTATCTGTATGATGTACCTGTATGATGTACCTGTATCTGTATGATGTACCTGTATGATGTACCTGTATCTGTATGATATACCTGTATGATGTACCTGTATCTGTATGATGTACCTGTATCTGTATGATGTACCTGTATGATGTACCTGTATGATGTACCTGTACCTGTATGATGTACCTGTATCTGTATGATGTACCTGTATGATGTACCTGTATGATGTACCTGTATGACGTACCTGTATCTGTATGATGTACCTGTATGATGTACCTGTATGATGTACCTGTATGACGTACCTGTATCTGTATGATGTACCTGTATGATGTACCTGTATGATGTACCTGTATGACGTACCTGTATCTGTATGATGTACCTGTATGATGTACCTGTATCTGTATGATGTACCTGTATGATGTACCTGTATCTGTATGATATACCTGTATGATGTACCTGTATCTCTATGATGTACCTGTATCTGTATGATGTACCTGTATGATGTACCTGTATGATGTACCTGTATGACGTACCTGTATCTGTATGATGTACCTGTATGATGTACCTGTATCTGTATGATGTACCTGTATGATGTACCTGTATCTGTATGATATACCTGTATCTCTATGATGTACCTGTATGATGTACCTGTATCTGTATGATGTACCTGTATCTGTATGATATACCTGTATCTCTATGATGTACCTGTATCTGTATGATGTACCTGTATGATGCCACCTCTGTGCTGTCCTGCTGTGTAGGGGTGACCGGGCTGCTGAGCATCGACGAGAACGGAGAGCGCTTTATCGATTACTCGGTCTATGACCTGCAGCTGGTTGGCAACTTGACTCGCTTTGTGCCTGTTCTGCAATATGACAGCTACAGGAGAGAGATCAGGTATGTACATGTCTACACATCACAATGCAAAAAGTATGTGAACCCTGTCTGAATTCATCCACACATGGCTTCAGTAGCTTAGATCCGCATCCTAATAATTTATTTTACTTCTAATAATGCCCATAACTTCAGTCAGGTCTCAGATTGCTATAACAGTGCCCTGACAAAATGTGTTTTATATATATATATATATATATATATATATATATATATATATATACATACAGGGTGGGCCATTTATATGGATGCCCCTAAATTAAATGGGAATGGTTGGTGATATCAACTTCCTGTTTGTGGCACATTAGTATATGGGAGGGGGAAAACTTTTCCAGATGGGTGGTGACCATGGCGGCCATTTTGAAGTTGGCCATTTTGGATCCAACTTCATTTTTTTCAATGGGAAGAGGGTCATGTGACACATCAAACTTATTGAGAATTTCATAAGAAAAACAATGGTGTGCTTGGTTTTAACGTAACTTTATTCTTTCATGAGTTTTTTACAAGTTTATGACCACTTATAAAATGTGTTCAAAGTGCTGGCCATTGTGTTGGATTGTCAATGCCGCCCTCTTCCACTGATCACAACACCACAGAAGAAATGCCAGCACAGGCTTCCAGTATCCGTTGTTTCAGATGCTGCACATCTCGTATCTTGATGGTATGGTGTGGTATATGGGGTACAAAGATAGTGGGGTCATTCTTCATCAATGGAAACCTCAATGCCACTGGATATCTGACATTGCTCCATGATGATGTGTTTCCCTCTTTATGCACTGAAGATGGCACGTTCCCTGAGTTTTTCCAACGAGATGGTCACCACCACATTATGGGTGTCAGGTCCGAGCATTCCTACACGAACAGCTTCCTGGAAAGTGGATTGGTCGTCGTGGGCCAGTTCAATGGCCACCAAGGTCTCCTGATTTGACCCCCTTAGACTTTTAACTTTGGGGTCATCTGAAGCCAATTTTCTATGCTGTGAAGATACCAGATGTGCAGCATCTGAAACAACAGATACTAGAAGCCTGTGCTAGCATTTCTTCTGCGGTGTTGCTATCAGTGTGTCAGGAGTGGGAGAAGAGGGCGGCATTGACAATCCAACACAATGGCCAGCACTTTGAACATATTTTATAAGTGGTCATAAACTTGTAAAAAACTCATGAAAGAATAAAGTTACGTTAAAACCAAGGGCACCATTGTTTTTCTTATGAAATTCTCAATAAGTTTGATGTGTCACATGACCCTCTTCCCATTGAAAAAAACGAAGTTGGATCCAAAATGGCAGACTTCAAAATGGCCGCCATGGTCACCACCCATCTGGAAAAGTTTCCCCCCTCCTACATACTAATGTGCCACAAACAGGAAGTTGATATCACCAACCATTCCCATTTAATTTAGGTGTATCCATATAAATGGCCCACCTTGTATATACACACACACACACACACACATATATATGTGCTGTACAAGGCCTATATGTATATATTTATGTGCATATAGAAATAGCGATTATGGGGCCTAGGTAAACAGTGCCATACCGTGCCCAGATAAGTAATGCTATACTTGCCCAAATATATAGTGCCACATAATGCTCAGATAAATAGTGCTATAATGTGCCTAGATTAATACTAATACAGTGGAGAAAATAAGTATTTGATTCTCTGCTAATTTTGCAACTTTTCCCACCTACAGAGAATGGAGAGGGCTGTAATTTTTATCGTAGATACACTTCACCTGTGAGTGACAGAATCTAAAATAAAATCCAGAAAATCGCATTGTAGGATTTTTACATAATTAATTTGCATTTTATTGCATGAAATAAGTATTTGATCACCGACCAAACAGCAAGAATTCTGCCTCTCATAGACCTGTTAGTTTTTCTTTATGAAGCCCTCCTACTCTGCACTCATTACCTGTATTAATTGCACCTGTCTGAACTTGTTACCTGTATAAAAGACGCCTGTCCACACACTCAATCAATCACACTCCAACCATGGCCAAGACCAAAGAGCTGTCTACGGACACCAGGGACAAAATTGTAGACCTGCACAAGGCTGGGATGGGCTACAGGACAATAGGCAGCAGCTTGGTGAGAAGGCATCAACTGCTGGCACAATTTTTAGAAAATGAAAGAAACACAAGAGGACTGTCAATCTTCCTCGGTCTGGGGCTTCATGCAGGATCTCACCTTGTGGGGTAAGGATGATTCTGAGAAAGGTCAGGAATCAGCCCAGAACTACACGGGATGACCTGGTCAATGACCTGAAGAGAGCTGGACCATAGACTCAAACATTACCGTTAGTAACACACTACGCCGTCATGGATTAATATCCTGCAGGGCACACAAGGTCCCCCTGCTCACGCCAGCACATGTCCAGGGCAGGCCTGTTTGAAGTTCATCAATGACCATCTGGATGATCTAGAGTAGGCATGGGAGAAGGTCATGTGGTCAGATGAGACCAAAATACAACTCCACTCGTTGAGTTTGGAGGAAGAAGAAGAATGAGTACAACCCCAAGAACACTGTCCCAACCGTGAAGCATGGTGGGGGAAGCATCATATTTTTGGGGTTGCTTTTCTGCAAAGGAAATAGGACGACTGCACCGCATTGAAGGGAGGATGGATGGGGTCATGAATCGCAAGATTTTGGCCAACAACCTCCTTCCCTCATTAAGAGCATTAAATATGGGTCATAACTGGGTCTTCCAACATGACAATGACCCGAAACACACAGCCAGGGCATCTAAGGAGTGGCTCCGTAAGAAGCATTTCAAGGCCCTGGAGTAGCCTAGCCAGTCTCCAGGCCTGAACCCAATAGAAAATCTTTGGAGGGAGCTGAAACTCAATGTTGCCCGGCGACAGCCCCGAAACCTGAAAGATCTGGAGAAGATCTGTATGGAGGAGGGGGCCAAAATCCCTGCTGCAGTGTGTGCAAACCAGGTCAAGATCTACAGGAAACGTCTGACCTCTGTAATTGTAACAAAAGGTTTCTAGAGCAAATATAAAGTTCTGTTTTTCTATTGTATCAAATACTTATTTCATGCAATAAAATGCAAATGAATTATGTAAAAATCATACAATGTGATTTTCTGTTTTTATTTTTAGATTCTGTCTCTCACAGGTGAAGTGACCTACGACAAAAATTACAGACCTCTCCATTCTCTGTAGGTGGGAAAACCTGCAAAATCAGCAGAGAATCAAATACTTATTTTCCTCACTGTATATTCAGTTAAATAGTGCCATACATAGCCCAAACATACAGTAAGGTATAGAGTTTAGATAAATAGATCCATACAGTACCCAGATAAATAGTGCTATACTTGCCAAGGTATACAGTGATGTTTGGTGCCCAGATAACTAGTGCTATACTGTATGTACATCTATGGTGACATACATAGTACCATATGTTGCCCATATCAATAGTGCTACATTGTGCCCAGATAAATAATGCCATACAGTGCCCAGATAAATTGATCTATATTGTGCCCATATAAATAGCATTATACAGCACTAAGATTATATAGTGACGTACGATGCCCAGATAGTGATTATAGCTCCCAGAATAGGGATGTACAGTGCCCTCATACAGTAAATAGTGCTATACTGTTCTCAGATATATAGAAATATACAGTGGGTACGGAAAGTATTCAGACCCCTTTACATTTTTCACTCTTTGTTTCATTGCAGTCATTTGGTAAATTCTAAGAAGTTCATTTTTTCTCTCATTAAAGTCCACTCTGCCCCCATCTGGACTGAAAAAAAACAAATGTAGAAATTTTTGGAAATTTATTAAAAAAGAAAAACTGAAATATCACATGGTCATAAGTATTCAGACCCTTTGCTCAGACGCTCATATATAAGTCACATGCTGCTCATTTCCTTGTGATCCTCCTTGAGATGGTTCTACTCCTTCATTGAAGTCCAACTGTGTTTAATTAAACTGATAGGACTTGATTTGGAAAGGCGCACACCTGTCTATATAAGACCTCACAGCTCACAGTGCATGTCAGACCAAATGAGAATCATGAGCTTAAAGGAACTGCCCAAGGAGCTCAGAGACAGAATTGTGGCAAGGCACAGATCTGGCCAAGGTTACAAAAGAATTTCTGCATTACTCAAGGTTCCTAAGAGCACAGTGGCCTTCATAATCCTTAAATGGAAGAAGTTTGGGACCACCAGAAGTCTTCCTAGACCTGACCGTCCAGCCAAACTGAGCAATCATGGGAGAAGAGCCTTAGTGAGAGAGATAAAGAAGAACCCCAAGATCACTGTGGCCGAGCTCCAGAGATGCAGTAGGGAGATGGGAGAAAGTTCCACAAAGTCAACTATCACTGCAGCCCTCCACCAGTCGGGCCTTTATGGCAGAGTGGCCTGATGGAAGCCTCTCCTCAGTGCAAGACATATGAAAGTCTGCATAGAGTTTGCTCAAAAACACATGAAGAACTTCCAGTCTATGAGAAATAAGATTCTCTGGTCTGATGAGACGAAGATAGAACTTTCTGGTGACAATTCTAAGCGGTATGTGTGGAGAAAACCAGGCACTGCTCATAACCTGCCCAATACAATCCCAACAGTGAAACATGGTGGTGGCAGCATCATGCTATGGGGGTGTTTTTCAGCTGCAGGGACAGGACGCCTGATTGCTGTTGAAGGAAACATGAATGTGGTCAAGTACAGAGATATCCTGGATGAAAACCTCTTCCAGGGTCCTCTGGACCGCAGACTTGGCCGAAGGTTGACCTTCCAACAAGACAATGACCCTAAGCACTCAGCTAAAATAACAAAGGAGAGGCTTCAGAACAACTCTCTGACCATTCCTGACTGGCCCAGCCAGAGCCCTGACCTAAACCCAATTGAGCATCTCTGGAGAGACCTGAAAATGGCCGTCCACCAACGTTCACCATCCAACCTGATGGAACTGGCGAGGATCTGCAAGGAAGAATGGCAGAGGATCCCCAAATCCAGGTGTGGAAAACTTCATCATTCCCAAGAAGACTCATGGCTGTACTAGCTCAAAAGGGGGCTTCTACTCAATACTGAGCAAAGGGTCTGAATACTTATGACCATGTGATATTTCAGTTTTTCTTTTTTAATAAATTTGCAAAAATTTCTCCATTTCTATTTTTTTCCAGTCAAGATGGGGCAGAGTGGACTTTAATGAGGAAAAAATGAGCTTTTTAGAATTTACCAAATGGCTGCAATGAAACAAAGAGTGCCAAAAGTAAAGGGGTCTGAATACTTTCCGTACCCACTGTTTGGTGCTCAAAAAACAGTGCTATTTAGTGCCTATACAGTGTGGAGATAAATGGTGCTGTACAGTGCCTGGATAAATAATGTGCAGATTGCATGCAGAGACCATACGCAGTATATACAGTGCTCAGTGTCTGCCATCCATGGTCCTGGTGCACAATGAACCGAACATTGTGCCAATCACTGGTGCTGGCATTTATTACTGACAGGGCCATCGTAAAGCCAAGTGGTAGAATACTGCCAAACAATGCACAGACTGCTATTGTTTGCTCACAACAATGAGACATAGGTTTGCCCCATGACAATTTTCATATTTGGTAAACTTTATATATAGTGGGAACCCGACTCCAAAGAGAGACGGCGAAGTGTTATTGGGGTAAATGAAGGGTTAATGGTCTGGACGCGGCTCCTGTTTTCATATGATTTATAGGCATAGTAGTGCACGAGACACAGCACAGGGCAGGGATTGCACCGCACTCACCTACAGACAGGGGGCGCCCTAGAGGCTTAACCTGTAATCTAATGATGAGCTGACTATTGATATGTCGCCACTTTAGCCCCACAAGCGCCTTCTCCCAGATCAACTGGCCGGGAACGACTCGTCCTAAAGACAGACCGGACTGCGGGTTCCTCAACGAGCTCTGCAGAGTAACGATAACCAGTAAGTACCCGGATACCTAACCGTCCAGATACTGGACCATGAGGCGGGCAGGAATGGCTGAGACTATCAGCAGATTATAGAAAAGCCATAAATAATGTCTGGTAGGCGCACGCCGCTCTGTAATTCAGATGGCAAACATGACCGCCCCTTTAATAAATGCAGAAGGGCAGCGACTGCACAATGACGGGCGACACAAACACTCGCAACGCACCAATCACCCGTCTATGACATGTCCAATGTAATGTGGGAAAATCACGAACAACAGAATCCTAAATCTGACCGACAGTTACTTGTAATAATTAACCCTCTACATGCCTGGTTATTGCAGACATTCCTGTTCTTGCACTGATCATCACTCTCATCGTCACTGCTGTGGCCGGGCTCATTTTTGTGTATTACCTCCTGGTTCAGAAGGGGAAACTCAAGACACAGTTTAACAGCGATTTGTGGTGGCAGATTAAATATGAAGAAATTTCCATTCTCAAAGAATCCAAGGTGAGAGAAATCAGACTTACTCCCAGTACTATACTCCAGAGCAGCACTCACTATTCTGCTGGTGCATTCACTGTGTACATACATTACATTACTGATCCTGAGTTACCTCCTGTATTATACTCCAGAGCAGCACTCACTATTCTGCTGGTGCAGTCACTGTGTACATACATTACATTACTGATCCTGAGTTACATCCTGTATTATACTCCAGAGCTGAACTCACTATTCTGCTGGTGCAGTCACTGTGTACATACATTACATTACTGATCCTGAGTTACATCCTGTATTATACTCCAGAGCTGCACTCACTATTCTGCTGGTGCATTCACTGTGTACATACATTACATTACTGATCCTGAGTTACATCCTGTATTATACTCCAGAGCTGCACTCACTATTCTGCTGGTGGAGTCACTGTGTACATACATTACATTACTGATCCTGAGTTACATTCTGTATTATACTCCAGAGCTGCACTCACTATTCTGCTGGTGCAGTCACTGTGTACATACATTACATTACTGATCCTGAGTTACATTCTGTATTATACTCCAGAGCTGCACTCACTATTCTGCTGGTGCAGTCACTGTGTACATACATTACATTACTGATCCTGAGTTACATTCTGTATTATACTCCAGAGCGGCACTCACTATTCTGCTGGTGCAGTCACTGTGTACATACATTACATTACTGATACTGAGTTACATCCTGTATTATACTCCAGAGCTGCACTCACTATTCTGCTGGTGGAGTCACTGTGTACATACATTACATTACTGATCCTGAGTTACCTCCTGTATTATACTCCAGAGCTGCACTCACTATTCTCCTGGTGCAGTCACTGTGTACATACATTACATTACTGATCCTGAGTTACATTCTGTATTATACTCCAGAGCTGCACTCACTATTCTGGTGGTGCAGTCACTGTGTACATACATTACATTACTGATCCTGAGTTACATCCTGTATTATACTCCAGAGCTGCACTCACTATTCTGCTGGTGTAGTCACTGTGTACATACATTACATTACTGCTCCTGAGTTACATCCTGTATAATCCTCCAGAGCTTCACTCACTATTCTGCTGGTGCAGTCACTGTGTACATACATTACATTACTGATCCTGAGTTACATCGTGTATTATACTCCAGAGCTGCACTCACTATTCAGCTGGTGCAGTCACTGTGTACATACATTACATTACTGATCCTGAGTTACATCCTGTATTATACTCCAGAGCTGCACTCACTATTCTGCTGATGCAGTCACTGTGTACATACATTACGTTACTGATCCTGAGTTAGATCCTGTATAATACTCCAGAGCTGCACTCACTATTCTGCTGGTGCAGTCACTGTGTACATACATTACATTACTGATCCTGAGTTACATCCTGTATTATACTCCAGAGCTGCACTCACTATTCTGCTGGTGCAGTCACTGTGTACATACATTACATTACTGCTCCTGAGTTACATCCTGTATAATACTCCAGAGCTGCACTCACTATTCTGCTGGTGCAGTCACTGTGTACATACATTACATTACTGATCCTGAGTTACATCGTGTATTATACTCCAGAGCTGCACTCACTATTCTGCTGGTGCAGTCACTGTGTACATACATTACATTACATTACTGATCCTGAGTTACCTCCTGTATTATACTCCAGAGCTGCACTCACTATTCTGCTGGTGCAGTCACTGTGTACATACATTATATTACTGATCCTGAGTTACATCCTGTATTATACTCCAGAGCTGCACTCACTATTCTGCTGGTGCAGTCACTGTGTACATACATTACATTACTGATCCTGAGTTACATCGTGTATTATACTCCAGAGCTGCACTCACTATTCTGCTGGTGCAGTCACTGTGTACATACATTACATTACTGATCATGAGTTACCTCCTGTATTATACTCCAGAGCTGCACTCACTATTCTGCTGGTGGAGTCACTGTGTACATACATTACATTACTGATCCTGAGTTACATCTTGTATTATACTCCAGAGCTGCACTCACTATTCTGCTGGTGCAGTCACTGTGTACATACATTACATTACTGATCCTGAGTTACATCCTCTATTATACTCCAGAGCTGCACTCACTATTCTGCTGGTGCAGTCACTGTGTACATACATTACATTACTGATCCTGAGTTACATCTTGTATTATACTCCAGAGCTGCACTCACTATTCTGCAGGTGCAGTCACTGTGTACATACATTACATTACTGATCCTGAGTTACATCCTGTATTATACTCCAGAGCTGCACTCACTATTCTGCTGGTGCAGTCACTGTGTACATATATTACATTACTGATCCTGAGTTACATCCTCTATTATACTCCAGAGCTGCACTCACTATTCTGCTGGTGCAGTCACTGTGTACATACATTACATTACTGATCCTGAGTTACATCTTGTATTATACTCCAGAGCTGCACTCACTATTCTGCTGGTGCAGTCACTGTGTACATACATTACATTACTGATCCTGAGTTACATCCTGTATTATACCCCAGAGCTGCACTCACTATTCTGCTGGTGCAGTCACTGTGTACATACATTACATTACTGATCCTGAGTTACCTCCTGTATTATACTCCAGAGCTGCACTCACTATTCTGCTGGTGCAGTCACTGTGTACATACATTACATTACTGATCCTGAGTTACATCCTCTATTATACTCCAGAGCTGCACTCACTATTCTGCTGGTGCAGTCACTGTGTACATACATTACATTACTGATCCTGAGTTACATCTTGTATTATACTCCAGAGCTGCACTCACTATTCTGCTGGTGCAGTCACTGTGTACATACATTACATTACTGATCCTGAGTTACATCCTGTATTATACCCCAGAGCTGCACTCACTATTCTGCTGGTGCAGTCACTGTGTACATACATTACATTACTGATCCTGAGTTACCTCCTGTATTATACTCCAGAGCTGCACTCACTATTCTGCTGGTGCAGTCACTGTGTACATACATTACATTACTGATCCTGAGTTACATCTTGTATTATACTCCAGAGCTGCACTCACTATTCTGCTGGTGCAGTCACTGTGTACATACATTACATTACTGATCCTGAGTTACATCCTGTATTATACCCCAGAGCTGCACTCACTATTCTGCTGGTGCAGTCACTGTGTACATACATTACATTACTGATCCTGAGTTACCTCCTGTATTATACTCCAGAGCTGCACTCACTATTCTGCTGGTGCAGTCACTGTGTACATACATTACTGATCCTGAGTTACCTCCTGTAGATCTTTTATTATAAAAATGAAAAACATAACAATAATAATAACAGAAACATAACAAAATTAATAACCAGAAAATAAACAATGTAATGAACTGGTCCAGCCGCTCCCTCTCTCCTCACACACATATTATACATATATACACAATAATAACTACCTACACCATGACATCTGGTCCGGTTACCAAACAAATAATTACAATATAATAAACAATAACTGACAAATTATATACAAACTAATATATACACTTTTTAAAAAAAATAAAAAATAAAGTAAAATAAATACTAACTATACAAATATATACAAGACAAAACAAAACCCCCCACACTGGAGCCCACCAGTCCCTCCCCGGCACTGACCTGAGAGCTGGTCCTGCGCCTCATGCCTCAGTCCAACGTCCATAGGCCAGATCAGGCAGTGCCAGTTTTTCACCCAAATAACCAGTCTCCCACAAGATGAACCCACCTCCCCCCTTTTCCCTCCACCCAACCTAACACCTACACCCAAACCCATATATACAATATATACAGAAACAAACAATACAATAACCACAACTGATAAAGCCCAAGTTCGGCGCCTGCAGCCCTACATCACTGTCTACTGATCAATAAAACAAAAATCTATGGTGTCAGCAGCAGCCCACCACCAGGAGAAGAGATGACCAGACTAGGGCACACTAAAAGAAAAGCCCCTCCAGAGGAGAGCGGCCCTCCGTGTACCCAGTCTCTCATACTCCAGAGAACGCACCTTCACCAGGTCACCGAGTATGGTCCTAAACACATCGTCCACTGGGAGGATTTTCCGCTGCGTCGATACTAAGCACCGTGCGTTCCACGTGTGATACCTAACCACTGCGCTAACTAGAAATAAGGTGCAGCGGTCCCGACCACCCAGGTCCCCGAATGCTCCATAGGCCCATTCCGCATAAGAGAGACCGGCCAGCCGGGGCCAGCCAATGGAGGCGCCCACCCTGTTGTACACCTCTGTGTTAAAGGGACAATGAAGCAGGAAGTGGTCCATGCTTTCAAGCATGGTACCACAATGCTCCCGAGGACAGTTCCTGTCCTCAGAGCTCCTACACTTCAGATTGTCCCTCACACACAGTTTCCCATGGAAGCAGCGCCAAGCCAAGTCCCAAACCTTCGAGGGGATCCTGATAGAATTCAAAAGATGCAGACCCACCCCAAGATCCCGACTTGGGCAATCCCTGAGCGCCAGAGGCCTCTGAAAATGGGTCAACAGAACCCTTTTGTCAAGGAGCTTCCCTGGCAGAGTCCTGACCTCCCACATTCCCAGACCCCACCAGCGAATTACCTTCAGAACCACGGTAGCGTAAGCCGGGAGATGTCCATGCAGTGTGCGGAGATCCTTCACTTGCCCTCCTGTCTCCCATTCCTGGAAGAAAGGCTGAAACCATCCCTTACAGGAGAATACCCACGGAGGAGCCCTCTCTTTCCAGAGGTTTGCAATATTGATCTTAATGAAGGTATTCACAAGGAATACCACAGGGTTGACCATACCCAACCCTCCTAGTCTCCTCGTATGGTAAGTAACCTCCCTCTTGACCAGGTTCAGTCTATTCCCCCATAACAGTTGAAAGAACAAACTGTAGACCCGAGTCCAGAGAGGCTCCGGCAAGATGCACACACTGCCCAGATAGATCAGCAAAGGGAGCAGGTAAGTTTTGATCAGGTTTACCCTTTCCCTTAGGGTCAAAGACCAACCCTTCCATTGGTTCACCTTCTGAGTGGCGATCTCTAGCCTGCTGTCCCAATTTTGTTTGGGGTAATCCCCCTGGCCAAATTCGATGCCAAGAACTTTTGCAGAGACTTTGGGTTCTGGAAGGGTGTCCAGGAGATCAAAACCAGGATCTCCTCCTCCCAGCCAGAGACTCTCACACTTATCCCGGTTGATCTTAGACCCGGATGCCTCCGAGTAGCGATTTACCTCTGACATCAGCCATTCTGCCTCCCCATCAGAGGAAACAAAAACGGTGACGTCATCGGCATACGCCACCACTCTCAGAGTGGCTTCCGGTGCTGCCCGGTCCATCCCGATCCCAGCCAACGGTCCACGCTCCACCCTCCTAAGAAGTGGGTCAATCGCAAACACGTACAGTAGCGGGCTCAAGGGACAACCCTGGCGAACACCACACCCAACCTCAAAAGAGCTGCCAATCCAACCGTTCACAAGCGGGAAACTCTCTGCCCCAGAGTACAAGGTCTTAAGCCAATCAACAAACCCCCCCGGCAGGCCATACCTCAGAAGGACAGACCAGAGGTACTCATGATTAACCCGATCAAACGCTTTTGCCTGGTCCAATGACAGCATGTACCCCTTCCAGTGGCCAGCCCTACCCTGCTCCACCGCCTCTCGGACACAGAGTACAGCACTAATTGTACTGCGGCCTGGAACAGAGCAATGTTGGGCCCCCGAAAGGAGCTGGGGTGCAAATTTCACCAGCCGATTAAACAGCACCTTTGCCAAAACCTTCCTGTCTGCATTGAGAAGCGCTATGGGACGCCAATTCTCAATGCAAGATGGGTCCTTACCCTTTGACAAGATGATCAGGGCAGACCTCCTCATTGACTTTGGCAGAGTGCCCGAGGAAAGACACTCATTGAATACCTCAGTCAAGAGGGGAACCAAGGCGTCCTTAAAGGTCTTATAGAATTCAGATGTTAAGCCATCCGGACCGGGAGATTTCTTCAGGGCAAGCCCTTCAATCGCCAACTTAACTTCCTCTTCCCTGATCATCTCTGTCAAAACGCCAAGAGAGGGGTCTACCCCTGGTTCGGGGATGGCTTCAGCCAGAAAAGCCGGCATCTCATCCCAATCCAGATCCCTCTTCCCCAAGAGGTGCGAGTAGAAGGATCTGACGACCTCCAGGATCCCTGATCTGGATCTTTTCAGGGACCCCGCAGTGTCAACCAGTCCTGTAACAACTTTACTATTCACTGACATCTTGCAGTTTCTATAAGGGTCGGGCGAGCGGTACTTCCCGTAATCCCTCTCAAAAACCAAAGATGCGTGTCTATCATACTGACACCTCATTAGCAAAGATTTCACTCTGGAGATCTCCTCGCGGCTACCTCCAGTTGAGACAAGATGCTCGAGTTTCCTCCTCAGGCCCTCATACAGGCGGTACCTGTCCAGGCTCCTGAGGCTCGAGAGCTGGCGGAAGAATCTCGCCACCCTTTTCTTAAACATCTCCCACCACTCTGACTTACTACTACAAAGATCCAGTAAGTGTACCTGGCTCTGAAGAAAATCCTCAAAGGACTGTCTTATCTCCGCTTCTTCCAAGAGAGACGAATTGAGCCTCCAAAAGCCTCTTCGCATCCGGGGGGTCTCTGTAACATTCAGGGAAAACAAAATCAAACAGTGATCGGAGAACTCCACCTCAATAACAGATACTGCTGAAGAGACGGCTTCCTCCTTTAAATAAAACCTGTCTATCCTGGACCTACAGTTACCTCTGTGATAGGTGAACCCATCGTGGCCTGCGGTGTGCCGGATGTGGACATCCACCAGGCGAGCCTCACTAGCTATACTATTAAGGGCGACGCTATCATAAGTCAGCTTGTCTCTGGAACCTCCTCTATCCCGGGGCCTCGTGACAGTGTTGAAGTCCCCTCCAAAGACGACCTGCCGACTCGTAAAAAGGTAGGGCTTGATCCTCATAAAGAGACACTTCCGGTCCCATTTAGATTGGGGACCATAGATGTTAATGAGCCGAAGCTCTTGTCCCTTCATGAGGACATCTAATATCAGGCACCTCCCCATTTCTAACTCAATAACCCGTCGGCATTCTACCGGTGCGGTAAAAAGGACCGCCACTCCGCTATACGGCTCGGCCGCAAGAGACCAATAGGAGGGCCCGAGTCTCCACTCCCTCTTAGCTATAAACACCTCTGCCATATTTGGCAGCCTGGTCTCTTGCAAAAAGAAAATGTCAACTTCAACCCGGCTGAGAAAATCAAAGGCCGCAAATCTAGCCATATTTGACTTAATGCTGGCGACATTAATGGACGCCAGCGTCAACGGAGTGGGTACCGGCATCATTGGTGATTGAGTTAGACGGCTTTCCTCTTCCCACTCCCCTTATCCTCTGCCTCAGAGGAGGAATCCTTCCCCCTCTTTAATGACACAGAGGTGTCCATTCCCACATTTTTCCTTCTTTTTTCGTCCTCGTCTCCGGACTCTGGGCCAGTCCCTCCCCCCAAGGACCTTGCATCCCCAGGAGAAGGAGACTCGGCGCCCCCTGTAAGCTCCGCTGAAGCCGGAACCTCACCCTCAGCCTCCTCCTCAGAGGAAGAGATGTTATCAAGGGCTTGGAACCGGTTAGAAAGACCAACTAGAGGGGAGTCGGTTTTACCTTCCTTAGGTACTTTGGTCAGAGCGGGAGAAGATGTTTTATCTCCCTTCTTTCTCTTCTTTTTGGTGCCGAGCTTACGCTTGTGCTCTAGCCACCGATTATTATCCTCATCCATACTTTCATAATGGGAGGATTCTGAAGCAGAGGCAGTTTCCTCCCTGTGGATCCTCCTGACCTCCTCATCCAACTCATCATCCCTCGGGGCCTCAGCAGCAACACTGGCAACCAGGACAGGGGCTGCCCCAGTAGTCTGGGGCTCGCCCCGTTCCCTCTCCTGTCTGCGCTTGTCTAGACGCCTCAGCTGGGCAGGCGTCTTTTTATTGCTTTTCTTCCCTGGCCCCTCAGCTCCCCCACCCCTGCTAGTCCCCTCTCCAGCAGAATCGGCCTCACGGCTTACTCCCACCGGGGTCTCGACTGCATTAGCAAAGGAGCGAGGACAACGGCTGAATGGGTGGCCTAACTTACCACACAGGTGGCACCTTATCTCCACACAAGAGGCGGCAAGATGGCCGACACCCCCACACAACGCGCATTTCTGCACGGTGCAGTTTGCACTGAAGTGTGTGGGGTCGCCGCACCTGTGACAGAGCTTCGGTTGCCCCTGGTAGAAGACCAGGATACGATCCCTACCCAGGAAGGCAGACGATGGAATGTGGGCAACCGTACCACCTGAACGCTTAAGTTTTACCATAAACGTCCAGGCCCCTGACCAGATACTAAACTCGTCGCGGTTTTTCTTTGGCATCTCCACCACCTCTCCATACCGACCAAGCCACGTCATGATGTCATAGCAAGAAAGCGACTCGTTACGAGTCATCACGGTCACTTTCTTGATCTGGTTTTGGCGAGACACTGCCTGAACGGCAAAGTCTCGCCAGCCGGGCTCATTTTTTGCCAACTCATAATTCGCCCAGAAGAGCTCAAGCCCCTCCGGCCGAACAAAGCTGACATCAAACTCAGGCGTGGAATAGGGATGTATCAAGGCGTAGATGTCAATCGCCTTGAAGCCCATCCTCAGCAGGAGCTCCACAACTTTAGACTTTGGCGGACATGCATCACTGCCCCTCCACCGAAGACGGACTACATTCCTACGCACACTGCCTGACCCGGCTGTTGGGAGGGACCACACTGTATCTCCCCCTTTTTGCTCTCGGAAGGCCCCGAGGCCATGCCTCTCTATCCAGAAGGATAGATCAACCTCTCGACCCTCTACCATTAGTGATCTCTCCCCCTTCTTTAGAGCCTCCAGAAGGCGCCGTTGCAACATGCCGTCCCCAAAGCCCGGAGACGAGGAGGATGCCCTATTTGCCCCGGAGGTGACACTGGCATAACTCTGGACAGGTGTTGCCACCCCCGGGGGGGCAACCGGACCAGTGACCACATCAGCCCCAACAGTATCACCATTACCCACCTCCATCTCACCCTCCACCAAACCAGCAACCACACCACTAGACAATGAATTATCCTCATTCACCTCCACCACCACATTCATTCCTGCTGGACCAGTAACAATGGTGGATGACCTTTTGACCTCCGCATCAGGCACAAGGGGCTCAGTCACCTCCATAGAACTGGAGGCGACCTCACCCCCGGTCTTATGTGTGCCCTCCACATCATTGGTCGGTAATTTCCGCTGTTTGGCATTTGGTATAATGTGCCACTGATCTCTAGCTGCAGTTAGGCGCCGCTGATCTTTAGCATCAGGATCTTCCAGACCAGCGACGCCAACACAAAATAGCACTTTGGTGGGAGGACCGGAACGCTCAGCCCCAACTGCCCCCTCACACTGCCGCCGCTTCTCAACTATGTGATCAGCGGCAACAGCATTCAGAGGCGCCGAGGCTACCGGAGCTGCCCCCGACACCGGGCTGCTCCCCCCTCCCACTGAGGAGCGCACCACAGCATCGTGGCCTGATGGAACGCCCGCCGCCGGGCCGCCATCACTGTCCAGCCTCTCGGCTGATGCACCCCCTGCTACGTCCCCACTACTACAAGCAGAGACGGAGCTCTGCGCCTCACTACCGCGCTCTGTAATCTCCCCGCGCCTTTGCACCGGATCCACAGCAGAACCCGGGCTGGGCAACGGGGCTTATACAGCGAGCTGAGCCTGCCGCCGACTCAGGGGGTACAGGGAGGGGGGCATATACGTATCTTACCGCTTCCTGCAGCTTTGGCTTGGTCTTCTTTGCCTTTTTGTGGCCCCCAGGTGCCTCTTCTGGTAGATCATCACCAAGATGAAAGTTTTGGAGGCACACTGGGGACTCCAGGAGCTTAATCTCCACCATTAGCGCCCCTCCCTGGCCGCTGCTGTCACTGTCCTCCCCAGAGCCGGCAGAACTGCGACCGGATGTCACTGTCGCCTGTCCTGCAGGGAGCTCGCTGCATGTGGCCTGCGGGTGACTTTGCAGGCTGCCAGGTGGGGCTTGCTGCTGGTCATCATCACTCTCATCATCCACCTGGCTCTCAGGCTGCAGCCCTATCTGCCTTTGCTCTCTGGTATCAGCCATTTCTCTAAAGCGGTCTTCATTTATAAGTTTTTCTTTGAAAGGACCACTCTGCTCCCTGATGGTGGCTTTCCTATGTTCCAGGCTTTGAATTTCACTGCTCAGTCTTTTTACCTAGGCTTGGAGCTTGGCCTTCCTTGGTTTGGAGGCCCCCGCAGCTTTGGCGTTTGTGCAGCGCAGCTCCTCCCGGAGCCTCCTGATGAGCTTACTGGCATCTTCATACTCACGGAGGTGGATCATGACCCGGGAGGCATAGGTGGACACAGACTCCCGGGGTCCCTGCAGCGCCCACCCCCCCTCAGGGAGGTCGGCCTCACCTCCGTGAGCACTCAGCTTTCCTCCGGAAGGAGCGCAATCTTGCATGCCGCTGTCAGGCTTTTCCTCCATGCTGGAAGCCTTGCGGCTTCTGGGGGTCTCCACAATCCCGGGGGGGAGTAGGAGCCACATTGCTGCGACTCCTGGTGCAGCATCTCACCCCCGAGTCCTCTGATGTGCAGGCCGGTTGCTGGTTTCTTCTGCCCCCCGCCGGCCTGGTTCGGGAAGCAGAAGCCTGGGACTTGGCTCCATCACTCATCCCAGAAACCCGCTCCCTCCCTGGGAAAGAGAGAAAGCAGGTCCCCAGGTGGAGAGGTGTTGGTTTCTCAGAGATCAGGAGCTCACAGCAGGATCTGCAGCCACCACACCCGCAATCACCACACTGACTAGCAGCTGATCAGAGCTGCACTCACTATTCTGCTGGTGCAGTCACTGTGTACATACATTACATTACTGATCCTGAGTTACATTCTGTATTATACTCCAGAGCTGCACTCACTATCCTTCTGGTGCAGTCACTGTGTACATATGTGACATGCAGAAGTAGTGCTGTTGCTTTAAAAGCATTCAGCAACTATTAGAAGTAACACAAGCACAGGAAACAGGAAGTGTTGTGCTCCAGAAGCATCCAGCAACTAGAGGGGTTAACACAGTCACAGGAGAAGTGTTTTAGCATAGCCCCAGGGGGATTGTGGGGAAGTTGTTTACTGTCTGGCTGGAGCCAAAGAGAAAGGTGGTGTGTTATCTGTATCTCACAGAAGCGCCCCTGCTAGTGAAAAGGATTCAAGTCTGGAGTGAAGCTAAGCTCAGGTCAGGTAGAGTTCCTGAACTAGCAGCGCAGAGTATCCTCAGGCTGAAATTTAAGCACTGTAAGAAATGGTGTCACAGGGATCATCTCCCTCAGCAACCCCCCCTCCTCCATCTCACTGTGCTGTAAAGAATGCTGTGTTCATTAATGTGCCTTTGCATTAGAACGGTGCTGTCCTGTACTACTGGGAAGACTGTGAACTGCTGTGCTGCTAAGGAAACTGTACTGTTTGTCACTGGAGCCTGTTGTTCATATGACTTAACTTGCACTGGCTGTGCGGCTTCTTATTAAATGCTACTGTTCTACCGTTTATGAGGACTCTTGTCAAGTGTGTCTGGTCAGTAAGTGAAACAATCTACATGTCTGTGCCTGAGGGTCAATACCCCTGTGTGCCTGAGAGAAGCTTCAGCACATGGTCTATGGTCGCCCTGAGTAACGGTTCCCCCAGGATTCCAAAGAATTCATGTAACCTGTCTCCCCCCTATCTGAACCTAGCGGCGTGCATGTAACACATAGCAGTTATGTACTTAGGTAATGTAATGTTTCTATAATGTATGCCGCGGGCTTTGCTGTCACTTCTGTGTTTGTCCAGGATATGGCTGACTGTTTTCAATATCAACCAGCGTTAAATAAATATAGAGAACCCTGTAGAGAAAATACAAAATATCCTACAAACTGACGCTGGGTCACAGCAGCCCCCCATGACCCTGTACTGGAAGCTTTGGTGACATCTGTGGATTGCATGTCTTATATAAACTATGGATGTCTTGATGTGGGGGGCGAGAGTGAGACCCCTTCCTCCTCCTCTTCCTTCTAATGTTGGATGAAGCTTTTTCTGTTGGGTATATGGATGATGTACATGATCTTGTCCCACCTCCCTGCCTTCCACAGACACCCTCGAGTACTCCATCCAAAAGGGCGGGGAGTCTGGGATCCAGCGCCATCATTTCCAGCAATCAGAGCTCCGCATTCACTGACAGGCAAGGAAAAGAGCGGTTCTACTCCACCATCGGAGTTTACCAGGTAACCAGCACGCTCTCATGCAACGGGCGTCGTGTAATCATCTTCTGTTACATCATGTCTTATCCTCCAGTCACCTCCAGAGCTGCAGCGACTATTCAGCTGTTACATCGTGTCCTAACCTCCAGTTGCCTCCAGAGCTGCATTCACTATTGTGCTGTAACATTGTGTCTTATCCTTCAGTCATCTCCAGAGCTGCAGTCACTATTCTCCTGTTACATCAAGTCTTATCCTCCAGTCACCTCCAGAGCTGCACTCACTATTCTGCTGTTACATCATGTCTTATCCTCCAATCACCTCCAGATCTGCACTCACTATTCTGCTGTTACATTGTGTCTTCTCCTCCAGTCACATCCAGAGCTGCACTCACTATTCTGCTGTTTCATCAAGGCTTATCCTCCAGTCACCTCCAGAGCTGCACTCACTATTCCACTTTGCATGTGCTTCTCACAAAATTAGAATATCATCAAAAGGTTAATTTATTTCAGTTCTTCAATACAAAAAGTGAAGCTCTTATATTATATAGAGTCATTACACACAGAGGGATCTATTATATAGAGTCATTACACACAGAGTGATCTATTATATAGAGTCATTACACACAGAGGGATCTATTATATAGAGTCATTACACGCAGAGGGATCTATTATATAGAGTCATTACACACAGAGGGATCTATTATATAGAGTCATTACACACAGAGGGATCTATTATATAGAGTCATTACACACAGAGGGATCTATTATATAGAGTCATTACACAGAGGGACCTATTATATAGAGTCATTACACACAGAGGGATCTATTATATAGAGTCATTACACACAGAGGGATCTATTATATAGAGTCATTACAAACAGAGGGATCTATTATATAGAGTCATTACACACAGAGGGATCTATTATATAGAGTCATTACACACAGGGATCTATTATATAGAGACATTACACGCAGAGCGATCTATTATATAGAGTCATTACACACAGGGATCTATTATATAGAGTCATTACACACAGAGGGATCTATTATATAGAGACATTACACGCAGAGCGATCTATTATATAGAGTCATTACACACAGGGATCTATTATATAGAGTCATTACACGCAGAGCGATCTATTATATAGTCATTACACACAGAGGGATCTATTATATAGAGTCATTACACACAGAGGGATCTATTATATAGAGTCATTACACACAGAGGGATCTATTATATAGAGTCATTACACACAGAGGGATCTATTATATAGAGTCATTACACACAGAGGGATCTATTATATAGAGTCATTACACACAGGGATCTATTATATAGAGACATTACACGCAGAGCGATCTATTATATAGAGTCATTACACACAGGGATCTATTATATAGAGTCATTACACACAGAGGGATCTATTATATAGAGTCATTACACACAGAGGGATCTATTATATAGAGTCATTATACACAGAGGGATCTATTATATAGAGTCATTACACACAGAGGGATCTATTATATAGAGTCATTACACACAGAGGGATCTATTATATAGAGTCATTACACACAGAGGGATCTATTATATAGAGTCATTACACGCAGAGATATCTATTATATAGAGTCATTACACACAGAGAGATCTATTAGAGTCATTACACACAGAGGGATCTATTATATAGAGTCATTACATACAAAATGATCTATTATATAGAGTCATTACACACAGAGGGATCTATTATATAGAGTCATTACACACAGAGGGATCTATTATATAGAGTCATTACACACAGAGGGATCTATTATATAGAGACATTACACACAGAGGGATCTATTATATAGAGTCATTACACACAGAGGGATCTATTATATAGAGTCATTACACACAGAGGGATCTATTATATAGAGTCATTACACACAGAGGGATCTATTATATAGAGACATTACACGCAGAGCGATCTATTATATAGTCATTACACACAGAGGGATCTATTATATAGAGTCATTACACACAGAGTGATCTATTATATAGAGTCATTACACACAGAGGGATCTATTATATAGAGTCATTACACACAGAGGGATCTATTATATAGAGTCATTACACACAGAGGGATCTATTATATAGAGTCATTACACACAGAGGGATCTATTATATAGAGTCATTACACACAGAGGGATCTATTATATAGAGTCATTACACACAGAGGGATCTATTATATAGAGACATTACACGCAGAGCGATCTATTATATAGAGTCATTACACACAGGGATCTATTATATAGAGTCATTACACACAGAGGGATCTATTATATAGAGTCATTACACACAGAGGGATCTATTATATAGAGTCATTACACACAGAGGGATCTATTATATAGAGTCATTACACACAGAGGGATCTATTATATAGAGTCATTACACGCAGAGGGATCTATTATATAGAGTCATTACACGCAGAGGGATCTATTATATAGAGTCATTACACACAGAGAGATCTATTATATAGAGTCATTACACACAGAGGGATCTATTATATAGAGTCATTACATACAAAATGATCTATTATATAGAGTCATTACACACAGAGGGATCTATTATATAGAGTCATTACACACAGAGGGATCTATTATATAGAGTAATTACACACAGAGGGATCCATTATATAGAGTCATTACACACAGAGGGATCTATTATATAGAGTCATTACACACAGAGGGATCTATTATATAGAGTCATTACACACAGAGCGATCTATTATATAGAGTCATTACACACAGAGGGATCTATTATATAGAGTCATTACACACAGAGGGATCTATTATATAGAGTCATTACACACAGAGGGATCTATTATATAGAGTCATTACACACAGAGCGATCTATTATATAGAGTCATTATACACAGAGGGATCTATTATATAGAGTAATTACACACAGAGGGATCTATTATATAGAGTCATTACACACAGAGGGATCTATTATATAGAGTCATTACACACAGAGTGATCTATTATATAGAGTCATTACACACAGAGGGATCTATTATATAGAGTCATTACACACAGAGGGATCTATTATATAGAGTAATTACACACAGAGTGATCTATTATATAGAGTCATTACACGCAGAGGGATCTATTATATAGAGTCATTACACACAGAGTGATCTATTATATAGAGTCATTACACACAGAGGGATCTATTATATAGAGTCATTACACACAGAGGGATCTATTATATAGAGACATTACACACAGAGGGATCTATTATATAGAGACATTACACACAGAGGGATCTATTATATAGAGTCATTACACACAGAGGGATCTATTATATAGAGACATTACACACAGAGCGATCTATTATATAGAGTCATTACACACAGAGAGATCTATTATATAGAGTCATTACACACAGAGGGATCTATTATATAGAGTCATTACACACAGAGGGGTCTATTATATAGAGTCATTACACACAGAGGGATCTATTATATAGAGTCATTACATACAGAGGGATCTATTATATAGAGTAATTACACACAGAGGGATCTATTATATAGAGTCATTACACACAGAGGGATCTATTATATAGAGTCATTACACACAGAGTGATCTATTATATAGAGTCATTACACACAGAGTGATCTATTATATAGAGTCATTACACACAGAGCGATCTATTATATAGAGTCATTACACACAGAGGGATCTATTATATAGAGTCATTACACACAGAGGGGTCTATTATATAGAGTCATTACACACAGAGGGATCTATTATATAGAGTCATTACATACAGAGGGATCTATTATATAGAGTAATTACACACAGAGGGATCTATTATATAGAGTCATTACACACAGAGGGATCTATTATATAGAGTCATTACACACAGAGTGATCTATTATATAGAGTCATTACACACAGAGTGATCTATTATATAGAGTCATTACACACAGAGCGATCTATTATATAGAGTCATTACACACAGAGGGATCTATTATATAGAGTCATTACACACAGAGGGATCTATTATATAGAGTCATTACACACAGAGTGATCTATTATATAGAGTCATTACACACAGAGGGATCTATTATATAGAGTCATTACACGCAGAGGGATCTATTATATAGAGTAATTACACACAGAGTGATCTATTATATAGAGTCATTACACACAGAGGGATCTATTATATAGAGTCATTACACACAGAGGGATCTATTATATAGAGTCATTACACACAGAGGGATCTATTATATAGAGTCATTACACACAGAGGGATCTATTATATAGAGTCATTACACACAGAGGGATCTATTATATAGAGTCATTACACACAGAGCGATCTATTATATAGAGTCATTACATACAAAGTGATCTATTTCAGGTGTTTATTTCTGTTAATGTTGATGATTATGGCTTACAGCCAATGAGAACACAAAAGTCATTATCTCAGTAAATTAGAATACTTTATAACAACAGCTTGAAAAATGTAAAATCGGAAATGTCTGTTCAGGTAGGTGGTGATTTCCCGTTCTCTATCCTGTCCTGAACCTTTCCTATATAATCAATAGCTCAAGTTTGGTAAAATAATAAAGATGTTTAATAACAAGAAAAATAAGATAATAATAAGACAATTCAATTAACAATTTTACAATAGAACCTTTCTTCAATGTCCTCTAATTAGAGAAAATACAAATACAAGTATAAGTATAAGTATACAGTTATATGAAAAAGTTTGGGCACCCCTATTAATCTTAAGCTTAATGTTTTATAAAAATAGGTGTTTTTGCAGCAGCTATTTCAGTTTGATATATGTAATAACTGTTGGACACAGTAATGTTTCTGCCTTGAAATGAGGTTTATTGTACTAACAGAAAATGTGCAATCTGCATTCAAACAAAATTTGACAGGTGCATAAGTATGGGCACCTCACCAGAAAAGTGACATTAATATTTAGTAGATCCTCCTTTTGCCTCTAGTCGCTTCCTGTAGCTTTTGATGAGTTCCTGGATCCTGGATGAAGGTATTTTTGACCATTCCTCTTTACAAAACAATTCCAGTTCAGTTAAGTTTGATGGTCGCTGAGCATGGACAGCCCTCTTCAAATGATCCCACAGATGTTCAATGATATTCAGGTCTGGGGACTGGGATGGCCATTCCAGAACATTGTAATTGTTCCTCTGCATGAATGCCTGAGTAGATTTGGAGCGGTGTTTTGGATCATTGTCTTGCTGAAAGATCCATCCCCTGCGTAACTTCAACTTTATCACTGATTCTTGAACATTATTGTCAAGAATCTGCTGATACTGAGTGTAATCCATGCGTCCCTCAACTTTAACAAGATTCCCGGTGCCGGCATTGGCCACACAGCCCCAAAGCATGATGGAACCTCCACCAAATTTTACTGTGGGTAGCAAGTGTTTTTCTTGGAATGCTGTGTTTTTTTGCCGCCATGCATAAAGCCTTTTTGTATGACCAAACAACTCAATCTTGGTTTCATCAGTCCACAGGACCTTCTTCCAAAAAGAAATTGGCTTCCCCAAATGTGCTTTTGCACACCTCAGCCGACTCGGTTTGTGGCGTGCTTGCAGAAATGGCTTCTTTCGCATCACTCTCCCATACAGCTTCTCCTTGTGCAAAGTGCGTTGTATAGTTGACCGATGCACAGTGACTCCATCTGCAGCAAATTGATGCTGCAGCTCTCTGGAGGTGGTCTGAGGATTGTCCTTGACTGATCTCACCATTCTTCTTCTCTGCCTTTCTGATGTTTTTCTTGGCCTGCCACTTCTGGCCTTAACAAGAACTGTCCCTGTGTTCTTCCATTTCCTTACTATGTTCCACACAGTGGAAACTGACAGGTTAAATCTCTGAGACAGCTTTTTGTATCCTTCCCCTGAACAACTATGTTTAATAATCTTTGTTTTCAGATCATTTGACAGTTGTTTTGAGGAGCCCATGATGCCACTCTTCAGAGGAGATTAAAACAGGAGAACAACTTGCAAGTGGCCACTTTAAGTAGCTTTTCTCATGATTGCATACACCTGGCTATAAAGTTCAAAGTTCAATGAGGTTACAAAACCAAAAAAAGTGCTTTAGTACGTCAGTAAAAAGTAGGTAGCAGTATTTAAAACAAGAAAATGATAAGGGTGCCCATACTTATGCACCTGTCAAATTTTGTTTGAATGCAGATTGCACATTTTCTGTTAGTACAATAAACCTCATTTCAAGGCAGAAACATTACTGTGTCCAACAGTTATTACATATATCAAACTGACATAGCTGTTGCAAAAACACCAATTTTTATAAAACATTAAGTTTAAGATTAATAGGGGTGCCCAAACTTTTTTCATATAACTGTACTTAGCAACGATCCTTCATGGCAGAAAGAGAGAGAGAAAGATAGTCTTGACTCTACTTCATTTATACTAAAGATTTCACATCCACACCCACATACAGCCCACCACATACAGCCCACCACATACTGCCCACCACTCCGCCCTTATTCTCCGGTATCTTCTGTGGCAAATACAGAACAAACACCACAAGCATTGTGTAGGCCATAGACAGGATGTCTACCTCAGGAGCAATGGTATATAATCCAAATCCACAGGGGCAGTGTACGTATGTAGATTACCATAGGTGACAAACAGGATCTGTATTCAAGATCACCACAGCAGGTGTGTGTACCTGTATCATCCAAAAGGCTGGGGGACCCATACTCATTCCCTATGTAGATGCAACCTTTACTTTATCACTAATACAAAGGATGGCACACAAAGAACACCGGCCTTCTCGCCTAACAGGTTCACAGCACTGTATCTAGTTCCTCTTGATAGAGTCCTGGAAATATCCAGCACTCATAAATCCAATACAGAGTTCAGTCATTCCTATGATATATATATTGTACCTGTTGACCTCCAACATTCAGTAAATGCACTCAGTCAAGCTCCTTTTGCATCAATTACTGCATCAATGCGGCAATGTGGCATGGAGGGATCAGCCTGTGGCATGGAGGCGATCAGCCTGTGGCTGCTGAGGGGTTATGGAAGCCCAGGTGGCTTTGATAGCAGCCTTCAGCTCGTCTGCATTGTTGGGTCTGGGGTCTCTCATCTTCCTCTTGACAATACCCCATAGATTCTCTAGAATAGATTCTCTATGGGGTTAAGGTCAGACGTAGTGATGAGCGAGCATGCTCACTACTGCTCCTTCCTCGCCTGAGCATCTCACTGCTCGAGATGCTCAGCGCTGCTCGGCGGGAGCTCGGGTCTCCTCCCTGCATGTTTGGCGCTCTTTAGAGAGTCAATGAACATGCAGGGATTGCCTGCCACTCACTGTAATGCCTCAGCCATGTACAGACTATATTAGAGACAGATATCCATCTCAACAATCAGTCCTTCTGAGGACTAATCCATCTGCAGAGATATCAGGCAGGGAGTGTATATAGGCAGGCAGGCAGGGTATATAGCAGACTGCAGTACATATAGCACAAGAGGCTCCATTCCAGTTCTGTCAGCTGCTGCTGTTAGATATTTCTAGAAATAGGCCCAGGTCTCAGGGGCCAGGAATACTTTTTTTTAATCTTAATTAGTGTTGAACGAACATGCTCGACACTGCTCGGTACTCGCCCAAGCATCACGCTACTCAGGATGTTCGGCGAGCACCGAGCATTTCCGGGTTACTTGGGCGGGAGCTTGGGTCTCCGCCCTGCATGTTTGGCGCTCTTTACAGAGCCAATGAACATGCAGGGATTGCCAGCCAGTCACTGTAATGCCGCAGCCATGTTGGTTGTGGGCATTACAGTGATTGGCTGGCCGCACAGCGTCACCTCGAGTATTTAAAACCGGGCGCCGCCATCTTGGACACAGTCGCTCCAGATCAGACGGTGTAGGGACAGCGCTGCTGAGCTAGGGAGTGATTTTTCCTGCGAAATAGTTAGTGTAGGGTCTGTAAAGGCTGCCAGATCAAACAAACAGTTCTTCTCAGGACTAATATCCATTCCAGATATCAGGCAGGCAGGCTGTATAGGAGACGCAGTGGTTATACCAGCAAACGCTGTATTACAGTCCTGTGTGCTCCTGGTTCTGAAATTGCTGGACTTAGCTCCAGGTCTCGGGGGCCCGTAAAAATCCTTTTTTTTCATCTAAATCCTCTTTTTTTTCCCTCCTACACATTGTACAAATACCCGTCTTATTAACCTATTGGTGTCCCCCCCAAAAAAGTGTGTCTCTGATTTTTCAGACACAAATATATCTGTTGAAAAGAGTCTGGTATAGGCCACAGAAACAGAAGTGTGGTTTTGCAGCTCCACTGGTCAAATCTCTGTAGTATCCAGTTTTGGGCCTTTGGTATCTAAAAAAAACCAGTTTGAGTGTGTCGCTCACTGTTCAGCCGCAAATCTATATATTTAAAAAAGTCTGGTATACACCAGTAAATTAAAACTGTGGTTTTGCTGTTCCACGGTAAAAAATCTCTATTATCCTGTTTTTCGCTTTTTTTGCCTTAAAAAAAACAGTAGTGTCTCCTGACTGTTCTGACACAAAAATATATCTGTTGAAAATAGTCTGGTGTAGGCCCGACAAATCTCAGTGTGGTTTTACAGTTCTACAGGTAAAATCTCTGTAGTATCCAGTTTTGGGCCTTTGGTATCTAAAAAAAAACAGTTTGAGTGTGTCGCTCACTGTTCAGCCGCAAATCTATATATTTAAAAAAGTCTGGTATACACCAGTAAATTAAAACTGTGGTTTTGCTGTTCCACGGTAAAAAATCTCTATTATCCTGTTTTTCACCTTAAAAAAAACAGTAGTGTCTCCTGACTGTTCTGACACAAAAATATATCTGTTGAAAATACTCTGGTGTAGGCCCGACATATCCCAGTGTGGTTTTGAAGTTCTACGGGTAAAATCTCTGTAGTATCCAGTTTTGGGCCTTTGGTATCTAAAAAAAACCAGTTTGAGTGTGTCGCTCACTGTTCAGCAGCAAATCTATATATTGTAAAAAGTCTGGTACACCGCAGTAAATTAAAACTGTGGTTTTGCTGTTCCACGGTAAAAAAATCTCTATTATCCTGCTTTTCGCATTTTTTGCAGTAAAAAAAAAACAGTAGTGTCTCCTGAGTGTCCTGACACAAAAATATATCTGTTGAAAATAGTCTGGTGTACGCCTGACAAATCCCAGTGTGGTTTTGCAGTTCAATTGGTAAAATCTGTGTAGTATCCATTTTTGGGCCTTTGGTATCTAAAAAAAAAAACAGTTTGAGTGTGTCGCTCACTGTTCAGCCGCAAATATATATATTTAAAAAAGTCTGGTATATACACCAGTAAATTAAAACTGTGGTTTTGCTGTTCCACGGTAAAAAAATCTCTATTATCCTGATTTTCGCATTTTTTGCCGTAAAAAAAAAACGGTAGTGTCTCCTGAGTGTTCTGACACAAAAATATATCTGTTGAAAATAGTCTGGTGTAGGCCTGACAAATCCCAGTGTGGTTTTGCTGCTCTACGGGTAAAATCTCTGTAGCATCCAGTTTTGGGCCTTTGGTATCTAAGAAAAACAGTTTTAGTGTGTCGCTCACTGTTCAGCCGCAAATCTATATTTTTAAAAAAGTCTGGTATACACCTGTAAACAATAACTGTGGTTTTGCCATTTCACGGTAAAAAATCTCTATTATTCAGGTTTTGGTATTTTTTCCGTAAAGAAAAACAGTAATAGTTTCTCCCTGATTGTTCTGATTGTTTAAAAGATTCTGGTGTAGGCCAGAGAAATAGAACTGTGGTTTTCCTCTTCCACGGTTCTAATCTACTTTTATTACCCTTTTTCCATTGATAGTGCGAGTGTAAGCTATTTTACTTCCTTTACAATGGGCAAGGCGCGTGGCAAGGGACGTGGAACTGGACGTTCTGGTGATGGTGCGTGCAGAGGACGGGGCCGTGGCCAAGGTGAAAATGTGCCACAACCAACAGCCACATCTTCTTGCTCCCACTTCTTGACCGAATTACTAGGGAAGCACAGAACAACACCAGTACTGCGAACTGATCAGTGTGAACAGGTTATTAATTGGATAGCAGATAATACTTCCAGTTACCTGGGCACCACCACCTCCGGTCTGTCTTCCACACGGTCAACTCTTAGTAGCCGTGAGTCTCGACCGCATACTCCTCCTCACCCTGATGCTCCTTCCTCCCACCATGCCGAGTGTCGTCAGACAGCAATTGATCCCACACTTGGACACTCTGAAGAGCTGTTCACTGGTCCATTTCCATATTTGTGCCCCTCGCCTGCTACGCTTGAAGTGGTGGAAGAGGAGATCCCATGTAGCGATGCCCAAATATTTGAACAGCCACGGCCACAGGAAGTCGACGCTGGCAATTTGTTACAAGAGGTGGACGATGACGAGACACAATTGCCAGGAAGTGAGGAGGAGGATCGTGGTGCACAAGTGGAAGAGGAGGAGGTGGTGGATGATCTAGTAACTGACCCAACGTGGCAGGAGGACATGCAGAGTGAGGCCAGCAGCACACAGGGGGAGGGAGGCAGAGTACCCCAACAGGCAGGAAGAAACAGTGTGGTGGCCGCAGACAGAAGGCGGGCAACCGTTCCCCGTAACACCAACACGAGGGACGTTGCCAGTACAAGCGGTAGGTCTTCCAGAGTCTGGAATTTTTTTAAAGACTCTGCTGATAACCCCAAAAAGGCCATTTGTACCACCTGCCATGCCAGCATCAGTAGGGGTGACAAAACTACCAGCCTGACCACCACCAGCATGATCAGGCACATGGCAGCACAGCACCCGACTTTGTGGGGCGAACCCCAGGGTCCACGACCAGTGTCAATGGGTGTCACCACTGCTTCTTCCACAGTTGTGTGTGCAATAGAACCCCCTGTTGTGTGTGCAAGGCAATCCCCTGTCCATACTGCATGTAAAGATGCCCCCTCCTCTCAGTCTTCACTTGTTATGGCAGTTTCTCAAGAAACAACATCAACGTCCATGTCCACATCCCACTGCAGCGTTCAATTGTCCATATCCCAGACCTTTGAACGAAAGCGGAAATTCGCAGCTAACGCCCCACAGGCCACAGTCCTAAATTCGCACATTTCACGACTGCTTGCGTTGGAAATGCTGCCTTTTAGGCTGGTGGAGATGGAATCCTTCCGCAACCTTATGGCGGTGGCCGTCCCTTGGTACTCGGTCCCCAGCCGACACTATTTTGCCCGGTGTGCCATCCCCGCACTACACAAGCACGTGTCCCAAAACATCTGCCATGCCCTCAACAACGCAGTTACTGGGAGAGTCCACCTGACAACGGACAGGTGGACAAGTGCTTGTGGCCCGGGACGGTACATCTCCCTGACGGCACACTGGGTAAACATAGTGGAAGCCGGGACCCAGTCGGACCTTGGGACGGAATACATTCTCCCCACACCGAGGATTGCGGGCCCTATGTCAGTCGGAGTTGCCCCCACAGTGTACAGCTCCTGCGCATCCTCCTCCTTCTCCTCCTCATGTTCAGCCTCCATCTCAGATAACACCACATCAGTTACAAGCTGGAAGCACTGCAGTACTGCCTCCGCCAAGCGGCAACAGGCTGTGCTGAAACTCATAAGCTTAGGTGAGAAACCTCACACTGCTTGTGAGTTGTGGACTGCTGTGAAAGAGCAGGCAGATCTGTGGCTGAGACCGCTGAACCTACATCCCGGCATGGTCGTGTGTGACAATGGCCATAACCTGGTGGCGGCTCTGAGGCGAGGCGAGATCACACACGTACCATGCCTGGCTCATGTGCTTAACCTCGTGGTTCAGCGGTTTCTTAAATCGTACCCCGAGTTGCCAGATCTGCTTGTGAAAGTACGCCGCCTGTCAGCTCATTTTCGCAAGTCAGCTACAGCTTCCGCCGCCCTTGCTGTGTTGCAGCAGTGTTTGCAGCTTCCGGCACACCGACTGGTGTGTGATGTCCCCACACGTTGGAACTCTACCCTCCACATGTTGCAAAGGATTTGTTGTTACAACTCTCCTGTTAGTTTTTTTTTAGTTTGCTGGTCACATGACCATTTTGCCTATTTAATCCGGCTCCGCCCTCCTGGCTTTGCTGGACTTCATTTGTATTTACTACTGTTGAGCTAGCTTGTTGCTCTGTTGCCGTTCTCTGTTAGTTTTGCTAGGTCTTCTGACCTCTATGCTTTTTGCTGTGTGTTTGTCTTTGACTGCTACTATTTCTGCTAGGAGGTGTCCAACTTATCCCAGTCCCTAGATCTTGTAGGGATCCCTCCCCCACATCTATAGGTCTGCGTTCAGACTAGCCGAGGACTTTAGCAGGTCTGATCGCAGGATCAGGTTCCCCGTTACATCGTAGGGATCTAGTTTAGTTCTATTGTAGGGACAGATCTCCTGCCTTTTCTTAGTTTCTGTAGCAGATCATAACAGTAAGTCCAGCCATAAAAAAAATAAAGGGAAAGGATTTTCTCTGGGGAAAGACCTCTAGTTTTCCATCTTGATCTCGGTGCAAGATTTGGCTCAACGCTTGCAGGGACTCTCTCTGGAGGTGACCAAGCTCCAACAACACGTGAGTAGCTGCCCTGGAGCGCATTTTGTGGAACCAAAGGTACGTCTGCCTGATCTATTTTTTGGCGAACAACAAGATTTTTTTTCTTTTAAAAATGCTTGTCTATTATATTTTCGTTTGAGACCCGGATCCTCTGGTGATGAATCACAGCGCATAGGGTTCATAATGTCACTTTTGCGCAAAGATCCTCAGGGATGGGCCTTCTCTCTCCAACCTAGTGATCCGTGCTTTAGATCAGTGGATAGTTTTTTTTCTGCTTTGGGTTTGTTGTACGATGATCCTGATCGTGTCTCATCTGCTGAGTCTGAATTAAGACGTTTGAGGCAGGGATCAGGTAACGTGGAAAAATATTGTTCTCACTTCCGTCGGTGGTCTGCCCAGGTGGGGTGGAACGATTCAGCTTTGAAAAGCTTGTTTCTTGCAGGGCTAGGTGAAAGGGTAAAGGATTTACTGATTGCTTATCCCACACCTGGAAACTTGCAGGAGGCAATGCAATTAGCTATACGGGTGGACAGGAGACTGCGTGCAAGGGTTAATGAGAGCAAATCCTCTGCTATGTCAGCTTCGAGTCCTGAGAGGTTCAGTGCTGACAATAATGAGCCGATGGAAATTGGGGCGATGGCACCCCGCTCTCAGGAAAAAGACCGCCGACTTTCTGAAGGCTTGTGTTTCTATTGCGGAAATTCTGGTCATTTTATTAAAAGCTGTGTGCTTCGTAAGAAGAAAGAAAAAAAAATGGTCAGTCATGCCCGTATTGCCTGTTTAAATTCTAAGGGAGTATTCCTATCTGCCACTACTGCTGCTCAGGATGAATTAATTGAATTTCGGGTATTTGTGGATTGTGGATCTACTCTGAATGTGATTGATGGGGGATTCTTGGAAAAACTTAGATTAGAACCTAAAACTTTGTCATCCCCTATTGCTGTGGTTTCTGTCGATGGCTCTCCCTTGAAGAGTGTTACTCACAAGGTCTGTGAATTTCCCCTCACTATTAATGGTATTCATCAAGAGAATTTGGATTTGGTGGTATTGGATAATTTGCCTTCTCCAGTAATATTGGGGTTACCCTGGTTAAAATTGCACAATCCTGTACTGGATTGGTCTACCAATGAAATTAAGTCCTGGAGCCCTAAGTGTTATGACAAGTGTTGTAACGGGCGCATTGCTGCTGTGGATAGAGGGGAATTACCTGTACCTATTCAGGATTTTTGGAGAGTTTTTTCTGAGGAGGAGTCGCAGGTTTTGCCCCCCCATAGAGACTATGATTGTACCATTGAATTTGTCCCTGGAGCAACTCTTCCTAAGAGTCGTTTATTTAATCTTACTATTCCTGAGAGGAAGGCTTTGGAGGAATACATACAGACAAGCTTGGCCGCCGGTCACATTAGGCCTTCCAAGTCTCCTGTGGCGGTTGGATTTTTTTTTGTAAAAAAAAAAGATGGTGGTTTACGTCCTTGTCTGGACTTTCGTGAGATTAATAAAATTACTGTACGCAATCCTTACCCACTGCCATTGATTCCTGATTTGTTTAACCAGTTAGTGGGGGCCAAGTGGTTCTCTAAAATTGATCTCCGGGGGGCATATAATTTGTTGCGCATGAAGGAGGGTGATGAATGGAAGACTGCTTTTAACACTCCTGTGGGTCATTTTGAGAATCTAGTTATGCCTTTTGGTCTCACCAATGCTCCAGCATTTTTTCAGAATCTTATTAATGACATCCTTGCACCTTTAATCGGCAAAAATGTGGTTGTGTATTTGGATGACATTTTGATTTATTCGCCGGATCTGGAGTCTCATTGGCGGAGCGTACGTGAGGTATTACAGTTATTAATGGACATTTCGCTTTTTTCTAAGCTGGAGAAATGTGAGTTCGCTGTACAGAGAATTAGTTTTTTGGGCTACATTATCTCCAGTGAAGGTTTTGAGATGGACCCGGTTAAAGTTCAGGCTGTGCAGGAATGGCCTAGGCCTATTGGTTTGAAATCGATACAGAGGTTTTTGAGTTTCGCCAATTATTACAGAAAATTCATAAAAAAAATTTCTATTATTGTCAAACCGCTGACCGATCTCACTAGGAAAGGTGCTAATGCGGTTCAGTGGACTTCTGAGGCCATTGAAGCTTTTGTGTATCTCAAGGAGAGGTTCACCTCTGCTCCCATCCTTATGCAGCCTGATGTGACTAAGCCGTTTTTGGTTGAGGTTGATGCTTCTTCGGTGGGGGTTGGTGCGGTGTTGTCTCAGGAAAACAAGGATGGAGTACATCCCTGTGCCTTTTTTTCAAAAAAATTTTCCGAGACTGAACTGAATTACGATATTGGTAATCGGGAATTGCTGGCGATTAAACTCGCATTTGAACACTGGCGTCACCTCTTGGAAGGTGCTGATTTTCCAATTCAGGTTTTCACTGATCATAAAAATCTGATCTATCTTGATGCTGCCAAGCGCTTGAATGCCCGTCAGGCTAGGTGGGCACTTTTTTTCTCGCGGTTTAATTTTTCCGTTACTTACATCCCGGGTACCAAGAATGTTAAAGCGGATGCTTTGTCTCGCAGCTTTTCTCCCATGGTCGGTGTTGAGGAGGAGGAGGAGACCATTTTACAAGAAGGTGTGGTGATTGCTGCTTTGGACTCCGTTTTGGAGGATGAGATTCTTAAAGCACAGGAGAATGCCCCATCTAACACTCCCCATGGGAGGTTGTTTGTGCCTAGGACCTTTAGGAGAGATTTGTTTGTTGAGTGTCATGAGTCTCGGTTGGCAGGTCATCCAGGAATTTCTGAGACCAAGAGACTTGTGGGTCGCAGTTTTTGGTGGCCTGGATGGCAGAAGGAAGTCATTAAGTGGGTGCGCCAATGTACTGTGTGTGCTAGATCCAAGTCTTCGCATGCTCCTGCTGCGGGGTTGCTTTGCCCTCTGGAGGTTCCTAGTGCACCTTGGACACATCTGGCTATGGACTTTATTACTGACCTTCCTCCCTCTGAAGGTTTCACGGTCATCTGGGTGGTCGTGGACCGTTTTAGCAAGATGTGTCACTTGGTTCCCTTCATCAAACTGCCTTGCGCTAAGACACTCGCTAAGGCCTTTGTCAAGGAGATTGTCAGACTACATGGTGTTCCTACTGACATTGTTTCTGATAGGGGACCTCAGTTCGTGGCTCATTTTTGGCGTGCCTTTTGTGACAGGTTGGGAGTTCATTTGTCGTTTTCATCCGGATATCATCCTGAGTCTAATGGCCAGACAGAAAGGAAGAACCAGGATGTTGAGCAGTTCTTGCATTGTTTTGTGGCAGACAATCAAGAGGGGTGGTCTGAGTTTCTGCCACTTGCTGAATTTGCTCTTAACAACCATACATCCTCTTCTGCTGGGTGTTCGCCTTTTTTTTGTTGTTCTGGGAGACATCCGTCTTTTGGGTCATTTTCCAAATTGGTTTTGGCTGTGCCTGAGGAGGAGAGTTTTTCCGGTGATTTGGAGAGAGTTTGGACGGATGTGCGTGGTAATCTTCAGGAGGCTAACAAAAAATCTAAGAGGTACTTTGATAGGAAACGGCAAGAGGTTTTGTTTGCTGTTGGTGACATGGTTTGGTTGTCCTCTAAGAATCTGCGATTGAGGATTCCTTCTAAAAAATTGGGTCCCAAGTTCGTAGTGCCCTTTAAGGTACTTCAGATAGTTAACCAATCTGCTGTTAGGCTGGAGGTTCCTACGTCCTGGAGGATTAATCCGGTGTTTCATGTTTCTCTGTTGAAAAAAGCTGATGTGTCGGATGGTGACGCCTCTGCCACTGTTCCTCCGGTGGTGGAGGACGGGAATATGAAATTTCCCGCATCCTAAATTCTAGACGGTATAGAGGGAGTTTGCAGTATCTCGTCGCTTGGAAGGGTTTCGGACCTGAGGATAACTCATGGGTGAGGGCAGATGATGTTTCTGCCCCCCAGACTTGTCCGAGCGTTTCACAGGAGGTTTCCTGGTAAGCCTGGGCCTAGGGGATCCGGAGGATCCTCTTAGAAGAGGGGGTACTGTTACAACTCTCCTGTTAGGTTTTTTTTTTTAGTTTGCTGGTCACATGACCATTTTGCCTATTTAATCCGGCTCCGCCCTCCTGGCTTTGCTGGACTTCATTTGTATTTACTACTGTTGAGCTAGCTTTGTGCTCTGTTGCCGTTCTCTGTTAGTTTTGCTAGGTCTTCTGACCTCTATGCTTTTTGCTGTGTGTTTGTCTTTGACTGCTACTATTTCTGCTAGGAGGTGTCCAACTTATCCCAGTCCCTAGATCTTGTAGGGATCCCTCCCCCACATCTATAGGTCTGCGTTCAGACTAGCCGAGGATTTTAGCGGGTCTGATCGCAGGATCAGGTTCCCCGTTACATCGTAGGGATCTAGTTTAGTTCTATTGTAGGGACAGATCTCCTGCCTTTCCTTAGTTTCTGTAGCAGATCATAACATTTGTGAGCAGAAGAGAGCAGTTGTGGAGTACCAGCTGCAACAAGGCTGTCGATATTCAGGTCAGACTCCACACTTAAGACCTCAGGAGTGGACCTGGATGTCTGACATATGTACCAGCCTGACAAACTTTGAGGAGGCCACCAAGATGGTGAGTGGCGATGACGCCATCATTAGTGTCAGCATCCCACTTGTCTGTCTTTTGCAACGCTCTCTGCAGAGTATTAAAGAGGAGGCATTGCAGCCAGAGTATGATGAGATGGATCAAGAAGCCGTAGCGGGAGATTACACACAGCCCAGCCTCATCTCATCCCAAAGTGCATTGGGGGACAATGAGGGAGAGGAGGAGGAGGAGGAAGAACAGGAGCTGGTATCATGCGCTGTAGAGGGTAGTACCTGTACAAGTGTCATACCGTCAGTTCAGCGTGGGTGGCCTGAGGACAGGGGGAGGAGGATGAGGACAGCATGGTCAGTCGTCATCTTGGTGAGGACACGGAAATCTTGCCCGTTACCAGTCTGGCATGCATGGCTGACTTTATGTTACGCTGCCTTAACCGTGACCCTCGCGTTCTCAAAATGTTGGGTGACAGTCATTACTGGTTGGTAACACTTCTAGACCCCCGCTACAAGGAGAACTTTCACTCTCTTATTCCTGAGGTGGAGAGGTCTACAAAAATGGGCCAGTACCAGAAGGCCCATGCTGCAGAACTGTTAAAAGAATTCCCATCTGAACACGCTAGCGGCAGAGGTCACAGTTCGTTGGCCAACCAAAGCGTACAAGCGAGAGAGACGCAACTCCAATCCAGCAGAGGCAGGGGAACACTGTCAACGTTCTTGGACAGTTTTCTCAGACCCTGAGGCACGGGGTACTCTCACAAGGAGTGGAAAGTTTCAAAAGATGGTGAAGGAGTACCTTGCCGACCGTACCAGCGTCCTCCATGATTCCTCTGTGCCTTTTAATTATTGGGTATCCAAGCTGGACACTTGGAATGAATTCGCTCTGTACGCCTTGGAGGTCCTGGCCTGCCCTGCCGCTAGTGTGTTATCGGAGCGTGTTTTTAGTGCCGCTGGGGGAATTATAACTGATAAGCGCACTCGCCTGTCAACTGACAATGCTGACTAGCTGACCCTTATCAAAATGAACAAGGGCTGGATTGGGCCAGACTTCTCATCACCACCAAATGACAGCAGAGTAACATAAAGTCAAATCCACTGTGTTATTTCGGGAGGTGTATTCACATGCACCGCTTCACACCCACACATGGGAATGCGCTTCCTCATTTCGACTGTTTTATGTTCTTCTCCTTATCCTCAGCCTCTACCACCACTATACCACCAGGGTGACCGTGGTCCGTGTTGCCATTATTGAAAGTTCCTCCGTCCTTATTTTTTTCAGCTTTTGCTTGGAAGGCATAAGCAAAGACTGTGGGAGACCCACTCCCCAATAATGGGAATACTATTTTTAAGATGCTGTACTGTATTGCTCTTGTAAGGGGCATTAAAACCGTCTTGTTATACCACTCTGACCTCCACGTCTCTTCTGAGGGGCATTAAAACCGTCTTGTTATACCACTCTGACCTCCACGTCTCTTGTAAGGGGCATTAAAAGTGTCTTGTTATACCACTCTGACCTCCACGTCTCTTATAAGGGGCATTAAAACCGTCTTGTTAAGCTACTGGGACCTCCACGAGTCTTCGAACGGGCATTGCATTTCCTCATAATTTTTGGATGCTTTTGACGCGCCCCTGGGCCTGTGTCGCGCTGCGTTGCGCACGCGGGAGCTTACCCGGAGCCGGATCTCTTGAGGGTTGTAGTCTCGTGGCGGTGACCCGGTCCGTGCCCAGGGAGTCAAACTGAGCGGCGAGGTAACAGCGGTAGATGCAGGACGACTACGCCACCCGTTGAATGCAGCTATGGAGCTGCCGCTGCAGGACAGTCCGCTGAGGCCGGTGGATGGATGGTGCAGCGTAGATGGTATAACCCCCAACGGGAGGGGTATGGCCTCAGGGCAGCAGATGTGGATGATGGGGGTAGCAGGAACCACTCAGAGACGGTGCGGTGTAATTCAGGGTCTTTACTGGTAACAACGATAGACCCTCCCGGAGTACTTGCTAGTGAACGGGGCCTGGTCAGTCCTTGAGCAGATGGGATCTCCCCTGGCCAGGCGGACTTGTAGGCCTCCCAACTGACTGTACTCTTCTGGCTACCTTGCTAGAAGCGGATATAAGTAGCCCACGTCCCTGAGTGTACCGTGTGGTGCTCACCCGTATGGCCGGTGACTCGGGGCCTTCTAATGGCTTCCGCTCCACGATGGCGGTGCTGGTCCCACGCGTGTGACCGTGCCTTCGGGTTTCTGGGCCTGAGGACCTGAAATCCCCTGCCGGTCGGCTTCTGCTGCTGGGTAAGAGTTAGTCCCCACAGCCTCGGACGCCGGGTCCGGTAAGAAAGCTTCTCAGTCAGGGCGAGCTCTGCAGCTGCCAGCCCCTGACTCGTAGTAGTATTGCTTCTGCTGTTTCTTGTCTCTACTCTCCTTGACTGACTAACCCTGCCTCAGCCTAGGGTTTATACAGGGGAAGTTCTTCCCCTCCCAAGACTGGGCAGGAGGTGTGGCATGCACAGGATCCCTGACCAAAGGACCTCCCACCTGCTCTCAGACATAACATTACATTACTGTGGAAAACCAGACCCCTGGGGTGCCACACTTTTGCTTGGAAGGCATAAGCAAATAATATGGGAGACCAACTCACCAATAATGGGACTTATGTTTGTAATATGCTGTACTGCATGGCTCTTGTAAGGGGCATTGCAAGTTGCTCTGTCCTAATTTTTGGAAGCTTTTGCTTGGAAGGCATAAGAAAATACTATGGGAGACCCACTCCCCAATAATGGGACTTATGTTTGTAATATGCTGTACTGCATGGCTCTTGTAAGGGGCATTGCAAGTTGCTCCGTCCTAATTTTTGGAAGCTTTTGTTTGGAAGGCATAAGCAAATACTATGGGAGACACACTCTCCAATAATGGGAATAATGTTTTTAAGATGCTGTACTGTATGGCTCTTGTAAGGGGCATTAAAAGCGTCTTGTTAAGCTACTGCGACCTCCACCACTTTTCCGAGGGGCATTAAAAGCGTCTTGTTAAGCTACTGGGACCTCCACCACTTTTCCGAGGGGCATTAAAAGCGTCTTGTTAAGCTACTGGGACCTCCACCACTTTTCCGAGGGGCATTTAAAGCGTCTTGTTAAGCTACTGGGACCTCCACGTCTCTTCAAAGGGGCATTAAAAGTGTCTTCTTAAGCCACTTTGAACTCCACAGCTCTTCCAAGGGGCATTGAAATGTTGTTTTAATTACCTCTAACCTCCTCGACTCTTCCAACGGGCATTGCATTTCCTCCTAATTTTAGTCAGCTTTTGCTTTTCAATGCAAAGGCGAAAACTAAGGGAGACCCACTCCCCAATAATGGGTAGAAGGTTTTTAGTACGCTGTAATCCATGTCAGTTTCAAGGGGCATTGCAGTTCCTCATAATTTTTGGAAAGCCTTCCATTCACTGCTTAGGCCAACAGTGCACAGGAGACCCAGTTGCTATAAATGGAAAAAAAAGTTTAGTTAAGTCCCTCTGACCTCCATGTCACTTCCAAGGGGCATTGGAGTGCCTCAAAATTTTTGGTAGGCATTGCACTCACTGTATGCCCTATAACTGTGTAGCCGAACCGCTCCTTTTGTTACAGAAACATATCCTGCAAGACATGTGTGGTTGACTGGCCTGATATTGATGTGAATGGTCCCTGTTCCTCCTGCTCTTTCTCCTTTGCCATTACCTCATCCATCATTTATCACCTGAAGCTTTGTTTTAACGGGAGTCATAGAACTGGGATAGTAGCAGGAAAACATCCAGCAATCCTCGGAGGAGGTAGGCTATGTGCCAAAACGCTGACCACCTCAGGCCTAGCCGCTACTACATACATGCATTCCAACAAAACAAAGCAGATGCTAACTTCTATCATCCTCATCATGCTCCTCACCTTGGCACTCTCAACTACCCTGATGGAGAAGCCAGGGCCCACCGGAGGAGTCTGGTTCTCTGGTGGGCTCGTCCAATGCTGCCCTAAAGCAGGCCAGTCTAAGAAAAGTGTGTGGGGAATGGGGATGTTCCGCGGAGAAATCGGGGCGGCTGGGGACCGTTTATGGACACACGGCCACCCCCAGGCGGCTGGGGACCGTGTGTGGACACCCGGCCGCGGGGCGGCTGGGGACCGAGCGTGGATACCCGGCCGCCGGGTGGCTGGGGACTGAGTATGGATACCTCGCTGCCCAAACAGCCATGAGGTAATGGCCAGCTTCGGCCTCCACATGCCTAAAAGGCCCAATTTCAAGTGCAAGCAAGCAGTATGGTATTGCAGCCTGGGGGTGGGTGGGTGGTTGGCTGCATATTTGCGCTTGCATTGCAAGGAATGGAGGTACAATTGAACACTGCCCTGGGACAAGAACTTGCACGGGGATAGTTGCAAGTCTGCATCTTCTGATGCGGCAAGGATGACTTCTGATGGGCACACTTTTAGGCAGTGACCTTGGTGTCAGAGATGCTTCCAGGGTCTTCCCCATGCTGTTCCCATGTCTTTTCAGCACTGTATGCATGTGTCTGATGATGTGTCACACAGCACATGGCCAGATAAGGTTGTAAAATGTTAAAATGACATTTCCCGGTGAATGCATTTGTCACGGTTGAAAGCAATGCAAAAGTGCAAAAACGCATAAAAAATGCTACTTGTGAACATAGCCCAAGGTGTGGAGGAGTATTTTTGTTTTTGGTTATTTATTTTACCTTATACACAAGTGTTTACCCTGGAAAAGAAATTCCTTAACATATTTCACAGGAAAAAAGTTTCACTTTTGTTTTTGAACGTTTTATTATGAGCCTGTAAAAGTGGCTTAATACCTCTGACCACGTTGTTGACAACAGTGACCTGGGGGTCAGAAATGCTTCCTGGGGCGATCCCCATGCTGTCCCCATGTCATTTGAGCACTGTCACTATCGTTTTGGGCACTTGTTAGGCTTTTTACAGACTGCCGGGGGTGCCGCCGCAAAAATGCTCGGGTCTCCCATAGACTAACATTGGGCTCGTTGCTCGGGTCGAGCACCCGAGTATCACGGCGAGCTCGGGCCGAGCTTCGAGCACCCGAGCATTTTAGTGCTCGCTCAACACTAATCTTAATCCAAATTATTTGCTTAAAAAGCAATCCAGAGAACACCGTTTTTCTGTGCCATTTGCTTGTTGGCACTGCAGAATACAGCCAGGTCCTTTCCATATTAGAGCGCTAGAAATCCAGCTATTTAAAACCCTGTTTTCTCCGTCACACGGATCACATTTCAGAAAATACTGCCATTTCTGGCCTCTATTAAATTTTTCTTTCAGTGTGTTAGCAAAGTTTTTGACACCGGTTTGCTGTTCAAAATAATCACCTACAGGTCAGGTGTTGAAGACTGTGGTTTGTCCGTCACACGGATCATATATAAGTTCGCTACAAATTCAGTCATTTGTTGTGAGTGTGGAAGATATTGTCCTCCATTTAAAATGGGCAAGGGACGGGTGATGGTGCATGCAGAGGCCGAGGCCGTGGGCAAGCTGAAATTGTGCCACAACGAACACCCACATCTTCTCGCTCGACCTTCCTGTCCCAATTAATAGGGGACCGCTGAACTCCACTATTGAACACAGAGCGGTGTCAAAAGGTTATTGGTTGGATAGCAGATAATGCTTCCAGTCACTTAGCCTCCACCACCACCACCCTGTCTTCCACATGGTCAAGTCTCAGTAGCTGTGAGTCAAGACCGCACATTCCTCACCCTGAACCTCCTTCCTTCCACCACGCCGAGTGCCCAGAGACAACTGATCCCACACTTGGACACTCCGAAGAGCTGTTTACTTTCCCATTTTTAGATTCGGGCCTCTCGCCCGTTCCACTTGAAGCAGGGCAAGAAGAGATCGCATGTAGCCATGCCCAAATATTTGAGCAGCCACGGTCACACGAAGGCGACGGTGGGAAAGTGTCCCAAGAGGTGGACAATGATGAGACACAATAGCCAGAAAGTCAGGAGGAGGACCAGAGTGTGAAAGTGGAAGACGAGGTGGTGGATGATATAGTAACTGATCCAACGTGGCAGGAGGACATGCAGAGCGAGAACAGCAGCACACAGGGGGAGGGAGGCAGAGCACCTCAACAGGCAGGAAGAAGCAGTGTGGTGGCCGCAGACAGAAGGCAGGCAACCGTTCCCCGTAAGACCAACACGAAGGAAGTTGCCAGTACAACTGTTAGGTCTTCCCGAGTCTGGTTGTTTTTTAAAGACTCTGCCGATAACCCCAAAAAGGCTATTTGCACCACCTGCCAGGCCAGCATCAGCAGGGGTGGTAAAATGACCAGCCTGACCACCACCAGCATGATCAGGCACATGGCAGCAAAGCACCCGACTGTGGGCCGAACCCCAGGGTCCAGGAACAGTGTCTGCGGGTGGCACCATTGCTTCTTCCGCTGTTGTGCATGCAAGCCAATCCCCTGTCCATGGTGCATGCGAAGATGCCTCCTGCCCTGCACCTGTCGTTGCACACTCTCAAGTAGCAGTATCAGGAAGCATGTTCACGTCCTTGTCCCAGCACAGCGTTCAGTTGTCCATACCACAGTCCTTGGAACGCAAGCGCAAATACGCAGCCAACGCCCCACAGCCCACAGTACTAAATTCCCACATTTCATGACTGCTTGCGCTCAAAATGTTGCCTTTTAGGCTCATGGAGACGGAAACATTCCGCAACCTGATGGCGGCGGCCGTCCCTCGGTACTCGGTCCCCAGCCGCCACTATTTGTCCTGGTGTGCCGTCTCTGCATTACACAAGCACGTGTCCCAAAACATTAGCCGTGCCCTCAACAACGCAGTTACTGGGAAAGTCCACCTAACCACAGAAACGTGGACAAGTGCTTGTGGGCAGGGATGCTACATCTCGCTGACGGCACTCTGGGTTAATATAGTGGAAGCCGGGACCTAGTCGGACCTTGGGACGGAACACGTCCTCCCAACGCCGAGGATTGCGGGCCCTAGGTCAATCAGTGTTGCCCCCACAGTCTAAAGCTCCTGCACTTCAGCCTCTTCAACCTCCTCCTCCTCTTCAGCCTCCATCTCCGAAATGACCACATCAGTCACAAGCTGGAAGCACTGCAGCACTGCCTCGGCCAAGCGGCAACAGGCTGTGCTGAAGCTAATATGCTTAGGAGACAAACCGCACAATGCTGAAGAGTTGTGGATGGCTCTGAAAGAGCAGCCAGATCTGTGGATCACATCGCTGAACCTACAGCCAGGCATGGTCGTGTGTGGCAATTGCCGGAACCTGGTGTCGGCTCTGAGGCGAGGCTAGCTCACACACATGCCATGCCTGGCTCATGTGCTCAACCTCGTGGTTCAGCGGTTTCTCAAATCCTACCCGGAGCTGCCGGATCTGCTTGTTAAAGTACGCTGCCTGTGTGCCCATTTTAGAAAGTCTCTTACAGCTACCGCCGCCCTTGCCGTGTTTCAGCAGCGTTTGCAGCTTCGTCTCACAGACTGATATGTGATGTCCCCATGTGTTGGAACTCTACACTGCAGATGTTGGGAAGGATTTGTGAGCAGAAGAGGGCAGTTGTTGAGTACCAGCATCAACAAGGCCGTCGGTAATCAGTTCAGACTCCACACATAAGACCTCAGGAGTGGACATGGATGTCAGACATATGTACCATCCTCCAAAATTCTGAGGACTCCACCAAGATGGTGAGCGGCGATGACGCCATAATTAGCATCACCACCCCGCTTCTCTGTCTTCTGAAACGCTCTCTGCTCACAATCAAAGAGGATGCATTGCAGGCGGAGCACGATGAGATGGAGCAAGGAACCATACAGGGTGGTTACACACAGCCAAGCCTCATCTCATCCCAACGTGGATTGGGTGACAATGAGGAAGAGGAGGAGGAGGAGGAAGGACAGGAGCTAGTTTCATGCACTATAGACGGTACTACCTGCACAGCTGTCATACCGTCTATTCAGCGTGGATGGCCAGAGGACAGAGAGGAGGAGGAGGAGAGCATGGTCAGTCGTCATCTTGGTGAGGACATGGAAGTCTTGCCTATTAGTAGTCTGGCACGCATGGCTGAGTTTATGTTACACTGCCTTTCCCATGACCCTCGCGTTCTCAAAATTTTGGGTGACAGTCATTACTGGTTGGTGACACTTCTAGACCCACGCTACAAGGAGAACTTTATATCTCTTATTCCTGATGGTGAACAGGTGTACAAAAATGGGGCAGTACCAGAAGGCCCTTGTTGCGGAACTATTAAAAAAAATCCCATCTGAAAGAGCTGGCAGCAGAGGTCACAGTTCGTTGGACAACCAAGGAGTACAGGCGAGAGAGACACAAATGCAATCTAGCAGAGGCAGGGGAACACTGTCAAAGTTCTGGGAGAGTTTTCTCAGACCCTCCCATCGGACAGGCCCTGAGGCGCGGGGTACTCTCACAAGGAGTGCAAAGTTTGGGAAGATGCTGAGAGAGTACCTTGCCAATCGTACCAACGTCCTCCGTGATTCCTCTGTGCCTTATAATTATTGGGTATCCAAGCTGGAGACGTGGAATGAACTGGCTCTCTATGCCTTGGAGGTCCTGGTCTGCCCTGCCACCAGCGTTTTATCAGAGCGGGTTTTTAGTGCCGCTGGTGGAATTATAACTGATAAGCACATCGGCCTGTCAACTGAAAATGCTGACAGGCTGACTCTTATAAAAATGAACAAGGGCTGGATTGGGCCAGACTTCTCAACACCACCGAATGAGAGCAGCGGAACATAAACTCAAATCCAGTGTCTTTTCTTGGGAGGTGTATTCCCATGCACCTTTTCACACCCAGACATGGGTATATGCTTACTGATTTTGTCTATTTGCTCTTGTCCTCCTCCTTCTCCTCATCCTCCACCACCATATCACCAGGGTGACCGTGGTCCGTGATGTAAAACCCACATAATTTTTTTAAAGGGCATTTCTGATGCCCGTAAAAAAAATAAAAAATTATATAGTATGTTAATGTATACTTCCCAAGAGTAAATGTTTGTCAGTCCATACACTTAGTGCATGGGCATTACAAGTATAGGAGGCCCGCTCCTTTCTAATGGGAACATTTTTTTATGAGGCCCTCTAAGTCTCTTCCAAGGGGCATTGGAGTGCCCCCCAATTTTTGGCAGCCCTTGCATTCACTGCATAGGTCAGCACTATGGGAGACCCTCTCCTTTCTAATGGGAATTTGTCGTTACTGTGGCCCTGCTCTATGTGTCTTTACATTTTTAGTTTTTTTTTTCCTAAAATTGGTCAGCCGTTGGACTCACTGCATACCTTATAACTGTACAGCAGACCCTCTCCTTTCTAATGGGAACATGTCGTACTCATTACTGTGGCCCTGCTCTATGTGTCTTTAAATTTTTAATGGGGTTTTTCCCAAATTTTGGCAGCCCTTGCAGTCACAGCATGGGCATTACCACTATAGGAGACCCGCTCCTTTATAATGGGAACAATTTTTTACTGAGACCCTCCTCTATGTCTCTTCAAAGGGGTATTGGGTTGCGTCCAAATTTTTGGCAGCCCTTACAGTCACTGGATACCCAATAACAGTATAGGAGACCCACTTGTTAATAATGGGAACAACAAAGCATTGACTCTCTAACAATAGCGAGGGCCGACTGCTGGCCTTTTAATAATAGTAAGGGCCGTCTGATGGCTCTATAAAAATAGGCTTTATGACTTTCAGAGTCCCTCCATCATAAATAAAACAGGATGTGTCTGATGATGTGTCACACACCACATGGCCAGATAAGGTTGTAAAATGTTAAAATGACATTTCCCGGTGAATGCATTTGTCTTAAAAAATAATGTAAAAAAACCCCAAAACAATAGGATCTTTCTTTAGTATAAAAAACAGCGTCACCAATTTAACCTCAATGTAATCACATTGTTCAGCTCATGCACCTCCTCCTCCATCTCCGAAATGACCACATCAGTCACAAGCTGACAACACTGCAGCACTGCCTTGGCCAAGCAGCAACAGGCTGTGATGAAGATAAAATGCTTAATTGACAAACCGCCCAGCGCTGCAGAGTTGTTGAAAGCTGTAACACAGCAGCCTGATCTGTGGCTCGCACCGCTGAACATACAGCTAGGCATGGTCGTGTGTGACAATGGGCAGAACCTGGTGACGGAGAAATGACAACCGGGGTAGATAAGGTTTCCCTCTATGCCAGTCCTTTCACAGAGCTAAAGAATATGGCTGTGGTGAAATACAACTCTCACTGAGAAGCTGTTTCAGATTGAAAAACATTGTGCCCACCAGAGGATTTGATTCTGAGGGCTAATCTTTCTCCCCGCTCAAGAGCCCCATAGCAGCTGCAAAGTTAGCGCTATCATGAAGTCTCCTGAGGTAGAAGCCAGGGCACGCCAGAGGATTCTCTGGTGGGACCGTCCAACCCTGCCGAGAAGCAGTCCTGGCTAAGAAAAGTGTGTGGGAAGGTTCCTGGACACTCTATGGCTGCTTTTTTAATGTGGATCGGCCATGCTTATGCATGTTATTTCTCAAACCGCATTGCAGATCAGGCCATTGCCCAACTCTGTAGTCATGAAATTAAATGCGCAAAGAAAGATGTGTGTGTGTCAAAGCACCACCGACAAGTGCGAGTTGATGTTGGACGGGCTGCCATTGCTCCTGCAACAAGCTGCATTACAGGACTTCCTGGGAGAAATAACACCCAGGGTAAATACGGTTTCCCTCTATGCCAGTCCTTTCACCGAGCTAAATACAACTCTCAGCAAAAAAAGTTGTGGACTGGCTCTGTACCGTCCCTGGCCACATTCACGTGTCCACGTGTTTGTGGTTAGGCGGTCCTTCCCAGTAAGTGCACTGGGGAGGGCATGTGTAATGTTGTGGGACCCGCGCTTGTGGAAGGCGGAGAAGATACCGAAAAAAATAGTGGCGGCTGGTGACCGAGTATGGACACCCGGCCGCCGCCAGCATGAAGTTGTGAAAAGCTTCCGCCTCCATGAGCCTAAAAGGCCTCATTTCAAGTGCAAGCAGCTGCCCAGAAATCTGTCAGTTTAGTGTTGCGGCCTGTGGGTGGGTGGGTGGCTGGCTGCATACTTGCACTTGCATTCCAAGTAACAGAAAACTAAGCAGATGGTGGCCTCTATCATCATCATGGCCTCACCTCGGCACTATGAACTCTCCTGAAGGAGAAGCCAAGGCCCACCAGAGGAGTCTCTGGTTTTCTGGTGGGTCTGTCTATCCCTGCTGAGAAGCAGCCCTGGCTAAGAAAAGGGTGGGGGAAGGTTCCCGGACACTATGGCTGCTTTTTTAATGTGGATCGGCAATGCTTATGCATGTTATTTCTCAAACTGCATTGCAGATCAGGCCATTGTCCAACTCTGTAGTCATGAAATTAAATGCGCAAAGAAAGATGTGTGTATGTCAAAGCACCACCGAAAAGTGCGAGTTGATGTTGGACGGGCTGCCATTGCTTCTGCAACAAGCTGCATTACAGGACTTCCTGGGAGAAATGACATTCAGAGTAGATACGGTTTCCCTCTATGCCAGTCCTTTCACTGAGCTAAATACAACTCTCAGCAAAAAAAGATGTGGACTGGCTCCGTACCGTCCCTGGCCACATTCACCTGTCCACGTGTTTGTGGTTAGGCGGTCCTTCCCAGTAAGTGCACTGGGGAGGGCACGGGTAATGTTGTGGGACCCGTGCTGGTGGAAGGCGGAGATGATACCGGGAGAAATAGTGGCGACTACGGACCGAGTATGGATACCCAGTCGCCGCCGCCATAAGATTGTGGACAGCTTCCGCCTCAACGAGCCTAAAAGGCTACATTTCAAGTGCAAGCAGCTGTCAAAAAGTTGGCAGTATAGTATTGCAGCCTGTGGATGGGTGGGTGGCTGGCTGCATACTTGTGCTTGCATTCCAAGGAATGGGGTAGGGACAACTGAACGCTGCACTGGGACAAGGACGTGGACGGTGACTGTTGCAAGTCTGCAACGACAGGTGCATGGCGGGAGGCATCTTCGCATGCGCCAAGCATCACTTATGATTGGCACACTTTTAAGCAGTGACCTGGGAGTCAGAGATGCTTCCAGAGGTCTTCCCCATGCTGTTCCCATGTCTTTTCAGCACTGTATGCATGTGTCTGATGACGCTATGTGTGAATATAGCCCAAGGTGTGGAGGAGTATTTTTGGTTTTGGTAATTTATTTTGCCTTATATACAAGTCATTACCCTGGAAAGGATGTTCCTTAACATATTTCCCAGGAAAATCCATTTTGGTTTTGTTTTTGTATGTTTTATTGTGAGTCCGTAAAAGTGGCGTAATACTCTGACCACGTTGTTGACAGCAGTGACCTGGGAGTCAGAAATGCTTCCAGGGGTCTTCCCTATGCTGTTCCCATGTCATTTGAGCACTATTCCCATCGATTCGGGCAATTTTTAGGCCCTCTGCAGACCGCCGGGGGGTGCCGCCTGAAAAATGCTTGAGTTTCCCATAGACTTACATTGGGCTCGTTGCTCGGGTCGAACACCCGAGTATTCCAATTTGCACGACCCGAGCAACGAGCACCCGAGCATTTTAGTGCTCGCTCATCACTAGTCAGGTGAGTTTGCTGCCAATCAAGCACAGTGATACTGTTGTGTGTAAACCAGGTATTGGTACTTTTGGCCGTGTGGACAGGGGCCAAGTCCTGCTGGAGAATGACATTTCCATCTCCATAAAGCTTGTGGGCAGAGGGAAGCATGAAGTGCTGTAAAATGTCCTGGTAGACGGCTGCGCTGACTTTGGTCTTGATAAAACACAGTGGACCTCCACCAGCAGATGACATGGCTCCCCAAACCATCACTGATTGTGGAGCCTTCACACTAGACCTCCAGCAGCTTGGATTGTGGCCTCTCCACTCTTCCTCCAGACTCTGGGACTGGAGGAAAACAACACCTTGGGCCTCTGAGCATCAGTCCAGGTCTTTTTCTCTTTGGCCCAGGTAAGACGCTTCTGGCGTTGTCTATTGGTCATGAGGGGCTTGACACAAGCTATGCGACACTTGTAGCCCATGTCCTGGATACGTCTGTGTGTGGTGACTCTTGAAGCAATGACTCCAGCAGCAGTCCACTCCTTGTGAATCTTCCCCACATCTTTGAATGACCTTTTCTTAACAATCCTTTCAAGGCTGCGGTTATCCCGGTTGCTTGTGCACTTTTTTCTACCACACTTTTTCCTTCCACTCAACTTTCCATTAATATGCTCGGATACAGCACTCTGTGAACAGCTGCTTCTTTAGCAGTGACCTTATGTAGCTTACCCTCCTTGTGGAGTGTGTCAATGACTGCCTACTGGACATCTGTCAAGTCAGTAGTCTTCCCCATGATTGTGGAGCCTACTGAAACAGACTAAGGGACCTTTTTAAACGCTCAGGTGTTTTTTGGTTAACACAATTCTGCTGTTACATTGTGTCTTATCCTCCAGTCACGATTCTGCTGTTCCATCGTGTCTTATCCTCCAATCACCTCCAGAGCTGCAGTCACCATTCTGCTGTTACATCGTGTCTTATCCTCCAATCGCATCCAGAGCTACGTTCACAGGTGCTATTGTTGGAGAGGATGGGGTGATTTTTGAAGGCTGCTCTGGATGTGACTGGAGGATACTATGTGATACAATCAGGATTAATAGTTCTGTTTTCATGTATTTTAGGGTAATAATATCGCCCTGAAGTATCTCAATGACCAAACAGCTGCAATGCGAGTCAGAAACTCATCTGTCCTGAAGGAATTCCGCTTGGTAAGACTTTCCAGTATTTTCTGTAATATCCTTTGTTAATAGTAACTGACACATTATCATGACACATGGATAGAATGAGAACCCTTACTGCTGTGTGGCCCTTTAAGAACCTTCAAATGTATCAGCTGAGACTTTTTAACAATTTATTATTTCCTAAAACTGTGTCCATCGCTGCAGATCCGGGAGCTGAAGCACGAGAACCTGAACACTTTCTTTGGTGTCTGCATTGAACCCCCCAATGTTTGTGTTGTGACCCAATACTGCAAGAAGGGGAGTCTGAAGGTACGAGAGCACAAAGGGGCCCAAGGTGGGCATTTCTAGTGTGAGGGGTCGGCATTTCTGTTTTGGGTGACTCAGACATCATTATTACATTTTGGGGGCTCATTGTGAGGATTATTCGTTTTTTAGGGGGCATGAAGCCTTTTTAGGGGCACATAGATGGGCGATTATCTGTGCTGATGGCACAAAGGGGGTTATTATTGCTGTCTGTAGGCACTATTTTTTTTTTTGGGGGGGGGCGTATAAAAAAGGAATTTTACTTTCAAAAACCCACATACTGTAAGCGCCACTTGTTTTACATGGCTACATAGGTGGGCATTATTACTGTCTGGTGAGTACAAATCTGGCATCATTGCTGCGTGGGACACTAAGGAAACTTATGTGGAATGTGAAGTTGGCACTAGTGATGTTTTATGGGCACTTTTATTATGTTCGGTACAGATGATGCCTTTACTGAGTGGGACACTATTAGTATCTGAGTCACCACTCCTATATGGGGCGCTGTTTGGCACTATTAGTTTTGGGGTTCTATATATCTGACGCTGCAAATGGGGCATTTGTTAGGGGGTAATTATGGCTATGACATCATTATTTGTAAGTGTCGTATTTGAGGGTAATGTCTCCAACAGCAGCAATAGGGGCAAAGATGGACATTAGGGATAGCGGCAGAATGTGGAGTTTATGTTGGTTGGTAAAAGGTGGGCAGGAAGCTGGAAACGCGTGGTGACACCAAAATCTGCAATCGGGTCATAGCTGGAGAAAGTGTTCATGATGGTTTGGGCCAGATGGAAAAACTAGAAAAGTAAATGATAGATGTTAGATAGAAAAAATAATAGATAGATAAACATAGGATAGATAGATAATAGATAGATAATAGATAGATTAGATTCTCATCATCTGTTTTCTTGGTAATTACAGGACGTTTTGCACAATTCTGACATAGAGCTGGACTGGGTCTTTAAACTTTCCTTTGCTCATGACATTGTGAATGTGAGTATTGTGGGATCAGTTTCTCTCCAACTGTAGAAAAACTGCATTGGGGATTTGCTGAGAGTTGTAGTTTCATAACAGCTGAAGAGCCACAGATTACAGCTGCTGCTTCAGAGCGTAAATCCGTCCGATCTCTGCTGTGCTGCATTGTGGGAGATGCGCTGTATCCACCATAACATGTTATATACTCCTGTCCCACACTGCAATGTAGCAGAATACAAATTCATTTCCGCTTGTATCTTCTCATTACAGGGGATGGGATTTCTGCACAGCAGCCCCCTCGAATCTCATGGAAATTTGAAGCCTACAAATTGCCTGGTAGATAGTCGCATGCAAGTTAAACTCTCAGGCTTTGCTTTATGGGAATTCACGCACGGCACAACCCATAGAGACCTCACAACTAAAAATGTCAACTACTCAGGTAGGAAGGAAAGAGACAAACAACATGAATTGCTTTTAGAGCTTTGTATACTCCAGAGCTGCACTCACTATTCTGCTGGTTCAGTCACTGTGTACATACATTACATTACTGATCCTGAGTTACATCCTGTATTATACTCCAGAGCTGCACTCACTATTCTGCTGGTGCAGTCACTGTGTACATACATTACATTACTGATCCTGAGTTACATCCTGTATTATACTCCAGAGCTGCACTCACTATTCTGCTGGTGCAGTCACTGTGTACATACATTACATTACTGATCCTGAGTTACATCCTGTATTATACTCCAGAGCTGCACTCACTATACTGCTGGTGCAGTCACTGTGTACATGCATTATTGATCCTGTACAGATCCTGAGTTACATCCTGTATTATACTCCAGAGCTGCACTCACTATTCTGCTGGTGCAGTCACTGTGTACATACATTACATTACTGATCGTGAGTTACATCCTGTATTATACTCCAGAGCTGCACTCACTATTCTGCTGGTGCAGTCACTGTGTACATACATTACATTACTGATCCTGAGTTACATCCTGTATTATACCACAGAGCTGCACTCACTATTCTGCTGGTGCGGTCACTGTGTACATACATTACATTACTGATCCTGAGTTACATCCAGTATTATACTCCAGAGCTGCACTCACTATTCTGCTGGTGCAGTCACTGTGTACATACATTGCATTACTGATCCTGAGTTACATCCTGTATTATACTCCAGAGCTGCACTCACTATTCTGCTGGTGCAGTCACTGTGTACATACATTACATTACTGATCCTGAGTTACATCCTGTATTATACTCCAGAGCTGCACTCACTATTCTGCTGGTGCAGTCACTATGTACATACATTACATTACTGATCCTGAGTTACATCCTGTATTATACCCCAGAGCTGCACTCACTATTCTGCTGGTGCGGTCACTGTGTACATACATTACATTACTGATCCTGAGTTACATCCAGTATTATACTCCAGAGCTGCACTCACTATTCTGCTGGTGCGGTCACTGTGTACATGTAGCACCCCGAGGGCTCGGCCGCTACAGGGGTATTGCACCTCTGCCAGAGGTGTGATATTCCACTCCCAGGTAAGGATGGAGTATGGACCAGGGTTCAGTTAGCTGCATACAGCACACACACCCCATTTCCGAGGGACAGCTCAACGGTGCTCCCACTAGACAGAATGCAGGCACGACCGACCATGTCCCTGCTGGAGTGGGGAGGGGGTGGAACACCCAGTGCTGTAGGGGCAGATAGGGGGCGGTTTCTGAGCGTAGATAGGAGCCCATTGGTTGCTGGTCACCTGGGCTCATGGTCAGAAGGAGGTATATAAGGTGGGCACCATCTTAGATCTAGGTTCGTTCAGTCAGTTCAGCCAGAGGAGAAGACAGGGAGTAGAGGCTCTGTAGGAGCTCTACTCCAGGAGGGCCTAGTGAGAGGCCGAGGAGGAGGTGAAGGGGAGCTGAGATTGTGGCTCATCTCAGCTCCAACAGAAAGGAACAGAAAGGAACAGAAAAGTAGAAGAAGAGACAGGGAAACAGAAAGGCTCAGGAACAAGAAGGTGGAAGGGACCCTAAGAACCCACGAGAATACAGGGTGAAGGGTCAGGCAGGTTAAGTGTACCGGATCCCAAGTTGGTGGAGGAGAAACAGCCCTCAGCCAAAGACCGGAGGTCGTGATCATTTATTGGTGCGACACCTCATTAAACCTGCTAGGAAGGCACCATATAGGACAGCGGGGAACGGGAACCACGTTTACCCGCACAAGTCCGCGGCAGCTGGACAAAAGTGGGTCACTGGTGAGGCAGGCCAGAGAAAGGAAAGAAGGGGGTCCTGTGCCATGCTCTTGACTGCTTGGGAGTTGACCGAGCCCCTCACCTGGTGGACGCAGCACAGCTCGGGCGGTCACTGCTGACAGAAGTGACCCGGAACAAATGAACTGTGAGTAAAGACCCTGCACTGTAACTTGTTGTCCGTGTGCTCCTTCGCTCCTCCGGCACTACCGGTACTGGGACCTTCACCACCATCACTCCCACCATCCACTACACTGCCCTGGGGCCGCACTCTTCCCGTGGGGAGTCACACTACCCTAGCTGCACACCTCATCAGCCCCAGCGGTCTGCATGCAGCGGCGGTTCCTAATAACCGCAATCCACGGGTGGCGTAGTCGGACATTATCTGAAGCACGTAGCAGACTACCATTGGCCTGACCACCCTGAGCCGCGGGACCGGGCCGCCACTACTACTACCCCCATCGTTCCCCTATCGCCCGGATCCGCGTGCCCCACGGCCCAGGGGGCGAGTCATACATACATTACATTACTGATCCTGAGTTACATCCTGTATTATACTCCAGAGCTGCATTCACTATTCTGCTGGTGCAGTCACTGTGTACATACATTAGATTACTGATCCTGAGTTACATCCTGTATTATACTCCAGAGCTGCACTCACTATTCTGCTGGTGCAATCACTGTGTATATACATTACATTACTGATCCTGAGTTACATCCTGTATTATACTCCAGAGCTGCACTCACTATTCTGCTGGTGCAGTCACTCTGTATATACATTACATTACTGATCCTGAGTTACCTACTGTATTATACTCCAGAGCTGCACTCACTATTCTGCTGGTGCCGTCACTGTGTACATACATTACTGATCCTGAGTTACATCCTGTATTATACTCCAGAGCTGCACTCACTATTCTGCTGGTGCAGTCACTGTGTACATACATTATATTACTGATCCTGAGTTACATCCTGTATTATACTCCAGAGCTGCGCTCACTATTCTGCTGGTGCAGTCACTGTGTGCATACATTACATTACTGATCGTGAGTTACATCCTGTATTATACTCCAGAGCTGCACTCACTATTCTGCTGGTGCAGTCACTGTGTACATACATTACATTACTGATCCTGAGTTACATCCTGTATTATACTCCAGAGCTGCTCTCACTATTCTGCTGGTGCAGTCACTGTGTACATACATTACATTACTGATCCTGAGTTACATCCTGTATTATACTCCAGAGCTGCACTCACTATTCTGCTGGTGCAGTCACTGTGTACATACATTACATTACTGATCCTGAGTTACATCCTGTATTATACTCCAGAGCTGCACTCACTATTCTGCTGGTGCAGTCACTGTGTATATACATTACATTACTGATCCTGAGTTACATCCTGTATTATACTCCAGAGCTGCACTCACTATTCTGCTGGTGCAGTCACTGTGTACATACATTACATTACTGATCCTGAGTCACATCCTGTATTATACTCCAGAGCTGCACTCACTATTCTGCTGGTGCAGTCATTGTGTACATACATTACTGATCCTGAGTTACATCCTGTATTATACTCCAGAGCTGCACTCACTATTCTGCTGGTGCAGTCACTGTGTACATTGATGTTCCATCTTCACATTGTTCTGTGTTTCTGTAGATTTTGTGTCTTTGTGTTTATGTGGATATAATGTAACTTGAATATGTGGGAATATATAGCAGTACCCGGGCCCCTGCCATGTAGCGCTGCAGTGTTCTTCTCCCAGGGTGCATTGCTGGGGACACTCCGCGGAGTCCATGCAGCTCTGCTCTCCCCTCTGGTGCTGCTGTGTGGAGTTCTGCAGTTTCTTCCTCTGGGTTTTCGCCATTACTTCTGTGCACTGTGTGGCGATGCAGTACAATTTTTGAGGTGCTTTTTAGGCAGTGTGAACATGTCCTTGTGCATTCACATATTTATGGCCACTTTTACTGTTCTGTGTACGTCCCTTACTTTTATGCGTCTCCCGGATAGAACTTTATTGGACGTCTCCTGAACTGCTGCGGCTGGAACGATTTCCCTGCCAGGGAACCCAGAAAGGAGATGTCTACAGTTTTGCTCTCATTATGAGGGAGCTCATATACGACCATGAGGATGGACCTTTCCAGGACCTGGGCATGGAGCCGGAAGGTAAACATCTTTAATGTGGGTGTGGCTTAAAGGAATTGTTCACTTTTTGACAATTCCATTTGTAAATTGCAGGAAAATATTACAGTTATTTAAATTCAATTCTAAAATATTTACCAGCGCGTTCGTTTCAGAAATCATCCACAAAATCAAAGATCCAAATGCGACGATCCCACTGCGACCGTCTATATCTGTGGAAAAATGTAATGAACGGATCATCGCCATGCTGAGAATGTGCTGGGACGAAAATCCAGAGCGGCGCCCGTCATTCGTCTCTATAAAGAGAAGTCTGCGAGGAGCCAGCCCTGAAGGGTGAGCCTGAATCCTGGGGTGTGGGGGGAGTCACACTGGACACAGGAGCTTGCAATCTAAAAACACTGACATCTCGTATTATATGAGGAGCTTTGTACCACATCATACCAGCTGGGGGCAGTGGTGAGATGTCAGGAGGTGTGGCCTGCGTGCAAGCAGGAAAACAAGCAGAATTAAGAGTACAGCTCCGGAAATAACGTAAGATCAGTACAAAATAAAAAAATAGTAGAATTATTGTATTAACCCTTTATGTGTCTGTCTCTCTGTAGACACGTCAGCATCTTGGACAATATGGTCAACAAGCTGGAGAAATATGCCAATCACTTAGAGGAGGTGGTGGAGGAACGGACGGTGCAGCTGATGGCTGAGAAGAAGAAGACTGACAAGCTGCTGTCAACCATGTTACCAAGGTGAGCTCTAAAGGACACTTAACCTCCGAGCCGACCAAGGCTCTGATACTGGTACTGAGACCAGGACCGCTCCAGGTTTTCGTGGACCCCGGGCGAAAGAGTCTCAGTGGCCCCTTTAGCACATACCCCGATTCATGATGCACAGATACCGCAGAGAAATATATATATACTAGATGGTGGCCCAATTCTAACGCATCGGGTATTCTAGAATATGTATGTGTCCGACCGGGCGCAATCAGCAGAGCGTTGTTTAAATTTGGTGCGAAAATCGCTGATTGGTCGCGGCCGGCAACCGCGACTAATCAGCAAAACGGTGTTTAAATTTGGCGGCAATATCGGTGATTGGTCACGGGTGGCGGCCGCGACCAATCAGCGAACTGTGTTAGTGAGGACCGGAGAGCTTGTTTAAATTTGGCGATAAAATTGACCAGTCAGCAGAGCGTTGTTTAAATTTGGCGCCAAAATCGCTGATTGGTCGCGGTCGGCCGGCGGCCGCGACCAATCAGCAGAGCGGTGTTTAAATTTAGCGCCAATCTCGCTGATTGGTCGCGGTCTGCGTAATATAATGCACTCCCCATAGTCCTCCATATAGTATAATACACTCCCCATAGTCATTCATGTGATATAATGCACAGCCCATATTCATCCATGTAGTATAATGCACAGCCCATACTCATCCATGTAGTATAATGCACAGCCCATAGTCCTCCATATAGTATAATGCACAGCCCATAGTCCTCCATATAGTATAATGTACAGCCCATAGTCCTCCATATAGTATAATGCAGTCCCCATAGTCCTCCATATAGTATAATGCACTCCCCATAGTCCTCCATATAGTATAATGCACTCCCCATAGTCCTCCATATAGTATAATGCACTCCCCATAGTCCTCCATATAGTATAATGCACTCCCCATAGTCCTCCATATAGTATAATGCACTCCCCATAGTCCTCCATATAGTATAATGCACAGCCCATAGTCCTCCATATAGTATAATGTACTCCCCATAGTCATCCATGTGATATAATGCACAGCCCATAGTCCTCCATATAGTATAATGCACTCCCCATAGTCCTCCATGTAGTATAATGCACTCCCCATAGTCCTCCATGTAGTATAATACACTGCCCATAGTGCTCCATACAGTATAATACACTCTCCATAGTCCTCCATACAGTATAATGCACTCCCCATAGTCCTCCATGTAGTATAATGCACTCCCCATAGTCCTCCATACAGTATAATACACTGCCCATAGTGCTCCATACAGTATAATACACTCCCCATAGTCCTCTATGTAGTATAATACACTCCCCATAGTCCTCCATACAGTATAATACACTGCCCATAGTGCTCCATACAGTATAATACACTCCCCATAGTCCTCCATACAGTATAATACACTGCCCATAGTGCTCCATATAGTATAACACACTCCCCATAGTCCTCCATGTAATATAATGCACTCCCCATAGTCCTCCATACAGTATAATGCACTCCCCATAGTCCTCCATGTAGTATGGTGCACAGCCCATAGTCCTCCATGTAGTATGGTGCACAGCCCATAGTCCTCCATATAGTATAATGCACAGCCCATAGTCATCCATGTAGTAGTATGGCCACCGTGTGCTCTTCTGAAGCTGGCATCTGACTTCATGACGTCCCTGCCTTGCGCCCCCGGTCACTTGCACGCCAACGTCAGCTGCTGGCTTCTGACTGGCCGGCAGCGTGTATCGTTGCGCACGGACCAGATGGGTCTGTGCACTGCACTACACTTTAGCTGAATGTGTGTCTGAGGATGCACATCCAGCTGAAATATTTGCTGGTGTCGGCGGACCCCTCATCCGCTGGGGTGGCCGCAGCGGTGACCGTTGTGACCGCAGTAGTTGCGACCCTGCAAATGGTGAGTGGGCCTCCCCATTTATCCAGGGCCCCGGCACTTGCCTAGGAGCACCGGGTGATGCTGGCCTTGACTGAGACACTGGTTATTAAAGGGCCATACACAATGGAAAACGATTCCTACTTCTTAAGTAGCATGGACTCCAGTGGGGGCAATATTTTTCTGCTTAAATTCTTCATTGTTTTTGCAATACGTATTCCGCAGTGTTGGGGCCGCAGGCGGCTACAGATCGTGTGAACATACCCTTAAACCAGTCTGTGCAATGTGGAGATGCAGTCCACAGAACAGCAGATAACTCTTATTTTAACTTTATTTTACTCACTTATATAATAGCACCATTAATTCCACAGATGTCATTGTCACTGTCCCCAAAATTGAAGGTCCCTATCAGTAAGTTTTTATAGTGTTGGAGGAAACTCACATAAACACGGAAAGAACATACAAACTCCTTGGTGGGATTTGAACCCAGGACTCCAGTACTGCAAGGCTTCAGTGCTGTCCACTGAGCCACTGTGCTGCCCTATATATAGTACAGTGCTAACCACTGAGCCACCTTGCTGCCCTATATATAGTACAGTGCTGACCACTGAGCCTCTGTGCTGCCCTGTATATAGTACATTGCTAACCACCGAGCTACCGTGCTGCCCTATATATAGTACACTGCTAACCACTGAGCCACCTTGCTGCCCTATATACAGTACAGTGCTAACCACTGAGCCACCTTGCTGCCCTATATATAGTACACTGCTAACCACTGAGCCACCTTGCTGCCCTATATATAGTACACTGCTAACCACTGAGCCACCTTGCTGCCCTATATATAGTACAGTGCTAACCACTGAGCCACCTTGCTGCCCTATATATAGTACAGTGCTAACCACTGAGCCACCTTGCTGCCCTATATATAGTACAGTGCTGACTACTGAGCCACCGTGCTGCCCTATATATAGTACAGTGCTGACCACTGAGCCACCGTGCTGCCCTATATATAGTACAGTGCTGACCACTGAGCCACCGTGCTGCCCTATATATAGTACAGTGCTGACTACTGAGCCACCGTGCTGCCCTATATATAGTACAGTGCAAACCACTGAGCCACCGTGCTGCCCTATATATAGTACAGTGCTAACCACTGAGCCACCGTGCTGCCCTATATATAGTACAGTGCTAACCACTGAGCCACCTTGCTGCCCTATATATAGTACAGTGCTGATCACTGAGCCTCTGTGCTGCCCTGTATATAGTACATTGCTAACCACTGAGCCACCGTGCTGCCCTATATATAGTACACTGCTAACCACTGAGCCACCTTGCTGCCCTATATACAGTACAGTGCTAACCACTGAGCCACGTTGCTGCCCTATATATAGTACACTGCTAACCACTGAGCCACCTTGCTGCCCTATATATAGTACACTGCTAACCACTGAGCCACCTTGCTGCCCTATATATAGTACACTGCTAACCACTGAGCCACCTTGCTGCCCTATATATAGTACAGTGCTAACCACTGAGCCACCATGCTGCCCTGTATATAGTACAGTGCTGACCACTGAGCCACCATGCTGCCCTGTATATAGTACAGTGCTGTCCACTGAGCCACTGTGCTGCCCTATATATAGTACAGTGCTAACCACTGAGCCACCTTGCTGCCCTATATATAGTACAGTGCTAACCACTGAGCCACCATGCTGCCCTGTATATAGTACAGTGCTGTCCACTGAGCCACTGTGCTGCCCTATATATAGTACAGTGCTAACCACTGAGCCACCTTGCTGCCCTATATATAGTACAGTGCTAACCACTGAGCCACCGTGCTGCCCTATATATAGTACACTGCTAACCACTGAGCCACCTTGCTGCCCTATATATAGTACAGTGCTAACCACTGAGCCACCGTGCTGCCCTATATATAGTACAGTGCTAACCACTGAGCCACCTTGCTGCCCTATATATAGTACAGTGCTAACCACTGAGCCACTGTGCTGCCCTGTATATAGTACAGTGCTAACCACTGAGCCACTGTGCTGCCCTATATATAGTACAGTGCTAACCACTGAGCCACCTTGCTGCCCTATATATAGTACAGTGCTAACCACTGAGCCACTGTGCTGCCCTATATATAGTACAGTGCTAACCACTGAGCCACCGTGCTGCCCTATATATAGTACAGTGCTAACCACTGAGCCACCGTGCTGCCCTATATATAGTACACTGCTAACCACTGAGCCACCTTGCTGCCCTATATATAGTACACTGCTAACCACTGAGCCACCTTGCTGCCCTATATATAGTACAGTGCTAACCACTGAGCCACCATGCTGCCCTGTATATAGTACAGTGCTGACCACTGAGCCACCATGCTGCCCTGTATATAGTACAGTGCTGTCCACTGAGCCACTGTGCTGCCCTATATATAGTACAGTGCTAACCACTGAGCCACCTTGCTGCCCTATATATAGTACAGTGCTAACCACTGAGCCACCATGCTGCCCTGTATATAGTACAGTGCTGTCCACTGAGCCACTGTGCTGCCCTATATATAGTACAGTGCTAACCACTGAGCCACCTTGCTGCCCTATATATAGTACAGTGCTAACCACTGAGCCACCGTGCTGCCCTATATATAGTACACTGCTAACCACTGAGCCACCTTGCTGCCCTATATATAGTACAGTGCTAACCACTGAGCCACCGTGCTGCCCTATATATAGTACAGTGCTAACCACTGAGCCACCTTGCTGCCCTATATATAGTACAGTGCTAACCACTGAGCCACTGTGCTGCCCTGTATATAGTACAGTGCTAACCACTGAGCCACTGTGCTGCCCTATATATAGTACAGTGCTAACCACTGAGCCACCTTGCTGCCCTATATATAGTACAGTGCTAACCACTGAGCCACTGTGCTGCCCTATATATAGTACAGTGCTAACCACTGAGCCACCGTGCTGCCCTATATATAGTACAGTGCTAACCACTGAGCCACCGTGCTGCCCTATATATAGTACAGTGCTAACCACTGAGCCACCGTGCTGCCCTATATATAGTACAGTGCTGGCAGACTGCACATAAAGGGGCTGCAAGGAGAGAAATAAAAACATGATTCAGAAGTAAGGGTTTGTTACATTGTATCAGTGTAGAAAATCCTCTGTGAAGTAACAAAGCTTAGACTGACAGCAGAGCGGGATTCTCGCCTCTGAATGTAAACGGCATGCTCCTATTCACTGACTGCAAGCGATTTGTTTGAAAATAATGAAGACTTAAAACACGTAGGAAGGTGAAACTGCAGATATCTTTTTGTTATATGTCTTACAATGAGTAAACCTTACTTACTTCAAGCATCACACACTTAAACTCCATGGGAAATTCTTCTTATTGGATACAGTCAGCAAGCATGTCATAGCCAGACTGCAGCCTCCCTGCTTAGCTGACATCCTGTGATGTAGGATGGGGCAGTAGGTTTCCATTCACACCTGTTACTTGATATTAGTGCCCCCTGGTCATAGCCTCGATGACCCCCACTTTCCCCAGTCTTCCTCTGAGATGATGGATGTTGGTGGGAGCTTTGCTCGGGTTACATGGGGCAATGTTACTGTGTGTCTTCCATGTTCAGCTTCATTGCAGAGCAGCTCATGGCCGGTAAATCGGTGGAACCGGAGAGCTTCAGCTCGGTGACCATCTTCTTTTCGGACATTGTGGGGTTCACCACCCTCTGCTCATCCAGCACTCCCCTCCAGGTTGTGGATTTACTCAATGACCTGTACAGCTTGTTCGATGAGATTATCAAAGCATACGACGTCTACAAGGTAAGAGGGGTCCCGGGGTCCTACAGCGACACATTGTATTCTATGCATAGTATTATCTGCGTATACAAGGGTTATCTTCATTATACGGCAGGAATATTCCAATAGTCCAGCATTGTTGGTGCTTCTGACGTGCTGGATTAGCAGATATTCTATTTCATCTTGAGCTTTAGGTGACCGTATATTTCTTACAGCTGAAGGTTTGTTACTAATACATCCAGTTTAAACAAGTCGCTTGTACTCCAATCATTTAGTTTAAGACAAAGATTTTAGTTGCTGTTTCCTTCAGAGATTGTCTGCTGATACATTATAACAAACACTCAGCTGTAAAAAGGAATAGATCTGAATCTGTTCTCAGCATCTGGGATATATACAACCCCTGGCAAAAATTATGGAATCACCAGGCTCGGAGGATGTTCATTCAGTTGTTTAATGTTGTTGGAAAAAAGCCGATCACAGACATGGCACAAAACTAAAGTCATTTCAAATGGCAACTTTAGGGCTTTAAGAAACACTAAAAGAAATCAAGATTAAAAATGTGGTACTCAGTAAGGGTAATTTTTTTCAGACCAAGCAGAGGGAAAAAATTATGGAATCACTCAATTCTGAGGAAAAAATAATGGAATCACCCTGTAAATTTTCATTTCCAAAACTAACACCTGCATCAAATTAGATCTGCTCGTTAGTCTGCATCTAAAAAGGAGTGATCACACCTTGTTGCACCAAGTGGACTGACAGTTTTCTTATCCCATCAATTGAAAGGATGCTTGGGGATGATGACATCATTTTTTCAAGATGATAATGCATCCTGCCATAGAGCAAAAACTGTGAAAACATTCCTTGAAAGAAGACACACAAGGTCAATGTCATGGCCTGTAAATAGTCCAGATCTCAATCCAATTGAAAATCTTTGGTGGAAGTTGAAGAAAATGGTCCATGACAAGACTCCAACCTGCAAAGCTGATCTGGCAACAGCAATCAGAGAAAGTTGGAGCCAGATTGATGAAGAGTACTGTTTGTCACTCATTAAGCCCATGCCTCAGAGACTGCAAGCTGTTATTAAAGCCAGAGGTGGTGCAACAAAATACTAGTGATGTATTGGAGTGTTCATTTGTGTGTTTGTTTTTCATGATTCCATAATTTTTTCCTCAGAATTGAGTGATTCCATAATTTTTTTCCCTCTGCTTGGTCTGAAAAAAATTACCCTTACTGAGTACCACATTTTTAATCTTAATTTCTTTTAGTGCTTCTTAAAGCTATAAAGTTGCCATTTGAAATGACTTTAGTTTTGCGCCATGTCTGTGATCTGCTTTTTTTCAACAACATTAAACAACTGAATGAACATCCTCCGAGCCCGGTGATTCCAGAATTTTTGCCAGGGGTTATATAAAGCCAACAACAGAACTCAATCTTTATTGAAAAATACATTTAGAAACTGACTTCTTTTTAACTGTTTTTAGTAAAGAAAAATTAAACTGTAGAAACAATAGCTAAGTATAAACCATTTTGTGTTAGTCCAAAGAAATGTACATCAGTCTAAATACAGAGAACAGGAATATGCCAACAAATAATGACCCATTTGGAGAAAAAAGAAAAGGGCATTCAGTGTAATGTATATACTCTTTCTGAGGAAGCACTTGGCGAAACGCGCGTCAGAGGGTGAAAAGGTGGAAAACATTAAGTATTCATTTGTCCTTTGATGTATTTTTTGTGTCTGTTTTTTTGGGCTAACTGTTCACTACACACCCTGACAATCATGAGTGCCTGCTTTTCTTATTATATAAGCACTTCCACTTTGTTAGGTACTATACACCTCCTGGCCTATGATTGCTTTGTATATGAGAATCTAACTGGTCTAACCCTGTATCCATTAACTTGTACAAGACCTTGCCTTAAACAAAATTATAACCGCTTGGTCATAAGCACTTGCACTTTATTAGTACATGATTAAATATTATATTCATTCATTTTTGGAGCTACTTTATTGACACATTAAGGTAAATCTCCTTACTGGGGGCTATTGGATACATAATCCGCATCATTCTTATATCAGGATCTATGCACATGTTTGACCACTAGGTGGAGATTTGTTGGCATATTCTTGTTCTCTGTATTTAGACTGATGTACATTTCTTTGGACTAACACAAAATGATTTATACTTGCCTATTATCTCTGCAGTTTGACTTCTTTTTAACTGTTTTTAGTAAAGAAAAAATTGTTTCTCTATGTATTTTTCAATAAACATGACATTTATGACATTTTGCAAGCTCTGTTCACATGATCAGGATTTTTCCTGACTGAATATCATGTGCAGAAAAAGAAGCAGCATGTCCATTCTTTGTGCGCTTTTGCCTGTGTTTTTCCGATACAATGCTTTGGGAAAAACACATGAAAACACTGCAGATTTTCTGCAGAGTTTTTGCTGCCAAGAGGTGCAGAAACGCTGCAGAAATTTTCCTGATCGTTCACACACAGCCTTATACGTGATACTCCCATATACCTATAGGACCTTTTATAAGTGTATTACATAGTTAAAGGCATGAAGATTGGAACCCTTCTAATTTTAAATGGGCTATCCATTTCAGAGAACAACCTAAGGGGGTCTGTGCTGTAACAATATATTATCAGCAGCCCATTCCTTAGTCATTAAGTGGCTGCAGCTCTGCCCAGTTACAGACTGTAAGTAATCTGACCATGTTGAGAGTTGTTGTTTTGATCGATAGCAATGTTTGCAGGTGGAAACTATTGGAGATGCTTATATGGTCGCCAGTGGTCTCCCACTCCGCAACGGCATCGGTCACGTGGAGGAAATTGCCACCATGTCTCTGCATTTCCTCAGCGCAATGATGACCTTCAGAATCCGACACATGCCAGATGAAAAGCTGAAGCTGCGGATTGGTCTGAACACCGGTATGTGAGTTACCTGAACCCACATCACATGTGGAGTCACTGTGTATATACCCCAGAGCTGCACTCACTATTCTGCTGGTGGAGTCACTGTGTACATGCATTACATTACTGATCCTGAGTTACATCCTGTATTATACTCCAGAGCTGCACTCACTATTCTGCTGGTGCAGGCACTGTGTACATACATTACATTACTGATCCTGAGTTACATCCTGTATTATACTCCAGAGCTGCACTCACTATTCTGCTGGTGCAGTCACTGTGTACATACATTACATTACTGATCCTGAGTTACATCCTGTATTATACTCCAGAGCTGCACTCACTATTCTGCTGGTGCAGTCACTGTGTACATACATTATATTACTGATCCTGAGTTACATCCTGTATTATACTCCAGAGCTGCACTCACTATTCTGCTGGTGCAGTCACTGTGTACATACATTACATTACTGATCCTGTACTGATCCTGAGTTACATCCTGTATTATACCCCAGAGCTGCACTCACTATTCTGCTGGTGCAGTCACTGTGTACATACATTACATTACTGATCCTGAGTTACATCCTGTATTATACTCCAGAGCTGCACTCACTATTCTGCTGGTGCAGTCACTGTGTACATACATTACATTACTGATCCTGTACTGATCCTGAGTTACATCCTGTATTATACCCCAGAGCTGCACTCACTATTCTGCTGGTGCAGTCACTGTGTACATACATTACATTACTGATCCTGAGTTACATCCTGTATTATACTCCAGAGCTGCACTCACTATTCTGCTGGTGGAGTCACTGTGTACATACATTACATTACTGATCCTGAGTTACCTGACTGTATTATACTCCAGAGCTGCACTCACTATTCTGCTGGTGCAGTCACTGTGTACATACATTACATTACTGATCCTGAGTTACATCCTGTATTATCCTCTAGAGCTGCACTCACTATTCTGCTGGTGGAGTCACTGTGTACATACATTACATTACTGATCCTGAGTTACATCCTGTATTATACTCCAGAGCTGCACTCGCTATTCTGCTGCTGCAGTCACTGTGTACATACATTACATTACTGATCCTGAGTTACCTCCTGTATTATATACCAGAGCTGCACTCACTATTCTGCTGGTGCAGTCACTGTGTACATACATTAATTACTGATCCTGAGTTACATCCTGTATTATACTCCAGAGCTGCACTCACTATTCTGCTGGTGCAGTCACTGTGTACATACATTACATTACTGATCCTGAGTTACATCCTGTATTATACTCCAGAGCTGCACTCACTATTCTGCTGGTGGAGTCACTGTGTACATACATTACATTACTGATCCTGAGTTACATCCTGTATTATACTCCAGAGCTGCACTCACTATTCTGCTGCTGCAGTCACTGCGTACATACATTACATTACTGATCCTGAGTTACCTCCTGTATTATACTCCAGAGCTGCATTCACTATTCTGCTGGTGCAGTCACTGTGTACATACATTACATTACTGATCCCGAGTTACCTGACTGTATTATACTCCAGAGCTGCACTCGCTATTCTGCTGGTGCAGTCACTATGTACATACATTACATTACTGATCCTCAGTTACCTCCTGTATTATACTCCAGAGCTGCACTCACTATTCTGCTGGTGCAGTCACTGTGTACATACATTACATTACTGATCCTGAGTTACATCCTGTATTATACTCCAGAGCTGCACTCACTATTCTGCTGGTGCAGTCACTGTGTACTTACATTACATTACTGATCCTGAGTTACATCCTGTATTATACTCCAGAGCTGCACTCACTATTCTGCTGGTGCAGTCACTGTGTACATACATTACATTACTGATCCTGAGTTACATCCTGTATTATACTCCAGAGCTGCACTCACTATTCTGCTGGTGCAGTCACTGTGTACTTACATTACATTACTGATCCTGAGTTACATCCTGTATTATACTCCAGAGCTGCACTCACTATTCTGCTGGTGCAGTCACTGTGTACATACATTACATTACTGATCCTGAGTTACCTCCTGTATTATACTCCAGAGCTGCACTCACTATTCTGCTGGTGCAGTCACTGTCTACATATATTACATTACTGATCCTGAGTTACATCCTGTATTATACTCCAGAGCTGCACTCACTATTCTGCTGGTGCAGTCACTGTGTACATACATTACATTACTGATCCTGAGTTACCTCCTGTATTATACTCCAGAGCTGCACTCACTATTCTGCTGGTGGAGTCACTGTGAACATACATTACATTACTGATCCTGAGTTACCTCCTGTATTATACTCCAGAGCTGCACTCACTATTCTGCTGGTGCAGTCACTGTGTACATACATTACATTACTGATCCCGAGTCACATCCTGTATTATACTCCAGAGCTGCACTCACTATTCTGCTGGTGCAGTCACTGTGTACTTACATTACATTACTGATCCTGAGTTACATCCTGTATTATACTCCAGAGCTGCACTCACTATTCTGCTGGTGCAGTCACTGTGTACATACATTACATTACTGATCCTGAGTTACATCCTGTATTATACTCCAGAGCTGCACTCACTATTCTGCTGGTGCAGTCACTGTGTACATACATTACATTACTGATCCTGAGTTACCTCCTGTATTATACTCCAGAGCTGCACTCACTATTCTGCTGGTGCAGTCACTGTGTACTTACATTACATTACTGATCCTGAGTTACATCCTGTATTATACTCCAGAGCTGCACTCACTATTCTGCTGGTGCAGTCACTGTGTACATACATTACATTACTGATCCTGAGTTACATCCTGTATTATACTCCAGAGCTGAACTCACTATTCTGCTGCTGCAGTCACTGTGTACATACATTACATTACTGATCCTGAGTTACATCCTGTATTATACTCCAGAGCTGCACTCACTATTCTGCTGGTGCAGTCACTGTGTACATACATTACATTACTGATCCTGAGTGACATCCTGTATTATACCCCAGAGCTGCACTCACTATTCTGCTGGTGCAGTCACTGTGTACATACATTACATTACTGATCCTGAGTTACATCCTGTATTATACTCCAGAGCTGCACTCACTATTCTGCTGGTGCAGTCACTGTGTACATACATTACATTACTGATCCTGAGTCACATCCTGTATTATACTCCAGAGCTGCACTCACTATTCTGCTGGTGCAGTCACTGTGTACATACATTACATTACTGATCCTGAGTCACATCCTGTGTTATACTCCAGAGCTGCACTCACTATTCTGCTGGTGCAGTCACTATATACATACATTACATTACTGATCCTGAGTTACCTCCTGTATTATACTCCAGAGCTGCACTCACTATTCTGCTGGTGCAGTCACTGTGTACATACATTACATTACTGATCCTGAGTTACATCCTGTATTATGCTCCAGAGCTGCACTCACTATTCTGCTGGTGCAGTCACTGTGTACATACATTACATTACTGATCCTGAGTTACATCCTGCATTATACTCCAGAGCTGCACTCACTATTCTGCTGGTGCAGTCACTGTGTACATACATTACATTACTGATCCTGAGTTACCTCCTGTATTATCCTCCAGAGCTGCACTCACTATTCTGCTGGTGCAGTCACTGTGTACATACATTACATTACTGATCCTGAGTTACCTCCTGTATTATACTCCAGAGCTGCACTCACTATTCTGCTGGTGCAGTCACTGTGTACATACATTACATTACTGATCCTGAGTTACATCCTGTATTATACTCCAGAGCTGAACTCACTATTCTGCTGCTGCAGTCACTGTGTACATACATTACATTACTGATCCTGAGTTACATCCTGTATTATACTCCAGAGCTGCACTCACTATTCTGCTGGTGCAGTCACTGTGTACATACATTACATTACTGATCCTGAGTGACATCCTGTATTATACCCCAGAGCTGCACTCACTATTCTGCTGGTGCAGTCACTGTGTACATACATTACATTACTGATCCTGAGTTACATCCTGTATTATACTCCAGAGCTGCACTCACTATTCTGCTGGTGCAGTCACTGTGTACATACATTACATTACTGATCCTGAGTCACATCCTGTATTATACTCCAGAGCTGCACTCACTATTCTGCTGGTGCAGTCACTGTGTACATACATTACATTACTGATCCTGAGTCACATCCTGTGTTATACTCCAGAGCTGCACTCACTATTCTGCTGGTGCAGTCACTATATACATACATTACATTACTGATCCTGAGTTACCTCCTGTATTATACTCCAGAGCTGCACTCACTATTCTGCTGGTGCAGTCACTATGTACATACATTACATTACTGATCCTGAGTTACATCCTGTATTATACTCCAGAGCTGCACTCACTATTCTGCTGGTGCAGTCTCTGTGTACATACAATACTGATCCTGAGTTACATCCTGTATTATGCTCCAGAGCTGCACTCACTATTCTGCTGGTGCAATCAGTGTACACACTTTATAATTATCCTCTGAGCAGCTCTTCACCACACCTGCTGTCGGCATATACATAACCATCATGCGGCCGGATCTGCATCCTGAGAGCTAAGAGGAATCTTACATATTGTGACTGATGTTCTGGATGAATTACGGTTTCAGCTCCTGCTGTTGTTGTCGCCTCCATATTCTGTGTTACATTATGTGTCATTATGACTTTCTCTCCTCCTCTTTCTCCTGTTTGCAGGTCCTGTGGTAGCCGGGGTGGTGGGTGTGACGATGCCGAGGTACTGTCTGTTTGGGGATACTGTTAACACTGCGTCACGCATGGAAAGCAACAGTTTACGTAGGTGAACCCCGGTGCATTTCCCCGGTGTGTACTGCAACTGTGACGTCATCGGTGTAAAATAAGTTACATCGTTTTATCGCATTAGGTCCTAATATGAGGGACTTGTATGGTACCACTGTGTGACCACTGCTTGGAACTGTTGTGTGAGCAATGTATGGTACTATTATGTAGATGCAATAAGACATTATTATTATAGGAGCACTCTATCGGACTATTATGTAGGTAATATAAGACTTTATTATATGAGGAGGTACCACATGTCAGTATTATGTGAGCGCTGTATGGCTTTATAAAGTAGGTACTATATGACAGTATTATGTCCTCACTATCTGGCACTGTCATTTTGTACTATATGGTGCTAGTTTTGGGTACGTTATTGCAGTATTATTCATGATGCGTTTTGCGAGCACACCATCTGATCACGTGTTTTTGTTTTTTATTTTGACCAGCTGTCTAGAACATGTTAATAGCTCATAAAGATGTGATTCATCCACAGCTCTGAGGATTCACATCTCTGAGACCTCGGCCGGCGCTTTGAAGCAAATTGGTGGATATTCATTATCTGAAAGAGGATGGATCCAAGTGAAGGTAAAAGTGGCACAGTATTATCTCCTACTAATCTGATGTCTTAATACCCCCTGTACTCTGGTCTTAATTCCCCTTGTACTCTGGTCTTAATTCCCCTTGTACTCTGGTCCTAGTTCCCCGTGTACTCTGGTCTTAATTCCCCGTGTACTCTGGTCTTAATTCCCCGTGTTCTCTGGTCTTAATTCCCCGTGTTCTCTGGTCTTATTTCCCTGTGTTCTCTGGTCTTAATTCCCCGTGTTCTCTGGTCTTAATTCCCCGTGTTCTCTGGTCTTAATTCCCCGTGTACTCTGGTCTTAATTCCCCGTGTTCTCTGGTCTTAATTCCCCATGTTCTCTGGTCTTAATTCCCCGTGTACTCTGGTCTTAATTCCCCCTGTACTCTGGTCTTAATTCCCCTTGTACTCTAGTTCTAATTCCCCGTGTACTCTGGTCTTAATTCCCCGTGTACTCTGGTCTTAATTCCCCGTGTACTCTGGTCTTAATTCCTCGTGTACTCTGGTCCTAATTCCCCCTGTACTCTGGTCCTAATTCCCCCTGTACTCTGGTCCTGATTCCCCCTGTACTCTGGTCCTAATTCTCCCTGTACTCTGGTCCTAATTCCCCCTGTACTCTGGTCCTAATTCCCCCTGTACTCTGGTCCTAATTCCCCCTGTACTCTGGTCCTAATTCCCCCTGTACTCTGGTCCTAATTCCCCGTGTACTCTGGTCCTAATTCCCCCCTGTACTCTGGTCCTAATTCCCCCCTGTACTCTGGTCCTAATTCCCCCCTGTACTCTGGTCCTAATTCCCCCTGTACTCTGGTCCTAATTCCCCCTGTACTCTGGTCCTAATTCCCCGTGTACTCTGGTCCTAGTTCCCCGTGTACTCTGGTCTTAATTCCCCGTGTACTCTGGTCTTAATTCCCCGTGTACTCTAGTCTTAATTCCCCGTGTACTCTGGTCTTAATTCCCCGTGTACTCTGGTCTTAATTCACCCTGTGTACTCTGGTTCTAATTCCCCGTGTACTCTGGTTCTAATTCCCCGTGTACTCTGGTTCTAATTCCCCGTGTACTCTGGTCCTGATTCACCCTGTACTCTGGTCTTAATTCCCTGTGTACTCTGGTCCTAATTCTCCGTGTACTCTGGTCCTAATTCCACCTGTACTCTGGTCCTAATTCCCCCTGTACTCTGGTCCTAATTCCCCCTGTACTCTGGTCCTAATTCCCCCTGTACTCTGGTCCTGATTCCCCCTGTACTCTGGTCCTGATTCCCCCTGTACTCTGGTCCTGATTCCCCCTGTACTCTGGTCCTGATTCCCCCTGTACTCTGGTTCTAATTCCCCCTGTACTCTGGTTCTAATTCCCCGTGTACTCTGGTTCTGATTCCCCCTGTACTCTGGTCCTGATTCCCCCTGTACTCTGGTCTTAATTCCCCCTGTACTCTGGTCTTAATTCCCCGTGTACTCTGGTCTTAATTCCTCGTGTACTCTGGTCCTAATTCCCCCTGTACTCTGGTCCTAATTCCCCCTGTACTCTGGTCCTAATTCCCCCTGTACTCTGGTCCTAGTTCCCCCTGTACTCTGGTCCTAGTTCCCCGTGTACTCTGGTCCTAATTCCCCGTGTACTCTGGTCCTAATTCCCCGTGTACTCTGGTCCTAATTCCTCCCTGTACTCTGGTCCTAATTCCCCCTGTACTCTGGTCCTGATTCCCCCTGTACTCTGGTCCTGATTCCCCCTGTACTCTGGTCCTGATTCCCCCTGTACTCTGGTCCTGATTCCCCTTGTACTCTGGTTCTAATTCCCCCTGTACTCTGGTCCTGATTCCCCCTGTACTCTGGTCCTGATTCCCCCTGTACTCTGGTCCTGATTCCCCCTGTACTCTGGTCCTGATTCCCCCTGTACTCTGGTCCTGATTCCCCCTGTACTCTGGTCCTAATTCCCCGTGTACTCTGGTCCTAATTCCCCCTGTACTCTGGTCCTGATTCCCCCTGTACTCTGGTCCTGATTCCCCCTGTACTCTGGTCCTGATTCCCCCTGTACTCTGGTCCTGATTCCCCCTGTACTCTGGTCCTGATTCCCCCTGTACTCTGGTCCTGATTCCCCCTGTACTCTGGTCCTGATTCCCCCTGTACTCTGGTCCTAATTCCCCGTGTACTCTGGTCCTAATTCCCCCTGTACTCTGGTCCTGATTCCCCCTGTACTCTGGTCCTGATTCCCCCTGTACTCTGGTCCTGATTCCCTCTGTACTCTGGTCCTGATTCCCCCTGTACTCTGGTCCTGATTCCCCCTGTACTCTGGTCCTAATTCCCCTTCTACTCTGGTCCTAATTCCCCGTGTACTCTGGTCCTAATTCCCCCTGTACTCTGGTCCTAATTCCCCCTGTACTCTGGTCCTAATTCCCCCTGTACTCTGGTCCTAATTCCCCCTGTACTCTGGTCCTAATTCCCCCTGTACTCTGGTCCTGATTCCCCCTGTACTCTGGTCCTGATTCCCCCTGTACTCTGGTCCTGATTCCCCCTATACTCTGGTCCTGATTCCCCCTGTACTCTGGTCCTAATTCCCCCTGTACTCTGGTCCTAATTCCCCCTGTACTCTGGTCCTAATTCCCCCTGTACTCTGGTCCTAATTCCCTGTATACAGAGCCGGCCTTAGGCTAAATTACCCTTTGGTGCCCCATGATTTTGCCTTTTCACTCAGTTTTTCTAAGACAAATCCTTGAGCAGAAGGCACTCTTTTATATCCTCTGAAAATTAAAGGGATCATCCACTATTCGGACAACCTCTTCTCTATCATTACATTCCCCCTTGTAAAATAATAGCCTCCGGTGCGGGCGCCGTTGCAGGGTATCGCTGCATTCTGAAGAAATTGTGCAACTAGTTGTGGGGTCCATTTTCTCCTTTAAAACCCCTCATGGAAATACAAAAACAGTATTCATTCAATGTCTGCAATATGTTACAACATATGCAGAGTATTCCAGTCATCTGTTGTCATCTTACAATTGCTGCAACGGTGCCTGCACTGGATGTTATTATTTTACATGGGGGAATGGAATGATAGAGAAGAGGTTGTCTGAATAGTGGACAATCCCTTTAATTTAATTTTCAGAGGATATAAAAGAGGGTCTTCTGCTCAAGGATTTGTCTTAGAAAAACTGAGTGAAAAGGCAAAATCCTGGAGGCACCAAAGGGTAATGTTACACAGGGCGCAATTTAGCCCAAGTCCGGCCCTGCTCCGGTCATAATTTACTGTCTACTCCGGTCACGTCCAGACTGGAGAACATCTCTGTCCAAGTTTAGTCCATTTTTGATGATGAATTTGTCTCCCCTCTATGATCTCTGCTCCTCCAAGTTCCACAAACCTTTCAAAAATTTGTCTGAGCTGCTGTAAGAATGTCAAAAGTCACAAATTTAGCATCAGACTTACAAAATATTGCACATTGTTTACATTCTTATTCTGAAAGTTGATCCTGTCAATCAACGTTCGGGATCAGGAGGGAAACTTGCTCTTTTAGGGCAGACTGGATCACACATTATGGATGTACCTGCACGGCTTCCCTTCATCATCTTCCATCCCTCATTTGAGCTTGATGGACAGATTTATATGTTCATCATTACAAACTATGTAACTAAATAAAAAAAAAATAGTCTAGAAGTCTAAACCATTGCTCCAGCGATTAATGCCTTCCACCCCACACTCCCACTGGAGTAAGTTTGCAACTTTTCTGTGACACTCGTGAAAGATGCAATTAATAACTTGGTAGAAAAACAACTGATATGCGAAACCACGCTGTATATGTCCAACACCTCGCAAAAAAAGAAAAATACAATGGTTGAATGTGACAAAAAAGAATCGAAATTTGGTGCAAGATTATAATAGTTTGAATGCAAGACAAAAGGGTGAATAGTAATAAATGTGGGAGCGCAATATCTGCAATTTACTGTGTTGTATCAAACTCGTCCAATTTACATCAATTTAATGACCAAAATATAAAATAATATGTTCTTAGGGGAAAGGAAAACAGAAGACATATTGGCTGAAAGGCAAATCTGGCTTTCGAATGCCCCTACCAGACTTTCCAGCGGATATAGAAGATCCTCACTTTGGGTCGTATGAAGTGAGTATCTGATACCAAGAATAACTTACATACCGGCTGTACATATAGAATTACACTGCTCAAAAAAATAAAGGGGACACTTAAACAACAGAATATGACTCCAAGTAAATGAAACTTCTGTGAAATCAAACTGTCCACTTAGGAAGCAACACTGATTGACAATCAATTTCTCATGCTGTTGTGCAAATGGAATAGACAATAAATGGAAATTATTGGCAATTATCAAGACACCCTCAATAAAGGAGTGGTTCTGCAGGTGGGGACCACAGACCACATCTCAGTACCAATGCTTTCTGGCTGATGTTTTGGTCACTTTTGAATGTTGGTTGTGCTTTCACACTCGTGGTAGTGACGCGCCCCCTGGGTCGCGCGTGTGTGGAGATACCCGGAACCGGACCCGTTGCAGATGCTGGGGGTTGTAGTCCTCGTGTGGCGGGGACCCGGTCCCGTGGCTCAGGGTGGTCAACTCAAATGGCGGTCTCTATACCAAATGTCCGACTGCGCCACCCGTGGATTGCGGTCAGAATGAACCGCCGCTGCAGGGCTGACCGCTGAGGCTGGTGGTGTGGGTGCAGCAGAGGGTAGTATAACTCCCCACGGGAGGAGTGTAGCCTCAGGGCAGTGAGTGTGGATGTTGGGGGTGATGGTGCGCGGGAGCAGCAGTAACGACACAGAGTCCTGTAATGCAGTCCAGGGTATTTACTCACAGTTCTTTATCCACGTTACTACAGCTGGTCATAACGTCCCTCGTCGCACTGTGCTCACCAGTTGAGGGGCTCGGCCTTCTCCCAGATAACTTTGGAGCATTTCACAGGACCCCCTTTGTGTGTCCTTTCTCTGGCCTGTCATACCCCGCCAGTGACCTCGCTTCTGTCCGGCTGCCTCAGGCCTTCTCTGGGTAAACTTCGGCGCCAGTTTCCCTGACCCTATGTGGTGCCTTCCTAGCGGGTGTAGCGAGGGGCTGCGCCTCGTGAAATGTCACAGCCTCCAGTTTGTAGCTGAGGGTAGTTCCCCGCCTCCACTAGTTTCGGGGACCGGTCTCCCCCTTTGGCCTGACCCTTCTACGCAGGTTGATTCGGGCGTGCGGTGGCAACTCGCCGGTCCACACCCCTGGGGTCCCTTCGTTCCTTGTTCCTGGAGCCTCCTCCGCTCGTCTTCCTTCCTTCTGCTTCCTCCAGGCTCCGGCCTCTCTCTTAGGCCTGCCTGCGGAGCAGAGCCCATGCAGAGCCTCTGCTCCCACCTCCTGCTCTCTCTTCTTCACTGTCTGAACTCAACTTCTCTCTGAACTAAGATGGTGCCCACCTTTTATACCTCCTTCTAGGTGCACCCAGGAACTGCTCTCTCCCTGCTCCTGCACTACAGGGTTCCCCCTTCCTCGGTGTTCCCTCCCCCCACTCCAGCCAGGGACAGGGACTGTCGTGCTCTACTTGGAGCATATCGGTCGCCCTGCCCCCCGGAAATGTAATGTCAGGGTCCTGATCCACACTCCATCCTTACCTGGAAGTGATATATCGCACATCTGGATGAGATGCAATACCTCTGTAGCAACCGAACCCTCGGGTCGCTACAGTAGCATGAGACGGACTCTACAACCCACAGAAGTTGCTCAGGTAGTGCAGCTCATCCAGGATGGCACATCAATGCGAGCTGTGGCAAGAAGGTTTGCTGTGTCTGTCAGCGTAGTGTCCAGAGGCTGGAGGCGCTACCAGGAGACAGGCCAGTACACCAGGAGACGTGGAGGTGACCGTAGGAGGGCAACAACCCAGCAGCAGGACCGCTACCTCCACCTTTGTGCAAGGAGGAACAGGAGGAGCACTGCGAGAGCCCTGCAAAATGACCTCCAGCAGGCCACAAATGTGCATGTGTCTGCACAAACGGTTAGAAACCGACACCATGAGGGTGGTATGAGGGCCCGACGTCCACAGATGGGGGGTGTGCTTACAGCCCAACACCGTGCAGGACGCTTGGCATTTGCCACAGAACACCAGGATTGGCAAAGTCACCACTGGCGCCCTGTGCTCTTCACAGATGAAAGCAGGTTCACACTGAGCACATGTGACAGACGTGACAGAGTCTGGAGACGCCGTGGAGAGCGATCTGCTGCCTGCAACATCCTTCAGCATGGCCGGTTTGGTAGTGGGTCAGTAATGGTGTGGGGTGGCATTTCTTTGGTGGGCCGCACAGCCCTCTATGTGCTCGCCAGAGGTAGCCTGACTGCAATTAGGTACTGAGATGAGATCCTCAGACCCCTTGTGAGACCATATGCTGGTGCGGTTGGCCCTGGGTTCCTCCTAATGCAGGAGAATGCCAGACCTCATGTGGCTGGAGTGTGTCAGCAGTTCCTGCAAGATGAAGGCATTGAAGCTATGGACTGGCCGCCCGTTCCCCAGACCTGAATCTGATTGAGCACATCTGGGACATCATGTCTCGCTCCATCCACCAACGTCACGTTGCACCACAGACTGTCCAGGAGTTGGCGGATGCTTTAGTCCAGGTCTTGGAGGAGATCCCACAGGAGACAATCCGCAACCTCATCAGGAGCATGCCCAGGCGTTGTAGGGAGGTCATACAGGCACGTGGAGGCCACACACAATACTCAGCCTCATCAGGAGCATGCCCAGGCGTTGTAGGGAGGTCATACAGGCATGTGGAGGCCACACACAATACTGAGCCTCATCAGGAGCATGCCCAGGCGTTGTAGGGAGGTCATACAGGCACGTGGAGGCCACACACAATACTCAGCCTCATCAGGAGCATGCCCAGGCGTTGTAGGGAGGTCATACAGGCACGTGGAGGCCACACACAATACTGAGCCTCATTGTGACTTGTTTTAAGGACATTACATCACAGTTGGATCAGCCTGTAGTGTTTTCCCACTTTAATTTTGGGGGTGACTCCACATCCAGGCCTCCATTGGTTAATAAATGTGATTTCCATTGATGATTTTTGTGTGATTTTGTTGTCAGCACATTCAGCTTTATACAGAACAAAGTATTCAATGAGGAGATTTCATTCACATCTAGGATGGGTTATTTCAGTGTTCCCTTTATTTTTTGAGCAGTGTATATACAGGAGATGCCCAGGTTATACCAGCTGTACATATATAATTATATACAGGAGAGGCCCAGGTTATACCAGCTGTACATATATAATTATATACAGGAGATGCCCAGGTTATACCAGCTGTACATATATAATTATATACAGGAGAGGCCCAGGTTATACCAGCTGTACATATATAATTATATACAGGAGATGCCCAGGTTATACCAGCTGTACATATATAATTATATACAGAAGATGCCCAGGTTATACCAGCTGTACATATATAATTATATACAGGAGATGCCCAGGTTATACCAGCTGTACATATATAATTATATACAGGAGATGCCCAGGTTATACCAGCTGTACATATATAATTATATACAGGAGAGGCCCAGGTTATACCAGCTGTACATATATAATTATATACAGGAGATGCCCAGGTTATACCAGCTGTACATATATAATTATATACAGGAGATACCCAGGTTATACCAGCTGTACATATATAATTATATACAGGAGAGGCCCAGGTTATACCAGCTGTACATATATAATTATATACAGGAGATGCCCAGGTTATACCAGCTGTACATATATAATTATATACAGAAGATGCCCAGGTTATACCAGCTGTACATATATAATTATATACAGGAGATGCCCAGGTTATACCAGCTGTACATATATAATTATATACAGGAGATGCCCAGGTTATACCAGCTGTACATATATAATTGTATACAGGAGATGCTCAGGTTATACCAGCTGTACATATATATAATTATATACAGGAGATGCCCAGGTTATACCAGCTGTACATATATATAATTATATACAGGAGATGCCCAGGTTATACCAGCTGTACATATATAATTATATACAGGAGATGCCCAGGTTATACCAGCTGTACATATATAATTATATACAGGAGATGCCCAGGTTATACCAGCTGTACATATATAATTGTATACAGGAGATGCTCAGGTTATAACAGCTGTATGTATATAATTATATAAAGGAGATGCCCAGGTTATACCAGCTGTACATATATAATTATATATAGGAGATGCCCAGGTTATACCAGCTGTACACATATAATTATATACAGGAGATGTCCAGGTTATACCAGCTGTACATATATAATTATATACAGGAGATGCCCAGGTTATAACAGCTGTATGTATATAATTATATACAGGAGATGCCCAGGTTATACCAGCTGTACATATATAATTATATACAGGAGATGCCCAGGTTATACCAGCTGTACATATATAATTATATACAGGAGATGCTCAGGTTATAACAGCTGTATGTATATAATTATATAAAGGAGATGCCCAGGTTATACCAGCTGTACATATATAATTATATATAGGAGATGCCCAGGTTATACCAGCTGTACATATATAATTATATACAGGAGATGCCCAGGTTATACCAGCTGTACATATATAATCATATACAGGAGATGCCCAGGTTATACCAGCTGTACATATATAATTATATACAGGAGATGCCCAGGTTATACCAGCTGTACATATATAATTATATACAGGAGATGCCCAGGTTATACCAGCTGTATGTATATAATTATATACAGGAGATGCCCAGGTTATACCAGCTGTACATATATAATTATATACAGGAGATGCCCAGGTTATACCAGCTGTACATATATAATTATATACAGGAGATGCCCAGATTATAACAGCTGTATGTATATAATTATATACAGGAGGTGCCCAGGTTATAACAGCTGTATGTATATAATTATATACAGTGGGTGTTTGAAAGTATTCAGACCCCTTTACATTTTTCACTCTTTGTTTCATTGCAGCCATTTGGTAAATTCTAAAAAGTTCATTTTTTCCTCATTAAAGTCCACTCTGCCCCATCTTCACTGAAAAAAACAGAAATGTAGAAATTTTTGCAAATTTATTAAAAAAGAAAAACTGAAATATCACATGGTCATAAGTATTCAGACCCTTTGCTCAGTATTGAGTAGAAGCCCCCTTTTGAGCTAGTGCAGCCATGAGTCGTCTTGGGAATGATGCAACAAGTTCTTCACCCCTGGATTTGGGGATCCTCGGCCATTCTTCCTTGCAGATCCTCTCCAGTTCCGTCAGGTTGGATGGTGAACGTTGGTGGACGGCCATTTTCAGGTCTCTCCAGAGATGCTCAATTGGGTTTAGGTCAGGGCTCTGGCTGGGCCAGTCAAGAATGGTCACAGAGTTGTTCTGAAGCCACTCCTTTGTTTTTTTAGCTGTGTGCTTAGGGTCATTGTCTTGTTGGAAGGTGAACCTTCGGCCAAGTCTGAGGTCCAGAGCACTCTGGAAGAGGTTTTCATCCAGGATATCTCTGTACTTGGCCACATTCATGTTTCCTTCAATTGCAACCAGTCGCCCCGTCCCTGCTGCTGAAAAACACCCCCATAGCATGATGCTGCCACCACCATGTTTCACTGTTGGGATTGTATTGGGCAGGTGATGAGCAGTGCCTGGTTTTCTCCACACATACCGCTTAGAATTATCACCAAAAAGTTCTATCTTCGTCTCATCAGACCAGAGAATCTTATTTCTCATAGTCTGGGAGTCCTTCATGTGTTTTTGAGCAAACTCTATGCGGGTTTTCATATGTCTTGCACTGAGGAGAGGCTTCTGTAGGACCAATCTGCCATAAAGGCCCGACTGGTGGAGGGCTGCAGTGATAGTTGACTTTGTGGAACTTTCTCCCATCTCCCTACTGCATCTCTGGAGCTCAGCCACAGTGATCTTGGGGTTCTACTTTACCTCTCTCACCAAGACTCTTCTCCCACGATTGCTCAGTTTGGCTGGATGGCCAGGTCTAGGAAGACTTCTGGTGGTCCCAAACTTCTTCCATTTAAGAATTATGGAGGCTACTGTGCTCTTAGGAACCTTGAGTAATGCAGAAATTCTTTTGTAACCTTGGCCAGATCTGTGCCTTGCCACAATTCTGTCTCTGAGCTCCTTGGGCAGTTCCTTTGAGCTCATGATTCTCATTTGGTCTGACATGCACTGTGAGCTGTGAGGTCTTATATAGACAGGTGTGAACCTTTCCAAATCAAGTCCTATCAATTTAATTAAACACAGCTGGACTCCAATGAAGGAGTAGAACCATCTCAAGGAGGATCACAAGGAAATGGACAGCATGTGACTTAAATATGAGTGTCTGAGCAAAGGGGCTGAAGACTTATGACCATGTGAGATTTCAGTTTTTTCATTTTTAATGAATTTCCAAAAATTTCTACATTTCTGTCTTTTTTCAGTAAAGATGGGAACAGAGTGTAATGTAAGGAGAAAAAAAATGAACTTTTTAGAATTTACCAAATGGCTGCAATGAAACAAAGAGTGAAAAATTTAAAGGGGTCTGACTACTTACCGTACCCACTGTACAGGGGATGCCCAGGTTATACCAGCTGTACATATATAATTATATACAGGATATGCCCAGGTTATACCAGCTGTACATATATAATTATATACAGAAGATGCCCAGGTTATACCAGCTGTACATATATAATTATATACAGGATATGCCCAGGTTATACCAGCTGTACATATATAATTATATACAGGAGATGCCCAGGTTACACCGGCTGTACATATATAATTATATACAGGAGATGCCCAGGTTATACCAGCTGTACATATATAATTATATACAGGATATGCCCAGGTTATACCAGCTGTACATATATAATTATATACAGGAGATACCCAGGTTATACCAGCTGTACATATATAATTATATACAGGAGATGCCCAGGTTATACCAGCTGTACATATATAATTATATACAGGATATGCCCAGGTTATACCAGCTGTATATATATAATTATATACAGGAGATGCCCAGGTTATACCAGCTGTACATATATAATTATATACAGGAGATGCCCAGGTTATACCAGCTGTACGTATATAATTATATACAGGAGATGCCCAGGTTATACCAGCTGTACATATATAATTATATACAGGAGACGCCCAGGTTATACCGGCTGTACATATATAATTATATACAGGAGATGCCCAGGTTATACCGGCTGTACATATATAATTATATACAGGAGATGCCCAGGTTATACCAGCTGTACCTATATAATTATATACAGGAGATACCCAGGTTATACCGGCTGTATATATAATTATATACAGGAGATGCCCAGGTTACACCAGCTGTACATATATAATTATATACAGGAGACGCCCAGGTTATACCAGCTGTACATATATAATTATATACAGGAGATGCCCAGGTTACACCAGCTGTACATATATAATTATAAACAGGAGATGCCCAGGTTATACCAGCTGTATGTATATACTTATATACAGAATGCCCCATATCACTACAGTATATACTGTATATTATACCGTTTCTTATTGTTAGAATTGATCAGTTTTCATTTCTTCTTATAGTCTGAAGAGATCAGTGTGCACTGAATAAAGACCTGAAGAGCTGGAAATCGAATCTTCATCGGTCCATCAGTGATTATGATTCGCTCATCGAAATACTTTTTATTATTTATTTTACTCGCTTACATAGTGCCATTAATTCCACAGCGCTCTCCCCATTAAGGCTTACAATCTAAATTACCTATGAGGACAGCATACAGGGCAGGAGGAGTGGTACTGTGCAGTGTATATATACAGGACAGGAGGAGTGGTACTGTACAGTGTATATATACAGGACAGGAGGAGGGGTACTGTGCAGTGTATATATACAGGACAGGAGAGGTGGTACTGTACAGTGTATATATACAGGACAGGAGGAGTGGTGCTGTGCAGTGTGTATATACAGGATAGGAGGAGTGGTACTGTGCAGTGTATATATACAGGACAGGAGGAGTGGTACTGTACAGTGTATATATACAGGATAGGAGAGGTGGTACTGTGCAGTGTATATATACAGGACAGGAGGAGTGGTACTGTGCAGTGTATATATACAGGACAGGAGGAGTGGTACTGTACAGTGTATATATACAGGATAGGAGAGGTGGTACTGTGCAGTGTATATATACAGGACAGGAGGAGTGGTACTGTGCAGTGTATATATACAGGACAGGAGGAGTGGTACTGTGCAGTGTATATATACAGGACAGGAGGAGTGGTACTGTGCAGTGTATATATACAGGACAGGAGGAGTGGTACTGTACAGTGTATATATACAGGATAGGAGGAGTGGTACTGTACAGTGTATATATACAGGACAGGAGGAGTGGTACTGTGCAGTGTATATATACAGGACAGGAGGAGTGGTACTGTGCAGTGTATATATACAGGACAGGAGGAGTGGTACTGTGCAGTGTATATATACAGGACAGGAGGAGTGGTACTGTACAGTGTATATATACAGGACAGGAGGAGTGGTACTGTACAGTGTATATATACAGGACAGGAGGAGTGGTACTGTGCAGTGTATATATACAGGACAGGAGGAGTGGTACTGTACAGTGTATATATACAGGATAGGAGGAGTGGTACTGTACAGTGTATATATACAGGACAGGAGGAGTGGTACTGTGCAGTGTGTATATACAGGATAGGAGGAGTGGTACTGTGCAGTGTATATATACAGGACAGGAGGAGTGGTACTGTACAGTGTATATATACAGGACAGGAGGAGTGGTACTGTGCAGTGTATATATACAGGACAGGAGGAGTGGTACTGTACAGTGTATATATACAGGACAGGAGGAGTGGTACTGTACAGTGTATATATACAGGACAGGAGGAGTGGTACTGTGCAGTGTATATATACAGGACAGGAGGAGGGGTACTGTGCAGTGTATATATACAGGACAGGAGAGGTGGTACTGTACAGTGTATATATACAGGACAGGAGGAGTGGTACTGTGCAGTGTGTATATACAGGATAGGAGGAGTGGTACTGTGCAGTGTATATATACAGGACAGGAGGAGTGGTACTGTACAGTGTATATATACAGGACAGGAGGAGTGGTACTGTACAGTGTATATATACAGGACAGGAGGAGTGGTACTGTACAGTGTATATATACAGGATAGGAGGAGTGGTACTGTACAGTGTATATATACAGGACAGGAGGAGTGGTACTGTACAGTGTATATATACAGGACAGGAGGAGTGGTACTGTACAGTGTATATATACAGGACAGGAGGAGTGGTACAGGGCAGTGTATATATACAGGATAGGAGGAGTGGTACTGTACAGTGTATATATACAGGACAGGAGGAGTGGTACTGTACAGTGTATATATACAGGACAGGAGGAGTGGTACTGTGCAGTGTATATATACAGGACAGGAGGAGTGGTACTGTGCAGTGTATATATACAGGACAGGAGGAGTGGTACTGTGCAGTGTATATATACAGGACAGGAGGAGTGGTACTGTGCAGTGTATATATACAGGACAGGAGGAGTGGTACTGTGCAGTGTATATATACAGGACAGGAGGAGTGGTACTGTACAGTGTATATATACAGGATAGGAGGAGTGGTGCTGTGCAGTGTATATATACAGGATAGGAGGAGTGGTGCTGTGCAGTGTATATATACAGGGCAGGAGGAGTGGTACTGTGCAGTGTATATATACAGGACAGGAGGAGTGGTACTGTACAGTGTATATATACAGGACAGGAGGAGTGGTGCTGTGCAGTGTATATATACAGGATAGGAGGAGTGGTACTGTGCAATGTATATATACAGGACAGGAGAAGTGGTACTGTGTAGTGTATATATACAGGATAGGAGGAGTGGTACTGTGCAATGTATATATACAGGACAGGAGGAGTGGTACTGTGCAGTGTATATATACAGGACAGGAGGAGTGGTGCTGTGCAGTGTATATATACAGGATAGGAGGAGTGGTACTGTGCAATGTATATATACAGGACAGGAGAAGTGGTACTGTTTAGTGTATATATACAGTACAGGAGAAGTAGTACTGTGCTGTGTGTGTATATATATAGGACAGGAGGAGTGGTACTGTGCAGTGTGTATATACAGGACAGGAGAAGTGGTACTGTGCAGTGTATATTTACAGGACAGGAGGAGTGGTACTGTGCAGTGTATATATACAGGACAGGAGAAGTGGTATTGTGTTGTGTATATATACAGGACAAGAAGAGTGGTACTGTGCAGTGTATATATACAGGACAGGAGGAGTGGTACTGTGTAGTGTATATATACAGGACAGGAGGAGTGGTACTGTGCAGTGTATATACAGGACAGGAGGAGTGGTACTGTGCAGTGTATATATACAGGACAGGAGGAGTGGTACTGTGCAGTGTATATATACAGGACAGGAGGAGTGGTCCTGTGCAGTGTATATATACAGGACAGGAGGAGTGGTGCTGTGCAGTGTGTATATACAGGACAGGAGGAGTGGTACTGTGCAGTGTATATATACAGGACAGGAGGAGTGGTACTGTGCAGTGTATATATACAGGACAGGAGGAGTGGTACTGTGCAGTGTATATATACAGGACAGGAGAAGTGGTACTGTGCAGTGTATATATACAGAACAGGAGAAGTGGTACTGTGTTGTGTATATATACAGGACAAGAGGAGTGGTACTGTGCAGTGTATATATACAGGACAGGAGAAGTGGTACTGTGCAGTGTATATATACAGGACAGGAGGAGTGGTACTGTGCAGTGTATATATACAGGACAGGAGGAGTGGTACTGTGCAGTGTATATATACAGGACAGGAGGAGCGGTACTGTGCAGTGTCTATATACAGGACAGGAGGAGTGGTACTGTGCAGTGTCTATATACATGACAGGAGGAGTGATACTGTGCAGTGTCTATATACAGGACAGGAGGAGTGGTACTGTGCAGTGTATATATACAGGACAGGAGGAGTGGTACTGTGCAGTGTATATATACAGGACAGGAGGAGTGGTACTGTACAGTGTATATATACAGGACAGGAGGAGTGGTACTGTGCAGTGTATATATACAGGACAGGAGGAGTGGTACTGTGCAGTGTATATATACAGGACAGGAGGAGTGGTACTGTGCAGTGTATATATACAGGACAGGAGGAGTGGCACTGTGCAGTGTATATACACAGGACAGGAGGAGTGGTACCGTGCAGTGTATATATACAGGACAGGAGGAGTGGTACTGTGCATTGTATATATACAGGACAGGAGGAGTGGTACTGTGCAGTGTATATATACAGGACAGGAGGAGTGGTACTGTGCAGTGTATATATACAGGACAGGAGGAGGGGTGCTGTGCAGTGTATATATACAGGACAGGAGGAGTGGTACTGTGCAGTGTATATATACAGGACAGGAGCAGTGGTACTGTGCAGTGTATATATACAGGACAGGAAGAGTGGTCCTGTGCAGTGTATATATACAGGAGGAGTGGTACTGTGCAGTGTATATATACAGGACAGGAGGAGTGGTACTGTGCAGTGTGTATATACAGGACAGGAGGAGTGGTACTGTGCAGTGTATATATACAGGACAGGAGGAGTGGTACTGTGCAGTGTATATATACAGGACAGGAGGAGTGGTACTGTGCAGTGTATATATATCGGACAGGAGGAGTGGTACTGTGCAGTGTATATATACAGGACAGGAGGAGTGGTACTGTGCAGTGTATATATACAGGAGGAGTGGTACTGTGCAGTGTATATATACAGGACAGGAGGAGTGGTACTGTGCAGTGTATATATACAGGACAGGAGGAGTGGTCCTGTGCAGTGTATATATACAGGAGGAGTGGTACTGTGCAGTGTATATATACAGGACAGGAGGAGTGGTACTGTGCAGTGTATATATACAGGACAGGAGGAGTGGTCCTGTGCAGTGTATATATACAGGAGGAGTGGTACTGTGCAGTGTATATATACAGGACAGGAGGAGTGGTACTGTGCAGTGTATATATACAGGACAGAAGTGGTACTGTGAAGTGTATATATACAGGAGGAGTGGTACTGTGCAGTGTATATATACAGGACAGGAGGAGTGGTCCTGTGCAGTGTATATATACAGGACAGGAGGAATGTTACTGTGCAGTGTATATACAGGAGGAGTGGTAATGTGCAGTGTGTATATACAGGAGGAGTGGTACTGTGCAGTGTATATATACAGGACAGGAGGAGTGGTACTGTGCAGTGTATATATACAGGACAGGAGGAGTGGTACTGTACAGTGTATATATACAGGACAGGAGGAGTGGTACTGTGCAGTGTATATATACAGGACAGGAGGAGTGGTACTGTGCAGTGTATATATACAGGACAGGAGGAGTGGTACTGTGCAGTGTATATATACAGGACAGGAGGAGTGGCACTGTGCAGTGTATATACACAGGACAGGAGGAGTGGTACCGTGCAGTGTATATATACAGGACAGGAGGAGTGGTACTGTGCATTGTATATATACAGGACAGGAGGAGTGGTACTGTGCAGTGTATATATACAGGACAGGAGGAGTGGTACTGTGCAGTGTATATATACAGGACAGGAGGAGGGGTGCTGTGCAGTGTATATATACAGGACAGGAGGAGTGGTACTGTGCAGTGTATATATACAGGACAGGAGCAGTGGTACTGTGCAGTGTATATATACAGGACAGGAAGAGTGGTCCTGTGCAGTGTATATATACAGGAGGAGTGGTACTGTGCAGTGTATATATACAGGACAGGAGGAGTGGTACTGTGCAGTGTGTATATACAGGACAGGAGGAGTGGTACTGTGCAGTGTATATATACAGGACAGGAGGAGTGGTACTGTGCAGTGTATATATACAGGACAGGAGGAGTGGTACTGTGCAGTGTATATATTTCGGACAGGAGGAGTGGTACTGTGCAGTGTATATATACAGGACAGGAGGAGTGGTACTGTGCAGTGTATATATACAGGAGGAGTGGTACTGTGCAGTGTATATATACAGGACAGGAGGAGTGGTACTGTGCAGTGTATATATACAGGACAGGAGGAGTGGTCCTGTGCAGTGTATATATACAGGAGGAGTGGTACTGTGCAGTGTATATATACAGGACAGGAGGAGTGGTACTGTGCAGTGTATATATACAGGACAGGAGGAGTGGTCCTGTGCAGTGTATATATACAGGAGGAGTGGTACTGTGCAGTGTATATATACAGGACAGGAGGAGTGGTACTGTGCAGTGTATATATACAGGACAGAAGTGGTACTGTGAAGTGTATATATACAGGAGGAGTGGTACTGTGCAGTGTATATATACAGGACAGGAGGAGTGGTCCTGTGCAGTGTATATATACAGGACAGGAGGAATGTTACTGTGCAGTGTATATACAGGAGGAGTGGTAATGTGCAGTGTGTATATACAGGAGGAGTGGTACTGTGCAGTGTATATATACAGGACAGGAGGAGTGGTACTGTGCAGTGTATATTTACAGGACACGAGGAGTGGTACTGTGCAGTGTATATATACAGGACAGGAGCAGTGGTACTGTGCAGTGTATATATACAGGACAGGAGGAGTGGTACTGTGCAGTGTGTATATATACAGGACAGGAGGAGTGGTACTATGTAGTGTATATATACAGGACAGGAGGAGTGGTACTGTGCAGTGTATATATACAGGACAGGAGGAGTGGTACTGTGCAGTGTATATATACAGGAGGAGTGGTACTGTGCAGTGTATATATACAGGACAGGAGGAGTGGTACTGTGCAGTGTGTATATACAGGACAGGAGGAGTGGTACTGTGCAGTGTATATACAGGACAGGAGGAGTGGTACTGTGCAGTGTATATATACAGGACAGGAGGAGTGGTACTGTGCAGTGCGTATATACAGGACAGGAGGAGTGGTACTGTGCAGTGCGTATATACAGGACAGGAGGAGTGGTACTGTGCAGTGTGTATATACAGGACAGGAGGAGTGATACTGTGCAGTGTATATATACAGGACAGGAGCAGTGGTACTGTGCAGTGTATATATACAGGACAGGAGGAGTGGTACTGTGCAGTGTATATATACAGGACAGGAGGAGTGGTACTGTGCAGTGTATATATACAGGACAGGAGGAGTGGTCCTGTGCAGTGTATATATACAGGAGGAGTGGTACTGTGCAGTGTATATATACAGGACAGGAGGAGTGGTACTGTGCAGTGTATATATACAGGACAGGAGGAGCGGTACAGTGCAGTGTATATATACAGGACAGGAGGAGTGGTACTGTGCAGTGTATATATACAGGACAGGAGGAGTGGTCCTGTGCAGTGTATATATACAGGAGGAGTGGTACTGTGCAGTGTATATATACAGGACAGGAGGAGTGGTACTGTGCAGTGTATATATACAGGACAGGAGGAGTGGTACTGTGCAGTGTATATATACAGGAGGAGTGGTACTGTGCAGTGTATATATACAGGACAGGAGGAGTGGTACTGTGCAGTGTGTATATACAGGACAGGAGGAGTGGTACTGTGCAGTGTATATATACAGGACAGGAGGAGCGGTACAGTGCAGTGTATATATACAGGACAGGAGGAGTGGTACTGTGCAGTGTATATATACAGGACAGGAGGAGTGGTACTGTGCAGTGTATATATACAGGACAGGAGGAGTGGTACTGTGCAGTGTATATATACAGGACAGGAGGAGTGGTACTGTGCAGTGTGTATATACAGGACAGGAGGAGTGGTACTGTGCAGTGCATATATACAGGACAGGAGGAGTGGTACTGTGCAGTGTGTATATACAGGACAGGAGGAGTGATACTGTGCAGTGTATATATACAGGAGGAGTGGTACTGTGCAGTGTATATATACAGGACAGGAGGAGTGGTACTGTACAGTGTATATATACAGGACAGGAGCAGTGGTACTGTGCAGTGTATATATACAGGACAGGAGGAGTGGTACTGTGCAGTGTGTATATATACAGGACAGGAGGAGTGGTACTATGTAGTGTATATATACAGGACAGGAGGAGTGGTACTGTGCAGTGTATATATACAGGACAGGAGGAGTGGTACTGTGCAGTGTATATATACAGGAGGAGTGGTACTGTGCAGTGTATATATACAGGACAGGAGGAGTGGTACTGTGCAGTGTGTATATACAGGACAGGAGGAGTGGTACTGTGCAGTGTGTATATACAGGACAGGAGGAGTGGTACTGTGCAGTGTATATACAGGACAGGAGGAGTGGTACTGTGCAGTGTATATATACAGGACAGGAGGAGTGGTACTGTGCAGTGCGTATATACAGGACAGGAGGAGTGGTACTGTGCAGTGCGTATATACAGGACAGGAGGAGTGGTACTGTGCAGTGTGTATATACAGGACAGGAGGAGTGATACTGTGCAGTGTATATATACAGGACAGGAGCAGTGGTACTGTGCAGTGTATATATACAGGACAGGAGGAGTGGTACTGTGCAGTGTATATATACAGGACAGGAGGAGTGGTACTGTGCAGTGTATATATACAGGACAGGAGGAGTGGTCCTGTGCAGTGTATATATACAGGAGGAGTGGTACTGTGCAGTGTATATATACAGGACAGGAGGAGTGGTACTGTGCAGTGTATATATACAGGACAGGAGGAGCGGTACAGTGCAGTGTATATATACAGGACAGGAGGAGTGGTACTGTGCAGTGTATATATACAGGACAGGAGGAGTGGTCCTGTGCAGTGTATATATACAGGAGGAGTGGTACTGTGCAGTGTATATATACAGGACAGGAGGAGTGGTACTGTGCAGTGTATATATACAGGACAGGAGGAGTGGTACTGTGCAGTGTATATATACAGGAGGAGTGGTACTGTGCAGTGTATATATACAGGACAGGAGGAGTGGTACTGTGCAGTGTGTATATACAGGACAGGAGGAGTGGTACTGTGCAGTGTATATATACAGGACAGGAGGAGCGGTACAGTGCAGTGTATATATACAGGACAGGAGGAGTGGTACTGTGCAGTGTATATATACAGGACAGGAGGAGTGGTACTGTGCAGTGTATATATACAGGACAGGAGGAGTGGTACTGTGCAGTGTATATATACAGGACAGGAGGAGTGGTACTGTGCAGTGTATATATACAGGACAGGAGGAGTGGTACTGTGCAGTGTGTATATACAGGACAGGAGGAGTGGTACTGTGCAGTGCATATATACAGGACAGGAGGAGTGGTACTGTGCAGTGTGTATATACAGGACAGGAGGAGTGATACTGTGCAGTGTATATATACAGGAGGAGTGGTACTGTGCAGTGTATATATACAGGACAGGAGGAGTGGTACTGTACAGTGTATATATACAGGACAGGAGGAGTGGTACTGTGCAGTGTATATATACAGGACAGGAGTGATACTGTGCAGTGTATATATACAGGACAGGAGAAGTGGTACTGTGCAGTGTATATATACAGGACAGGAGGAGTGGTACTGTACAGTGTATATATACAGGACAGGAGGAGTGGTACTGTGCAGTGTATTTACAGGAGGAGTGGTACTGTGCAGTGTATATATACAGGACAGGAGGAGTGGTACTGTGCAGTGTATATATACAGGACAGGAGGAGTGGTACTGTGCAGTGTATATATACAGGACAGGAGGAGTGGTACTGTGCAGTGTGTATATACAGGACAGGAGGAGTGGTACTGTGCAGTGCATATATACAGGACAGGAGGAGTGGTACTGTGCAGTGTGTATATACAGGACAGGAGGAGTGATACTGTGCAGTGTATATATACAGGAGGAGTGGTACTGTGCAGTGTGTATATACAGGACAGGAGGAGTGGTACTGTACAGTGTATATATACAGGACAGGAGGAGTGGTACTGTGCAGTGTATATATACAGGACAGGAGTGATACTGTGCAGTGTATATATACAGGACAGGAGAAGTGGTACTGTGCAGTGTATATACAGGAGGAGTGGTACTGTGCAGTGTATATACAGGAGGAGTGGTACTGTGCAGTGTATATACAGGAGGAGTGGTACTGTGCAGTGTATATACAGAAGGAGTGGTACTGTGCAGTGTATATACAGGAGGAGTGGTACTGTGCAGTGTATATACAGGAGGAGTGGTACTGTGCAGTGTATATGTTCAGAATGAAGACCTTTTGCTCAGAGGAGAGAGGCTGTAATATTGAATCCTTTATTTGTTGGGACTAGATGAGTGATATGTGATTCATCTGGTTATCACTCCTAATGAAACCTGAAGCTGCACTCAAAAGGATTTTGCCTTTTTCTTAACCCCGTGGCCCGTTTAAGATTTGTTAACTATCAAGCATCATCCAAAAATTGGCTTCACCAATAAATTATTTTTTTGTATCTACTTTCTGACTGTTTCCTTCTGCTTTGTGTATGACCGTTATTATTATTATTATTATTATTCTGCAGTACTACTTGTCAGATGATATTAGAAGTAACATGTTCTAATACATTCTTGATGTTCATTATCGGGTTATAATGATGATTTCAGAGCTTTTGGAATATATTTATTTTCTATGAATTTCTTGACATTTATTAATAAATGGATCCAGCGCTAAGTTTTCTTGGCCGACCACTGCATCAACAATCAACATTTCTTGGTATTTCTTCAAAAGAGCTTGACCAGCATATAGTGCTTTGAAATTTGCTGGTGCTGCTGCTGGTGCAGTATAACTACCTTGTATATAGTTGCTTTGTTCAGTCCTGCTATGATACATATGACCTGTGACATGATAAAAGAACAGTCCTGGCCCCCTGTCCACAGTCGGCCCTTGAGCCAGGGCTTAAAGGAGGGTTCACACAAACACGGTTAATTTTAATCAACATTTTAATCAATAGGTCTTGGAATAATAATAATTTCCACAATTGGATGTGTTTAAATAAAATGTTCCTGTGCTGAGATAATCTTATAAATGTGCCCCTGCTGTGTACTGTGTAATGGCTGTGTCTGACCGTTCAGGGACATGGTCTGATCATTAGAGATGAGCGTTGTTCGACTAGAACTGTTCGCCAATCTCAAATTCGAGCTGTTTTGGGCGGTGTTCGAGTTGTTCGACGAACCCGAACGATTTGCAAAAAATTCGGCTGTTCGAGGTTATGTTCGATAACTGTTCGTGCACCAAAAGCTTGTCCTGCATGTCTGGTGCTATTTAGAGCACCAATCATGCAGGGATTGTCTGCCACTCACTGTAATGCCACAGCGATGGTGGTTTTGGCATTACAGTGATTGCCCAAATCGATGGGAACAGTGCCAACAGTGAAACATGAAAAGCCGGCAATTCAGCAGCGGCATACACCGGTACCCGACAATTTAGAACCGAAAGAATAGAGCATCACACATAGATTAGATAGATAGAAACATGTCAGTCACATATATATGAAGTACAGTGACAGTGTTGATTACTGTACTTGTCATTTAGTGTAAAGGATTTATTAAAAAAAATAATAGTGTTTTCATGCACCGTCTCTTTAAAAAAGCCGGCCGGCAATTCAGCAGCGGTACCCGACAATTTATAACAGAGAGATAAGAGCATTCCGATACTTTCCGTGTAGTGTTGAGCGATACCTTCCGATATCAGGAAATATCGTATCGGATTGGATCGGACCGATATCCAAAAAATATCGGATATCCCCGATTCCGATACCGGAAACCAATGCAAGGCAATGGGACACGAATATCGGAATGAAAATAAACCCTTTCTTTCCTTGTAGGTTAATTCTGCATGAAGTAAAACAACTAAGAATAATGTAGAATGTATTATGCGAAAAGCCAGCAATTCATCAGCGGCATACACCCATACCCGACAATTTACAACAGAAAGAATAGAGCATCACACATAGATTAGATAGATAGAAACATGTCAGTCACATATATAAGAAGTACAGTGACAGTGTTGATTACTGTACTTGTCATTTAGTGTTAAAATAAAGGATTTATTTAAAAAAAAATTGGCGTGGGGTTCCCCGTAAGTTTAGTGTCTAGCGGAGGTTAAGCAGACGGCTGGGGCAGATGTTTGAAGCCTGGGAAGGGGATAATACCCACGGAGCTTCCCAGGATACTAATATCAGCCCCCAGCTGAATACCTAGCCTTTACTAGCTATTAAAATGAGGTGAGCTGAGTTCACTGGACAGAGCTGGAGCCGTCCTGGGAACCATGGAAAGGTAAGGATGATGTTGGTTTATTATTTTACTTTTATTGCAGGAGATCGTTGGCTTCAGCTGGAATGGGCGTGACGGTAAGTATGGCTTAATTTAGAACAATAAAGAATTGTGTGTTTATTTCAATTAAAGGACTTTATTCTGGGTGTTTTGTGTTTTTTTTTGTAACTTTGACTATGGGGTTAGTAACGGGGGTGTCTTATAGACGCCTCTCCATTACTAACCTGGGCTTGATGTCAGCTGGCATTATAAGCTGACATCAACCCCAGCCCTATTACCCCACTGCCACCGCTACAGGGCAGTGGGAAGAGCGAGGCTAAGTGCCAGAATTGGCGCATCCTATGGATGCGCCATTTCTGGGGTGGCTGACGGCTGGTGTTTCTAGCCTGGGAGGGGGCCAATATTCATGGCACCCTTCCTGGGCTATTAATATCAGCCCCCAGCTGTCTGCCTAGCCTTTGCTAGCTATTAAAATAGGGGGGAACCCACATCATTTTTTGGGGGGGTCCCCCATTTTAATAGCTAGTAAAGGCTAGGTATTCAGCTGGGGGCTGATATTAGTAGCCTGGAAGCTCCATGGGTATTACCCCCTTTCCAGGCTTCAAACATCTGCCCCTGCTGTCAGCTTAACCTCTGCTAGAGACTAAAATTACGGGGACCCCCACGCCAATTTTTTTTTTAATAAATCCTTTATTTTAACACTAAATGACAAGTACAGTAACCAACACTGTCACTGTACTTCTTATATATGTGACTGACATGTTTCTATCTATCTAATCTATGTGTGAAGCTCTATTCTATCTGTTCTATATTGTCGGGTACCGCTGCTGAATTGCCGGCCGGCTTTTTTAAACAGACGGTGCATGAAAGCACTAATATTTTTTTTAATAAATCCTTTACACTAAATGGCAAGTACAGTAATCAACACTGTCACTGTACTTCTTATATATGTGACTGACATGTTTCTATCTATCTAATCTATGTGTGAAGCTCTATTCCTTCTTGTCTAAATTGTCGGGTACCGGTGTATGCCGCTGCTGAATTGCCGGCCGGCTTTTTTAAAGAGAGCGTCTTCTGAGCAGTTTGTCAGCTTTTCGACACCTTTGAAGGTGTTTTCTATGTGTTTCTATGTGTTTTTGTTTGCCTGCCATTGGTTTTAACGGTGTTCGACGGTGTTCTAAGGTGTTCGACGAACAGTTCCTCGAACATCCCGGTGTTCGACGAACCGAACCGAACCCGAACACTACGGGGGTGGCTCAACACTAATCAGGAGCACCGGTCGAGACCCCTCTGGTGTGTGTTCCTCTCCTTGGTGAGTTCTCCCCACTAAGTCTTCTCCTGACTGTTTGTGTGGTTAGAACAAGGTGTAAGGCCGGGCCCCACTGGATAAACGCAGGTAGAGAGATACAGGTGGCGTAAGCCGCTCCGTCCGTATCCCTCCTGGGATCCAGTAAGCCTCCGGGCTTTTCTGACTGAGACGTGAAGTAACAAAATCAGATATCGGGGGCCGGTCACCCCTCTTGCAGCAGGAGTCCCTCTGACTAGGCCAGAGTAAGGAATACAGGTGGCGTATGCCACACCGTCCGTATCCCCCTGGGATCCTTTTGCCTGTGGAGCCTTTCTCCTCTGCTCCCCTCCTAGCCTTCTTAGGTAGGCACCTTGACCGGGTAGAGACAGTGGTTAACTCTGACCCGCTCCTCGTCTCAAGGCCAGAGAATGAGGACCGTGTATCTTCAGTCAGCTGCAGACTCTAGCAGAGGACCACAATCAGAGATGAAGATTACAATCAAAGACCATGAACCTAAGATGGCCGTAGATTAAATATGAATTAGTAAGTGTACCCTAAAAGTGTGTCCTCCACCCTCACCCACTACATGGTTCCCCCTATTTTGGTTCCCCCCATCTCCTCTATCCCGGACCGGGGCAGCACCCTGGTGCATATAGGCCCCCTACAGGACAGGAGTGGTGTAGTGTTGAGTGGTGAAGTGGGGTCCTGAGAAATGCTCCATCCTTACCTGGAAGAGGAGATACCACATCTCAAACTGAGGTGCAGTACCCCTGTGGCGACTGAACCCTCAGGGGCGTCACATTCCCCCCTGGTGAAACACAGCACGTCCGCGGGCTGCAATAGAGTAAAATACAGGTACAGACTTCAATTTTTTTGTACAACAATAACAATCTTCCCTTTATGGGAGGTGAGGACACTTCTAATGTTGCATGATATATATGTAAATATAATATAGTATAAATGTAGAAAAACAGTAAAGAGACATTATGCATGTAGACAGATCAGTAAAAAAACATTGTAGAAAACTGTCAGTTCAGCAGCATGATGGACCTGTCCCAAACCCTCAACGTAGGCCCTGGGGTGGCTGCATGGCATGGAGATCCTGAGTTGGACCTCCAGGAGAGCCACTCCAGACAGGTTTTGCTTCTGAGGGCTGAGGTAGAAGTAGAAGTGGTTTTTGCATAAAACCAACAGGGAGCACCTAAATAGATGCAAAACTATATACAACAGGGAGTCTGTCTACTGCCAGTGTCCGCAGGGACAAATGTCTCTGTAAACTGGAATCCGGGTGTAAACAAAGAAACAAATAAAAGTTAACTTTTTACATGGAGGTTCAGCCTCCTGGGCCGCTTAGTCAAAGTATCCCCACCGGGGAAAAGGCTAATTTTTGCCGACAGAGCCTGACCGATCCCTTGTTGGCAGATGGGTGGGGGCATCCTCTTTAAACACCCTGTGCACGTCCAGGGGTTACCACCCATGCTCCCCGTGGTGACGGGAGTAGGACACCAGGTCACCCGGGTAAAGGTTCCTGCCAGGGTGGCCCTGCTTCAGCCACGGCTCGACGTCCCGCGGGTTAACAAAAACCTCCCGCTGAAACTGTGGGCTGCGAATGAAGCCCCATCCGGCCTCCTGGTGGAAACGCACAATCAGGCCTTCCTCCCGGGGGCTTGGACGGGTGGCCTCTGCCTGGCGGGCCTGCGACTTTGCGGCCTTGGTACGCACCTCCAGGCGCTCACAGCGGACCTCCCTCTGGCGACGTTGGCCGTAGATTAAATATGAATTAATAAGTGTACCCTAAAAGTGTGTCCTCCACCCTCACCCACTACATGGTTCCCCCTATCTTTGGCTCCCCCCCATCTCCTCTATCCCGGACCGGGGCAGCACCCTGGCGCATATAAGCCCCATGTAGGACAGGAGTGGTGTAGTGTTGAGTGGTGTAGTGTTGAGTGGTGAAGTGGGGTCCTGAGAAATGCTCCATCCTTACCTGGAAGAGGAGATACCACACCTCAAACTGAGGTGCAGTACCCCTGTGGCGACTGAACCCTCAGGGGCGCCACATCATCAGGTCTATATCAGAACTGGCGCTGCCATGCTCGTCACAGTCACTCCGGATCAGACAGTGTAGGGAGAGCTGCTGCGTCAGGGAAAGTTTTGCTTGCGTATTAGGTAGTGTAGGGAGAAAAAAACGTACATTAAACATATCCATCTTAACAAACAGTCCTTCTGAGGACTAATCCATCTGCAGAGATATCAGGCAGGAAGGGTGTATAGGCAGGCAGTGTATATAGCTGACTGCAGTGCATATAGCACAAGAGGCTCCATTCCAATTCTGCCTTCTGCTGCTGTTAGATATTTCTATACAAAGGCCCAAGTCTCAGGGGCCAGGAATACTTTTCTTTGGATCTTAATCCTCATTATTTTTTCTGCGCCATTTGCTTGTTGGCACTGCAGAATACAGCCAGGTCCTTTCCATATTAGAGCACTAGAAATCCAGCTATTTAAAAATACACATTACAAATGTAACAGCGGGGGGAGGTGAATAGGTCTGGAATGGTTTATCTAAGACCCTGGCAGTGCATTGAATTTGTAGGACACTATTTACTTTCACATTATGGTTTGCCATTGAGTTGCTCAGGCATTATTCATTTTCACAGCTCCCTGGGCCACAGGTGTTGTTCAATCTCACACCTAGCTCAACCAATGTTTCCTTTGCAGGCATCACTAATTTAATTAAACTGTAATAATCCAAGCTGCTATCTCAAGTGACCAAGACAAGATGGTTTAAACTTGGGAAAATCACAGGAATAAATGTGTGTCACATACTTGCTTTTTCACTAAAAACACAGCAAAATGTTCACACTAGGCTTTTTTTCAGCATTTTTTTCCACCACCCTTTTTTTAATGGGTGAAAACCGCTGAAACAAGTGATATACTCTATTGCAAAAAGCCATGGAAAGCACAAAATACTTAGGACAAATAAGCAAGCTGTGTGCATGAGATTTTGGAAATCTCATAGACTTTGCTGGTACTGTAAAACGCAGCTGAAAATTTGCATAAAAAAAAAACGCTAAAAAAAACATCTAGTGTGAATATGGCCTTATATAACGGTTGGCCAATGAGTTAGGCTATGTGCCCACGATGCAGAAATGCTGCGGATTTTTTCTGAGCGTTTCTGCATCTCCCTGGCAGAAAAAACGCATGCGGATTTTACATGCGGATTTTACATGCATTTTTTCTACCAGGTAGAAACGTTTGTGAAGTGTTTTGAACATGCGATTTCGCATGCGGGTTGTCAAGCGCTTTGCCAAGTGATTTTAGCATCACTTGGAAAAGTGCTTGACAACTTGGTCACACTATATAATTCCATGCAACCGGCATGGATTTACATAGTGTGACCAAGTTACAATGCTGCAAATGCAGCATCAATAGTAAAAAACAGAATAATAATGGTGAAAAATAAAAAAAAAAACATTATACTCATCTTCCGATGGTCCTCGGTCTCCTTCTGCGGTGCGTCCGGTGTCTTCGGCGGATCACGGTGCTGTAAAAGGACCTTCCATGCCGTCATTTAGTCATGAGACAAGTCACGCGACTGCCGATGTCATCGGTCGCTTGACCTGTCACATGACTAAATGGCGTCATGGAAGGTCCTTTTACCACCGTGAGCAGCCGAAGAGCCAGCAGCACCGCCGGGAGCAGACAGGGCCATCAGAAGGTAAGTATATGTTTATTTTTCATTTTAATTCTATTTTAACTACAGGTACTATGGTACCTGGGTCTGGAGCAGAGTCTCTTCATCTCCAGACCCGGGTACCATCCACGCATTGAGTCGCATAATATCCACATGTGTATGTGTAGTCATGCAGATGTTATGCGTTCCAATGCAAGTCAATGGCGGCTAAAACGCAGCAACTCCGCAAAATTAATAGACGTGCTGCGGATTTTTCCGCAATGATAATCCGCAGCGGAAATCTCCGCGGCATGTTCACAGCACATGCGGATTATCATTGGGGACCATTGGAGACCTATCACCAAGCGTTTTTTAAGTGTTTCCGCGGCGGAAGTTACGCTGCAGAAATGCCTAAAAAACGCATAGTGGGCACACAGCCTTAAAAGTTCTATGGTGAAGAAAAACACGTGAGATAATAAATACGAAATATACAATATTTCCCATAATATGACTGAGGATATTTTTAGGGTGTATTCACTGTTTTTTCTTCTGCAGCAAAAATGCTGTGTTTTACAGTACCATCTTAGTGAATGACATTTCTGAAATCTCATTCACATGCTGTTTTTTTTGCATTTTTTTTAAATCTGCAGCTTGTCAAGTCTTTCAGAGGTTTTGCAGCATTTTTCACCCATTCAAATGAATGGAAAAAAAAAGACAAGTAAAAACACCTGAATTTTAAGCAGCGTTTTTCCTGCCTCCTTTGATTTTTGAGGTAGAAAAAAAATGCTGCCAAAATCCAACTTGTGAACACACCTTTATCCTGGTTGTGTTCTAATTGGATATAAAATAGAGCGGCCATGATAACATGGGTATTTAATTGTATGGTGTTTTCACTTTATATATTACCAGGCCGCATTCTATTTGCGCAGAGCTGCTCCGTGAAGATTCTATCACAAGATTCCGTGATGACATCACAGGTGATGGTGACATCACTGCTCACAGTCGCTATATATACAATGCACATAGGCTCACCCGTGCCTTTCTTGGCTCTATAGTGACTGATAGCACTTGCAGTTTTTCACTATGGCTGGAATTGTTTTGGACATTCCTCAGGTAAAAGCACTATTGTTGATCCTTATCATCAATCGTCGTAACAGTGTGCTTCTACCACCCGATGGCGTCCTCAGCTTCACTCACCGGCTGGTGATGGAGCTAGTAAAGGATTGCCTGACCAAACACCGACAACGTCGTCTAACGTCAGACTATCTGACGGATTTACTTCAGAACATCAGGACATTACTACACCAGGTAAGTGGCGGACACTCTGCACAGAACATCTCAATATTAATAGATAATAATGGAGGGATAGAAGCTTTTTCTTCTAATATATCGTATTTTGCAGACCATAAGACGCACCAAAAATTTTTGGGAGGAAAATAGGAAAAACATTTATTATAGTAAAATGGGGGTCTGTCTTATAGTCCTGTCTTATAGTCCGAATTTTCGGTTGCTTACTGAGGGGGGTGGTGGCAGTGGAGCGAGGTCACAGGAGGCAGAGTCGCTGCTGCAGGAAGTCGGCAGTAGGAGTGGGGCACTGCTGCGGGCCCCAAGCTGGGAGGAGCGGGGTGTCCAGAAGGTGCGAGGCTGCGGGCCCTGGGCTTCAAGGAAATGTTAGCCGTAATTCAGGAGGGGAGGCCCTGCTCTGCTTATTGATTTCTCTGCAGTGGGCTTCAAGAAGTAGGCTGCTGGAGATGGCCAATACGCAGATTGAGATCTCAGCTCGTCATTGAGTCGAGATCTAAATCTGCACATGCACTTCCTCCAGCGGCCATTTTCCTGAAGCCCACCGCCAGAAAATCAATGGGCAGAGCAGGGCATCCCCTCCTGAATCACCGCTAACATTTCCTTAAAGCCCAGGGCCCGCAGCCTCGCACCTCCTGGATACCCCGCTCCTCCCAGCTCGGGGCCCGCAGCAGCGCCCCACTTCTACTTCCGGCTTCCTACAGCAGTGACCCTACCTCCTGTGACCTCACTCCACCACAGCCACCCCCCTGGTAAGCTACATTCAGACAATTATTATTATTAATAATCTGTTTGATGTGTTGGGGTGGAGAGTTCCAGAGTAGGGGGGATGCACGGGAGAAATCTTGTATGCGATTGTGGGAAGAGGAGATAAGAGGGGAGTAGAGAAGAAGATCTTGTGAGGATCGGAGGTTGCGTGCAGGTAAGTACCGGGAGACTAGGTCACAGATATATGGAGGAGACAGGTTGTGGGTGGCTTTGCATGCCAAGGTTAGGGTCTTGAACTGGAGTCTCTGGGTAATGTGGAGCCAGTGAAGGGATTGGCGGAGCGAGGGGAGAAGCCAGGGAATAGCGGGGGGACAGGTGGATTAGTCAGACAGCACAGTTTAGGATAGATTGGAGGGGTGCGAGAGTGTTAGAAGGGAGGTCAAACATTTTGGAAAAAAAGGCATCTTATAGTCCAAAAAATACGGTAAAACACAACGAGTCCCCAAATACAGTATGTAGTCATTGTATCTGCAGACAGAGAACCGATGTCACATACAATTTCCGCCTCCATTCTGACCGCTCTCATCTCAAAATTCTCCTTTCCATTTTTCCTTCTTTATAGGCTGAAGAAAGATCTCAGACTGAAGATTTGGCGGTCTTTAAAGAACTGGCCGAAAAAGTCCTGTCTATACTGGAACGCTCATTGGAACGCCCGGTAAGGATCAATATTAATAGACGTATCTTAATCCACCGTATCTGAGGAGACTTTCTGAGAAAATTTCTGAAGATGGCGCGGGATTTGTATCGTTACAATTGGTGCATCTGTAAATGTTGGTTTAGTCCTTCATGATTTATGTATTTGGTGATTTAGTGAAATCTTCCACATATTAATTATATATATTATATCTATCAGGAAACAACAGGAGGCGACGCCAAATATGGGCAAAATGTGACCCCGAAAATCCCTGACCCTAATAGGAGTCAGCCGGAGCTGAACAGCGATCTGATTACAGGTGAGCGATCACCCGACCTTCTACAAGGAATATCCAGATATTACAGAGGACGGAGGATAATGTTAGATTTACTCTCTACTCTGTGTAATGGGAACCTGGCAGCACATTGTTACATATAGAAGTAGTGGTGTGACGGTATAGGCCATTGTCCCCTAATAATAATTGTTTGTAGAAATCCAATGTGCCAGTCAGGAGAAATGTAAAGTAGACACCATATACAAATCAGAATGGAAGTGCGCTGGGGGCGTGAAAGAAGAAATCCAAGTGCAGTGACACGCCCCCAGTGCACTTCCAGCCTAATTTGCAAATCTCTCCTATGTTTCAGCTCTCTTACCATCACTCGTATGTGCAGCGTGGGTGGGGGCTTCCTCATTCATGTGATGGAGGGTCCATTCTGCAGTGCTATAGCAAGTAACATGAAATAAATTAAATTTAAATTGCATTACTGCTCTAGAAAATGGGAAAAAACTAAGATACTGAGCACATAATTTGGCCAATTCATGAATGCCCAGCAGCCAATGACAAGGCGATCTTTTTGTTGGAATTCTCTCCTAATGTGAATCCTCTCCTAGGCTGAAGCCTACATTTATATGGGTAGGTAGGATCCTGTTGTAATTAAAACCACCCCGGGCTGATGGATGGAGATAGGTTCCCAGCAAAAAACGTCGCCTTGCCGTGACAGCTGGGCATGCACCCAGCAAAAGAAGGTCGCCTTGCCGTGGCTGCTAGGCATGCACCCAGCAAAAGAAGGTTGTCTTGCCGTGACTGCTGGGCATGCACCCAGCAAAAAAAAAGGTCACCTTGCCGTGGCTACTGGGCATGCACCCAGAAAAAGAAGGTCGCCTTGCCGTGGCTGCTGGCCTTGCATGAATTGGCCAAATTATGCGCTAAGTATCTTCCTTTTATCCTATTTTCTACAGCAGTAATGCAATTCAAATTTCATTTATTTCATGTTTACATGCTATAGCGTTACAGAGTGCAACTTTGTTAGTTATGTATTTGGATGGCTACTCTTAGTATGCACCTGTTCACACCCATTTTCTTTTCGGAAGTGATGGTCAGTCTTTTGTTATTTATGAAGGGGTTCCTCCATCATTTACATTACATTTATCTATGGATTCCCCGTATATTCTCATATTTAGAATCCCCATATAACGAGTATTAATCCCATTTACAGACATCTTGTCATTTCTCCGTTATATTGCTGTATTATCTATGGAGGAATAATATCCTCTAATACATTTCATTTCTTCATCATTATTTTAGAAACAACTGAGCTGTCGAATCCTAACAATGGAATTAGTGAGATCCCGGAGATCCAAGAATCCGTAAGTATCATAGAGGGGGATGCGTGTGTGTCATCAGATCATGGGGTGTGAATGACTCGTCCAGTATTATCCCCTATACAACCATGGTACGTCTCTATTCTAAGTGTAGATGATCCTATGGTGTTAATTACATTTGAATTACAGGGAATCTGTCACCAGGTTTATGCTATTTGGTTTGAGAGAAGCATGATGCAGGGACAGAGACCCTGATTCCATGTGTTGATTAGTTTACTCGGTGGAGCAGTTGTGATAAAATCACTATTTTTTTCTGCTGCAGAGCTCTGAATGCTGAGTCTTGTATAACCCCGCCCACACCATTGATTGGCAGCTTTCTGTGTACACTGTGCATAGGCAGAAAGCTGCTAATCAGTGGTGGAGGCAGGGGTACAGAGCAATAGGACTACCTGGCTAGACAGATAGTCTTCTAGTGATAATCTACTGATTTTATTGAAACAGCCACACACAGCCTAGTAAGTAACACATCACTGGAATCAGGGTCTCTGCCCCTACATCATGGTGCTTTCAGAATACATAGCAAACACCTGGTGACAGATTACCTGTAAGTCCTCCTCTGTGTGATCTCCCACATTATCCAGAACGTTATAGTAATGTATGATGACCGTTGCAGGGCGGCTCCAGGATTTCGTGGGCCCTGGGCGAAAGAGTCTCAGTGGCCCCTTTAACACATACCACGATTCATGATGCACAGATACCGCACATAAATATATATATATACAGTACAGATCAAAAGTTTGGACACACCTTCTCATTTAAAGATTTTTCTGTATTTTCATGACTTTGAAAATTGTACATTCACACTGAAGGCATCAAAACTATGAATTAACACATGTGGAATTATATACTTAACAAAAAAGTGTGAAACAACTGAAAATATGTCTTATATTCTAAGTTCTTCAAAGTAGCCACCTTTTGCTTTGATGACTGCTTTGCACACTCTTGGCATTCTCTTGATGAGCTTCAAGAGGTAGTCACCGGAAATGGTCTTCCAACAATCTTGAAGGAGTTCCCAGAGATGCTTAGCACTTGTTGGCCCTTTCGCCTTCACTCTGCGGTCCAGCTCACCCCAAACCATCTCGATTGGGTTCAGGTCTGGTGACTGTGGAGGCCAGGTCATCTGGCGTAGCCCCCCATCACTCTCATTCTTGGTCAAATAGCCCTTACACAGCCTGGGGGTGTGTTTGGGGTCATTGTCCTGTTGAAAAATAAATGATGGTCCAACTAAATGCAAACTGGATGGAATAGCATGCCGCTGCAAGATGCTGTGGTAGCCATGCTGGTTCAGTATGCATTCAATTTTGAATAAATCCCCAACAGTTTCACCAGAAAAGCACCCCCACACCATCACACCTCCTCCTCCATGCTTCACGGTGGGAACCAGGCATGTAGAGCCCATCCGTTCACCTTTTCTGCGTCGCACAAAGACACAGTGGTTGGAACCAAAGATCTCAAATTTGGACTCAACAAACCAAAGCTCAGATTTCCACTGGTCTAATGTCCATTCCTTGTGTTCTTTAGCCCAAACAAGTCTCTTCTGCTTGTTGCCTGTCCTTATCAGTGGTTTCCTAGCAGCTATTTTACCATGAAGGCCTGCTGCACAAAGTCTCCTCTTAACTGTTGTTGTGGAGATGTGTCTGCTGCTAGAACTCTATGTGGCATTGACCTGGTCTCTAATCTGAGCTGCTGTTAACCTGCGATTTCTGAGGCTGGTGACTCGGATAAACTTATCCTCAGAAGCAGAGGTAACTCTTGGTCTTCGTTTCCTCGGGCAGTCCTCATGTGAGCCAGTTTCTTTGTAGCGCCTGATGGTTTTTGCAACTGCCCTTGGGGACACTTTCAAAGTTTGCCCAATTTTTCGGACTGACTGACCTTCATTTCTTAAAGTAATGATGGCCACTCGTTTTTCTTTACTTAGCTGCTTTTTTCTTGCCATAATACAAATTCTAACAGTCTATTCAGTAGGACTGTCAGCTGTGTATCCACCTGACTTCTGCACAACACAACTGATGGTCCCAACCCCATTTATAAGGCAAGAAATCCCATTTATTAAACCTGACAGGACACACCTGTGAAGTGAAGACCATTTCCGGTGACTACCTCTTGAAGCTCATCAAGAGAATGCCAAGAGTGTGCAAAGCAGTCATCAAAGAAAAAGGTGGCTACTTTGAAGAATCTGGAATATAAGACATATTTTCAATTGCTTCACACTTTTTTGTTAAGTATATAATTCCACATGTGTTAATTCATAGTTTTGATGCCTGCAGTGTGAATGTACAATTTTCAAAGTCATGAAAATACAGAAAAATCTTTAAATGAGAAGGTGTGTCCAAACTTTTGGTCTGTTCTGTATATATATATATATATATATATATATATATATATATATATATATATAGTACAAGCCCGAAGATTTCACCTCTTACATTACATGAGCGATATCTATTGTAAATTCCACAATAACTCAGAAAGCGGCGAATCCTCACAGCTCACAGTGCAGACCGGACAGTAATGTCCTCCACACAGTATAATGGCACCACATAGTCCTCTATACCGTATTATGAGCTCCATATATTGCTCCATACAGAATAATGGACCCCATAAAATGCTCCACGCAGGCTGTGCCACCATATAATGCCCCATGCAGCCTGTGACCCCCCACATAATGCCCCATGCAGGCTGTGCCCCCCACATAATGCCCCATGCAGGCTTTGACCCCCCACATAATTCTCCATGCAGGCTGTGACCCCCACATAATGCCCCATGCAGGATATCCCCCCCACATAATGCCCCATGCAGGATGTCACCCCCATATAATTCCCCATGCAGGATGTCACCCCCCCATATAATGCCCCATGCAGGATGTCACCCCCATATAATGCCCCATGCAGAATGTCACCTCTCACCCCATATAAAGCCCTATGCTGGATGTCACTCCCCCCCCCCCATATAATGACCCATGCAGGATGTCACTTCTCCCCCTCATATAATACCCCATGCAGGATGCCACCCCCCTGTATAATGCCCCATGCAGGATGTCCTCCCCATATAATGCCTCATGTAGGATGTCACCTCTCACCCCATATAATGCCCCATGCAGGATGTCACTCCCCCCATATAATGCCCCATGCAGGATGTCACTCCCCCCTATATAATGCCCCATGCGGGATGTCACTTCTCCCCCCCATATAATACCCCACGCAGGATGTCCCTACCTCCCCCCATATAATGCCCCATGCAGGATGTCACTTCTCCCCCATATAATGCCCCATGCAGGATGTCACTTCTCCCCCCATATAATGCCCCATACCTCCATACATAAAAAAAAAAATCAAATGCTCACCTCACTGCTCACCAGCTGTGGAGAGGTAAGTATTGTGCCGGCCGTGGTCCTGGGCAAGCATTGGGGGGGGAGCAAGGCCCACTAGCTGGCTTTGGCACCGCTCTCCTCCGCTCACCGGTCTCATAGCACGCCAGGGTGCCCGACAGCAAGTGGGCCCCTCGCCTACTCAGGGCCCCGGCACTTGCCTGGGTGTGCTGGGTGCTAGCGCCGGGTCTGCCGAGCGTCCGGTTTGTATCCTCCCAACATCATATCAGTGTAAATCATCTGGGACATAATATGGGGGGAGAAGTTTTTGCATCTGTAACTTTTTTCCTGCATCTTCAATAAATCAGTATTATTTCTTATTCTTTTATAGAGCGTGATGGATTCATTGGTTCCGGCGAGAAAGCCGCATATGAGCGACTATGAAACTTCCAAACTCATCAGCAGTGGAAATTTTGGGTGAGATTTCTGTTGCCATAATCCACATTTCTCAGGGTTCCCTATGACAATGCTTCTGCCCCTGCACTCTGCCATTCAGTGTTATCATAGGGAAATTATATGATCTGTAGCAAATCAAACTGTAAGGAAAGCGATTTAAATAATATAATTACATATAATATAATATATAATAATATAATATTATTACATTCGCCTGTGCTAGACTCTCATCTGTTCTTATGCTGCCTCCTCCACCTGAGCTTTTCTGCTCTCCACTCTGATCTTTGTTTTGATGGGGGGGCTCCATTATGAAGCTGATCAGAGAAGTTGGCTACACATGGTCACATGAAGGGTGACACCATAGTGACGTCAATGACATCTACACCCTCCACCATGACCATGTGGGCCCAATCACTGGCCTCAGCAGCAGAAGAGAGCCCTGGAGCACATTCATTTTGCATTATTTGCACTAAATTGTATTTGGTCAGTTATAGCGAATCTGCCCAATGAGAATTTCGGTAGATTCTCGTATCTATAATGTGACCTGGGTGATGGCTCCGGCAGAAGTGGCATTGTGGAGACCTCCCATAGGTGATCTATGTAGTGCTATTTTATGTATTTCTAGATGTGGATTTATAGTGGCGGCCAGACTTCTAGTATTAAACATATGCAAATTGTCTCTTCAGAGAGGAAGCAAACTAGAACTCCACCTATAGGAAGTAGCAATCCTAAAAGTCAATATCGACCCTTTAACAAGCCTTGTCACATGACTTAGGATAATAGCCAAAACCAAAATCTCAATTTGCAGGAACTGTGTTCTGGGGTACTGCCCCTCTTCAGTGCAAAGTGTGAGATATGGTTTGACTGGGTGAGAGGTGTCTGACCGGTATCCAAGGGGTTGACGTTTCTCCTTGCGGACATGAGGAGAATTTTAAGCCGCAATGCTCCTCTGGGAAATAGGATTGCTACTTCCTATAGGTGGCACTAGGGTGCTAGTACTCTTCCTCTCTCAAAAGAGACAATTTGCATATTTCACAGAAGAGCATTGCAGCTTAAAAGTCTCCTCACCTTGACATGCTTAACATGGCTTTTTCCGCAAGGAGAAACGTTACCGCTTGGATCCCGGTCAGATGCCTCTCACCCTGCCAAACCATATCTCACACTTTGCACTGATGAGTGCTTGTACCCTAAAACATAGTGTCCGAAAATTAAGATTTTGGTTATGGCTATTATTCTATGTCATGTGACAAGGCTCGTTAAAGGGTCGATATTGACTTTTAGGATTACTACTTCCTATAGGTGGCACTAGAGTTCTAGTTCTCTTCCTCTCTGAAGAGACAATTTGCATATTTCCCAGAGGAGCATTGTGGCTTAAAAGTCTCCTCACCTTGACAAGCTTAACATGTCACTCTCCGCAAGGAGAAATGTTACCCCTTGGATACCAGTATTAAACATATAATGATTTCTATATATGGATTATTAATAAGGATTTATTATAACCGATGGATTCCCCTTCTCTCCAGGGCCGTCTACTTAGTGCATCATAAAGACTCACACCAGACCTTTGCTATGAAGAAAATGGCTAAGCGGAACCTAAATACTGCACAGAGATTGGAATGGGCCTTTCTGGAGAGGGACATCTTAACATTTGCTGATTGTCCCTTTGTGGTCTCCATGCTCTGCTCCTTTCCAACTAGATCTCACCTGTGTATGGTCATGGAGTATGTAGGAGGTAAGACACATCTGTTGCATTATATTCAGCCCATGTCTGCTTTCATCTTATCACTGCTCATATCATTAGGACATTGTTGGTTACATCCCCACAGAGCATTTACTATAGGTTATCTATTACCAAGATGCTCGTAAATTCATTGATCTTGGTGCAGGGGCGCTATGGGGCTCATCAGTCGGAGGGGGTCTGTCGACGCTCGGCAGTGGGCAGCATCCCTCCAGCTGTCATCACAATTTCAGCGGTATTTGCTTCTTCAAGGAGGTGGGGCTGGTGGGGGCAAAAATACTGAGTAGGTGGCTAGTACGGGCCAAAATACTGAAAGGGGGCCGTACGACTAGATATGGGGGGACTGTGAATGCTGAGTGGAGGTCATCATATTAAGTGGGGTGCTGTGGGGGTCCTCACTCTGTATGGAGGCCCCCATTCTGTGTGGGGACATCATACTGAGTGGGGAGTTATGTGGGCCATTATATTGTGTGAGGGACTGTGGGAACCATTATCCTGAGTGGGAGGGTTGCTGTGGGTGCCATCACACCGAGTAGGGGGTTGTGGCTGGCCTCCTTCTAAGCGGTGGCCTCCTTAGGAGGATTCACTGTGGGGATACCATACTCATTGAGTGTGGGTGTGGGCATTTTTGGGAGCGTCATACTCTAAAATGGCCATAAAAGTTGTATTGCTGGTGAGAACACCAAGCTGCTTCAACAGGGATATAAATATATTTCTTTTTTATTTTTTAGGGTGGGGGGCAATTACAACTTTTGATATGGGGTCTTGTGATTTCTATGTACGCCACTATCTGTGTGATCTCCCCAGGATGTTTCCGCTCACTGCTCATTATACATCATGGTTATCTGCTCGTGGTATATCATGGTTATCTGCTGTATAAACCCCTCACCGGTCATATTTCCTTTCTTCTATAGGTGGAGACTGTGGGACCCTTCTAAGCACCAGGGGTCCTTTCTCTGTCCCCATGGCCCGCTTGTACTTTGCAGAGGCGGTACTTGCCGTGGAATACCTGCATAGTTACGGTGTGGTGCACAGAGACCTGAAGCCGGAAAAGTAAGTGCCCCCGTAGTATAATAAAGTGGGGAAAGTTGTCATTTATTATCATTCAGTCTGTGAGGCTAAAACCATCTTCTCTTTTGCAGCCTCCTGATTACATCTACTGGACATATTAAAGTTACCGATTTTGGGATTTCAAAACTTGGTCTAATGATACCGAAAACCAACACCTACAAGGAATTAGCAGTGGACATCTCCAGAGAGTTCCAGGACCGTGAGGTCAGCATCACCTACAAGAACTTAGCTTGTTATTTGCAAATCTCATCACACTATTGTCTCTTCTCTACGTTCTTCCTTTCTAGAGAACTTTTCCACTAATATTTTATCTTCTGCATTGTGTTTTAACGATGATAACTTGTCATAATAATTGTTTCATCGATTCTCATCTCTATCTTCTGTTGGTTTCCAGTTCTGTGGCACCCCATGTTACATAGCCCCAGAGATCATCCTGAAAGAAGGCTATGGAAGACCTGTTGACTGGTGGTCATTGGGGATCATCCTGTATAAATTCCTGCTGGGATGTGTAGCATTTGATGCTGATTCCCTCACTGAGCTTTATAAAAGGGTTGTCATTGGTGAGTAGAATAATCCGATCATTGCGTTGATTGGTTACATTTGTTTAGTTATTTCCTTTGCTTTATGTTACAGTCCAGTAAAGAGGTTTTATTTTCTGTAATTTTCTATGTAACAGGAGAACTAATTTGGAATTGTGATCGCGCTCCACCCCTGGATGCTCAGAATCTCATCACTGAGCTGCTCAAAAGAAATCCTGAGCGTAGACTTGGGACAGGTAACAGATATACTAGTATTAATATTCCCTTATTAGACCAAGGACATATCGCTCATGTCCATGAAGATCAGCATTTCTCTATCAGCTCATCTACTGTATTTCTAGTTCTCCACACTAAGACTTTCAGTTTATTTCCTTCATGTCGGCTCAGTTTTCTCATTAGTTCAGATTAAGATAAACTGTTCAGATATGGAGCCATCCCTGACTATGTCCGCATCACTTTTGTTTTTCTTTTTCTAGGAGGAGCATTTGAGATCAAGGTTCATCCATTCCTGAGTGACTTGGACTTTGACAACATTCTGAGCCAGGAGCTGGAGTATGTTCCTCAGCTTGTTTCAGACGCAGACACCAGCTTATTTATCAGTAAGTAGAAGGAGACGTCATCTAGACTAAGCGACTGTTTGTCTCATCTTCCCTAATATGTGATCATCTGTTCCCATTAATATTAGTGATAAATAGTGACTGTGTTATACTGACAACCTCTAATAATACTTCATTACCTATTTCTTGTAGATCATTCTGATATAAACAAACATCTGGTCTCAAAGGATGAGGAAGGCACAAGTGAGAACAATGAGAGCCTTGACTTCCAAAATTTTACGTCATCTTCTGAAAAGCTTTGTAAAGTAAGTATGTGATTAATAAATCCAAAATATATAAAAAAATAAAAAAAAACTCTAAAAGTTCATAAAAAAAATATTTTATATCTTATTTTTATCCGTATTTAGCTCTGTACCATCGCTACCAGGATGGTGAACAATGAGGATCCCAATGCCCCTCCAGAGTATACACCAGAATCCAACACAACCATCTCAGAAATGTGAGGAGATTATAAAGGGTCATTACTGGGAGTTCCAGGCTGATCTATGTACACAACACCAAATATAGGACATAAATATCAGAATATCAAATGCAGCATTCACCGCTTCATGGTTAACGGTCATTGTACTTTTGGCTTCAGAAAATGCAGAAGATAACAGCCCATAATTGTGGCAGGTCATGCATTTTTAGCACTGCCTACTCTGTAGGAGAGCTGTAGTATTACTTGCCAGACATTCTTGGTAGTTGTGTTCTGATCCATGGAAGGTAGTTTGGAGCAGAAAACCTTCCCCACTATGACAGTCATATGTCCTATTAGGCCTTATAGTCAGTGTTCTTATAGTGAGACAACCCATTTTATACTGTGTTTACTTACGATTTACATGTTTTTCTTCTTCAAACAGGCAGAAAGTATCTGTTCCTGTATGTAATACAGACGATGCTGTTACCATCTTGTCACCCTCGTCCCCATTGCCAGGTATGTACATGTCTACAGCACCAGCAATGTGAATGTTGACTTCAAGGCTCAAATATTTCCACATGGTTTTTATACAATACTATAGGTCTCTTATGTTATCCATATTATGACAAAGCAGATCCTATAAGAAGATATTGTTACTGATTTTTTTTTTAATTTTTCATCAGAATTTCCATCTCATGAAGAAAGAAAATCGTCAATAAATCTGAGTATGGAGCAACAAAACTCAGAAAATGGAAAAAATGGGAAAAAGAGACGAGGTAAGTGTGAGAATCAGCTCCATGTTGTGTGATGTCAGTGAGAATAATTCATGTGGAGTAGATGTCATCTGTCAGTGATGGGATTGTCACATGTATGATTGCTGACAATGACCCCTGACCTCTGTATGATAATATTCCTCTGCCGTCCGGCCACAGTGACTGCACAGCATTATCATGTAATATGGAGTCCCATCACTTACATTATATTTATTTCTCTTGTCATAGGTTCCATCTTCCGCCGGATCTTATCATCCTGCCGGCGTGGATTATCCAGGGCTGCTCGCACATTTGCATGCTGTCACTGTTGCCCTAAAACCATCTAAAAGACGGGACACCTAAGCATCCAGCGTCCTGAAGTCCAGCAGATCCACCATCACTGCTGGAGCTGTATAGAAGGACCTTCACCATCTACCTGTGGCCTTCTGACTGGTCAACCTGGACAAGTTTCAGTAACGCCTCTGTCATCGGGCTCCGCGGTATTCATACTGCTCGTCTGACTTGTCATTTACTGATCACCTGGTATCTGACCTCGGCTATCTTCCTGACTTTGATTTAGTCTATTGATAATGTTCACGATTTTATTCATCCCATTATTAATTAAAAAAAAGTAAAATCTGTTACTGTTGCTCTGATTCCTTTTTGTCTTGAATTCACAAATACTTGTAACTCACTAATTGCTCTTCTTCTAACTAAATGTATTTCTCATTATCCTTAATGCAGCAGTCAGTCAATCTCATATTTCTGTCCAGCAGTTACACTGGTCCCTCCACCCCCTTAGCAAAGCTCAGTACTCCTGGACTGAAGTACTTTTTATAACAACAATAACAATAACTCTTCCCTTTATGGGAGGCACTTTGCTTAAACGTTACATATAAAACATCATAAATAATAAATAGGTATATGCAATTCAATAAGCAATCTCAGATTTCAAGTCTCTTGCGGTGAGGTTCCCCGACAGGATGTCCATCTCACAGGTTAGAGTACATGACAGCTTGAGGGACCTGTCCAAAGCAAACCCTCCACGTAGGCCCTGGGGTGGCTGCAGGGCATGGCGATCCTGAGTTGGACCTCCGCTTGTGCCACACCAGACAGGTTTTTGTTCTGAAGTCACCTAAAGGGGCACTCCAGGGAGTGCAATTATTTACAGTAAATAGTTTTTGGGCTGCACACAGTTCTCAGCCACAAAGTTCTTGATGTACCCCAAATAGTAGTTAGAGGCAAGCAAGAAAAGTGTCCATTTCACTTAGATTGTCCATTATAAGGCAAAACACAAGTTAATAAATACATATACATGAAAATACTCAATATAATACCCCAAGGGCAACTATCTACACTGTCAGAGTTTACTTCTTTACTCTCTGTATCTGACAGGGGTCTGACCTCATGTGCTACGTGTCAACCTACGTGGTACTGGGATGCGTGAGGCACTAGTATTTGCACTACCTCCCATTCTGTCAGTTCTAAGTGTTGGGGAACTGAAGGGTTGCCTTAACCTCTCTACAGGACTGGCAAGTATACCATTGGCTGGGCCTTCTTGCTCTGCTCCAACCGGGGATCCTTCTTCCGGGGATTCTTCTTGAGCAGGCTCTTCTGAAGCACTTACAGGCTCTAAATGCTGTGGAGGGTCTTCTGGCTGTTGAAAGAAGTGGATCACAGGTATTATTATTGCTCCTCCTAGTTGAGGCCAATCTGCTGAGAAATCTCTTAAGTCAGTATGGAGTACTGTTTCTTTAGGTTCCTCCTGGATAATGAGAGGCACTTCTTCTTGGGGCTTTAGCAGGTCTGGACACAACTTCAGATGGTCTCTAGATACCGTTGCAGTCGTTCTTCCTCCGTCTCTACTAATTAGGCAGGTCTTCCTATTATCATATCTTGAATTTAACACAGTGTAGGGTTCTCTCTCCCACTGGTCAGCAAGTTTGTGATTTCTCCTTTTCCTCTTTAACACCACTTCTCCTGGTGTGAAGGGTTCTGCGGGCGCACTTTTATTGGCCAGGGCCAGGAACTCTAACTTGAAGCTGCTATAGTTCTCCGGGTTCCTCTCGGTCGGGCGGAGCTTCCTGCTTGCATAGGTGATCACCTTCTCCTTGCCATTCTGCTTCTGACTCAGTACAGCTCCTAATCCTTCGTTGCTGGCATCAGTGTACAGCAGGAATGGTTGGCTGTAGTCAGGGTAGGCTAGGATCTCTTCGCCGGTCAGGATCTCCTTCATCACATTAACACTAGGACTACTGGACTCGTGACCCCGCCTAGAACTACTGAAAGGAGTCATTTTGACTCCTTGCTTGTTTTCGTTTATTTTTAGAGTTTCATTTGTGGTTATTTATTAATAATTATATTTTTTGTAATGTATTATTATTGTGAGATCCAACAGTAATGCTTTTGATTGTTTTTTTTCTGCTTTTCTTATTTTTCTACAGAAAATAACAATAATTATAATAGACGTTTTTCAAACATTTTTTTTTATTCAAGTGCACACATATAAACAACAACTGAAGAACAAAAAGCAGAGAAAATGTAGGTGGAGGAGCATAAAAATGAAAATATGGCGCAGAATTCACCTTCTAAACATTTGGTGTTTCGCATTTTAGGCATTGCCTTTGATTTATGGCAGTACATTTGTGACACCCCAGGGGTCTGGTTGCCACAGTGATAGAGATGTTATGTCTGAGAGCAGGTGGGAGGTCCTTTGGTCAGGGATCCTGTGCATGCCACACCTCCTGCCCAGTCTTGGGAGGGGAAGAACTTCTCCTATATAAACCCGGGGCTGAAGCAGGGTTAAGAGTCAAGGAGAGTAGAGACAAGAGACAGTCATAGGAAGAAACAGCTGGAGCTCAGTGGGAGCAATACTACTACGAGTCAGGGGCTGGCAGCTGCAGAGCTCGCCCTGACTGAGAAGCTTTCTTACCGGACCCGGCGTCCGAGGCTGTGGGGACTAACTCTTACCCAGCAGCAGAAGCCGACCGGCAGGGGATTTCAGGTCCTCAGGCCCAGAAACCCGAAGGCACGGTCACACGTGTGGGACCAGCACCGCCATCGTGGAGCGGAAGCCAATAGAAGGTCCCGAGTCACCGGCCATACGGGTGAGCACCACACGGTACACTCAGGGATGTGGGCTACTTATATCCGCTTCTAGCAAGGTAGCCAGAAGAGTACAGTCAGTTTGGGAGGCCTACAACTCCGCCTGGCCAGGGGAGATCCCATCTGCTCAAGGACTGACCAGGCCCCGTTCGCTAGCAAGTACTCCGGGAGGGTCTATCGTTGTTACCAGTAAAGACCCTGAATTACACCGCACCGTCTCTGAGTGGTTCCTGCTACCCCCATCTTCCACGTCGGCTGCCCTGAGGCCATACCCCTCCCGTTGGGGGTTATACTATCACGCTGCACAATTCTACACCGGCCTCAGCGGTCTGCCCTGCAGCGGCAGCTCCATAGCTGCAAATCAACGGGTGGCGTAGTCGACACTCAAATAACATCTATCAAGACTGCCACACACTGAGCTGACTCCCTGGGCACGGACCGGGTCCCCGCCACTCGGAGACTACAACCCTCATCTGATCCGGTTCCGGGTAAGCCCCCGTGCGCGAGACGCTGCGCGACACAGCAGGCCCAGGGGCGCGTCACATTGCCCACACAAAGACTTACCACAAGTCTTACAATTTCCGACAGATCTATTTTTCTTGCACTTTTCTTTGATCTGGCAAAATTTTGTTTGAACCATCACTTCTGAGCATGTAGAAACTTGGGACGTGGAACCCTTTTCCCTATCTGTGACATAAGGACCACTCAACTCTCTCACAAGCGTTTGCAAAAATGCCTTGCGTGACATTTTTTGGTGGGTAATCTCCTTGAATATTATCCATGCATTTATACCCGCAAAGTCTAAGGCATTTTCAAATGCATGAACAGGCCATCTCCTTGTGCATGTTCGTGTGGTATATTTTCATGCCATCTGATCCACTACATCTACTCCATATTTTGTTTCATTGTAAAACTTTACCGTTTCTGGAGTTTTTTTAGCGGAATCAGACGCAACAACAACATCTGGATGGACGGAACTCAAAATGACAACATTTTTGTTGGGCTTTCCTTGATATACTGTAAGTGTAAAATTGTCTTCATTTCTAAACACTTTAGTGTTGTACAATTCCTCTTTCATGGATTTTATTTCTTTAGGCACTTCTCGCCTTATCTTGTTCAGTGTTCCCACGATGGTTGTTCCTTTGCTTTTTAGCTGTTTAGCTAATTTTACTGAAGTAAAATAATTATCGGTTGTAACATTGCGACCTTTTTTCAAAAACGGGTCCAATAACTTCATTACCACATGGTCAGCTAAACGGTCCTCAGCACGGCGTGTGTCATCTTTGCCTAGATAAGGGAAGCCATTTGCCAGATATTTGCTCCTCTTATCAACAGCTAGCCAATATTTGTGGCCATATTTATCTGGTTTGGAAGGCATGTACTGCGTGAATGGACACCTAGTTTTGCTTGGGAAAAGTTGCTCATCCACCGTTATGTATGGGCCAGGTTTGTAACACGCAATACAATTTTCAATAAACCTGTCCCACACAGTAGAAAATAGAGCAAACTTGTCCGTTTGCAGTCTCTCCGATCGAGTAGATTTCTCATCAAATCTGAGAAACCTCATAATTTCAACAAAGCGGTCCCTAGACATTGTCGCTTTGCAAAACGGTATTCCCCAGTCATTACACCAAATACTGCTAATCGAGTGACGGTTCATGCCAGATATTCCACGAGCATAGAATATCGCAATGAATGCATCTAGCTCCTCATCAGATAGAGTTTGTTCAGCATTACACAGTAATACAAGCAGGTAAAACACAAGGAAAATGTGAAAAGTTGACATGTAAATTGAACTACATCTATATGAACATCAGGGTAAATAAGACAGAGTGAAAAAATTATGCACAAAACTTTATAGCAACATTTAGTGACAAAAGGACCTCAAAATATAGTAGGGAGTCAAAATGACTCCCTTCAGTAGTTCTTGGTAAATTTTGAAAAAAACGCGCAAATTTTTCACCAAAATTATTTATTCTCACAAAATCTTTTTTCACATCATATTTGAGGAAAAGTCACCGAGTTTCAAGCCGGAATTCTGAAAAATGTAGTCACAGAAGAGAAATAAAAAACGAAAGGAGTCAAAATGACTCCATCAGTAGTTCTAGTGTTGGATTCAGCCTGCTCATTACCCCACTGGAACGGGGGATTTCTGCCTCTGGGGGACTGTCCTACCAGGAGGTCTTGCAGAGGCGCCGCTTTCTTAGTATAGTCCTTCACAAACCTCCGGTAATACCCGACTAGTCCCAGGAACTGACGTACCTCCTTGAGGCTCTTCGGCTCTGGCCATTTCTGGATGGCAGTGACCTTCTCTGGGTCTGGTGCTACTCCCTCTGGATTAACGATGTGCCCCAGGTACTGTACCTTCCTCTTGAGCAGGTGGCACTTTGAGGGCTTCAGCTTCATCCCATACCGGGACAGCGACTCAAATACCTCCGCCAGGTGTTTCAAGTGGTCCTCCTACGTTTTGGAGTACACTATCACATCGTCCAGGTATAGTAGTACAGTCTCGAAGTTGCAGTGTCCCAGGCAGTGTGAAGCTCTCAGCCCTCCCTGGGAAGATGGGGGTACTCGGAGCCGGGTCAGATGTTGGGGGTTGCAGCCGTGGCCTGGACCCGTTCCATGCCCAGAGCCGTCACATAAAAGATTTAATGGGCTTTCAGGGTTGGTGTTAATCGAGTGGTTGTATTGACTACGCCACCTGTGGTGTCTGGTGATGGCCACCAGTGCTGCGGCAGTCCTCCGAGGCGGGATGTAGTGGCAGCTGTGGATGGAGCAGTGCCTCAGGGCAGAGACGCGAATGGAGGGAGTAGTAGTGAACTCTGGTGCAGTGCGGTGCGGCGCGAGAATAAAGGACCGGAGGCCATAGGGGTAGTCTTCCAGGTTTTTACTCACGGTAGAGCATGCAGCTGCAAGGCTTCTCCCTGCTCCTCACGGCGCTCTGCGGCCACCAGGACCGGGGGTCCGACAACCTCCGAGTAGTTCAGGTGCTTTAGACAGGAGCCCGCACCAGAGTGTTCCTAGACTTCTTACTAAGTCCTCTCCTGTCCGGGTGTACTACGTGTGGTAAGGCCAGGTCTCCCTCTGGTCTATGCACAGAACAAGGGTACGGGTGGCGACTCCGCTCCGTCCGTTACCCGGTGGGATCCACTGAGCCTTCCGGGCTTTCCTGACTAGGACGTGAAGTGACAAAGTCAGGTATCAGGGGCCGGTACCCCTTTTGCAGCAGGAGTCCCTCTGACTAGGCCAGAATAAAGAGTACAGGTGGCGTATGCCGCTCCGTCTGTATTCCCGGGATCCTTTTGCCAGTGGAGCTTTACTCCTCCGCTCCCCTCCAGGCCTTCTTAAGTAGGGACCTTGACCAGGTAGAGACAGCCGTTAACTCTTGCCCGCTCCTCGACTCAAGGCCAGAGTGCGAAGACCGTGTCCCCATCAACTGCAGGTTCACACAGAAAGCCACGTTCAGTAATGAAGATCACAATCAAAAGACCTTGAACTTAAGATGGCTGGCTATTAAATATGAATTTAGTATGTGTAACCTCTAAGTGTGTCCTCCACCCTCACCCACTACTAGGTTCCCCCTATTTTTGGTTCCCCATCTCCACTTATCCCGGCTGGGGCAGCACCCTAGTGCATTTAAGCCCCCCCCTACAGGTGGAGAGGTGTAGTGATGAATGCAGAGGGGGGGTCCTGACTAGTGTTGAGCATTCCGATACTGTAATATCGGGTATCGACCAATATTTGCGTCATCGGAGTTCCGATACTGAGTTCCGATACTTTTAGAATATCGGATACCGGAATCGGAAGTTCCCATAATGCCTGCGCTCTGCAGTGTCTCTGAAGGATGACAAGATGGATGGCAGCGCTCAGCTGCGATCCAGCCTGTCATCAGAATGCCATCCCAGCATGAGAGAATTCTCCTGATTGTTTAAAAGTCAGCGGGCGGTAAAAAGTCGCCGGCTTTTAAACAATCACACAGCCCCATACTGCTTCCCCCCAGCCTCCCATCCCGATCCTCTGCTCCCCCCGCCACCTCCCATCCCGATCGTAAGTTAGGACCGGGCGGGGAGCGCAGCACCAAGGAGCAGGGAGCGAAGGACCCGGGCGGGGAAGCCGGCAGTGAAAAGACTTCACCGCGGGCTTTCCCATTCTGTGCTGTGCTCTCCCGCCGGTTATTTCAAATGAACAGCTGAGGTATCAGGTGATGCTGATCAGCTGTTCATTTGAAGTAGCCGCGGTGCCCTGAGAGGGTTCACGTGAGTTCATGCTTGACTGCATGAACTCACATCAACTTTCCCACGGCTGCACAGGTCAGCCACACCTCCCAGACCATCCCATCAATCCAGGAAGACGAGAATCCCATACCATTCAAGTCTTCCTGGATCATGGCTGAGCACCTGGGGTGGTACAAGAGGATGGACCTGAATGTCCTGGTCATGATTGGTGTGTGCGCGGTGTCTGCGGGTGTTTGCGGGTGTCTGCCAGTGTTTGGCGATGTCTGCGTGCAGGCAGACATAGGCCAATGTGACACTACTACTCCCATCGGCCTATGTCTGTCCCCCGTCCACTCGTGCCAGCAGGATCAGCTCAATGGGAACATTAGTTCCCATCAGCCTGATCCTGCTATTTAAACTGCCCCATATGTTATTTTTGCCCCTATACATCTTTTATACTTTTAGGCCCCCATATATTTTTTGTTGTTTTTGGTCCCCAATAAATTTTAAATACATTTCATTGGTTGCCACTGGTTACCTAAAATAAATTAGTTTATACATTACCTGTCCCCGCCGATCGCCACCTAAAATAAAGTAAAAAATAAAAAACTACACCTATACTCACCTAGACACCTAATTCCCCGAAGCCTTCGATCTCCTGTAATAAAATATAAAATAATAAACCACAACCTTATCCTTACCCCTCCGTAGTAGTCCAAATTGAGTGTCCCACGAAGATCTCCAGTTTAGAGCGGCCACATAAAATGTGACCGCTCTAAACCGCTGCCACCGCCAGAATGACGGAGGCGTAAAGCAGCCCCTTTCATTGCATAAGTGGGTTCGCCGGAGTTCAGGCAGCGCTGCTCCGGTTAGCTCCTTTACGGCCCTGCTGTACCGTGAGAAATTCCCACGGTACAGCAGGGCCGTACAGGAGGTCACCGGAGCTGCGCTGACTGAATGCACTCCGGTGACCTCAGTCAGTGGCTCCCGCTGCCGGGAGCGGACGTGTTCCCGGCAGTGTGAGCTTACAGCAGCCATGACAGCTGTCACATCTCCAGATGTGACAACTGTGCATGGGAGATCAGCGCAGGAACGTGGACAGGTAACTACTAAAAAAAAATAAACTAAGAATTAAATAAAATGGTGTGTTTTATTTCAAATAAATTATTTTTTTTCTGGGTGTAGTGTGTGTTTTTTCTTTTTAACACTTTGTAGGTTAGTAATGGGGGTGTCCTATAGATGCCCATCATTACTAACCTGGGCTTCATGGGAAAGTTCATGTCAGTTCATGCAGTCAAGCATGAACTCACATGAACCCTCTGAGGACACTGCGGCTATTTCAAATGAACAGCTGATCAGCATCACCTGATACCTCAGCTGTTTATTTGAAATAACCGGCGGGAGAGCGCAGCACAGAACGGGAAAGCCCGTGGTGAAGTCTTTTCACTGCCGGCTTCCCCGCCCAGGTCCTAAGCTCCCCGCTCCCTGGTGCTGCGCTCCCCACCCGATCCTAACTTACGATCGGGATGTGAGGTGGTGGGGGGAGCGGAGGATCGATATGGGAGGCTGCGGGGAAGCAGTATGGGGCTGTGTGATTGTTTAAAAGCCGGCGGCTTTTTACCGCCCACCGGCTTTTTGCCACCCGCCGGCTTTTAAACAATCAGGAGAATTCTCTCATGCTGGGATGGCATTCCGATATTAGTGTCCCATTGACTTGCATTGGTTTTCGGTATCGGAATCGGCGATATCCGATATTTTTTGGGTATCGGTCCGATCCAATCAGATCTGATATTTCCCAATATCGGAAGGTATCGCTCAACACTAGTCCTGACAGCTGCACTATCCTTACCTCGAAGGAGAGATACCACACCTCATTAAAGAGGTGCAGTACCCCTGTTGCGACCGAACCCTCAGGGGCGCCATAGCAGCACTCCATCAATCTCTGGAACGTTCCGGGGGCATTGCAGAGTTCAAACGGCATACTATTGAACTCGCAGAGTCCCATCGGGGTGGTGAAGGCCATCTTCTCCCGATCCTCCTTTGCAACATCTACTTGCCAGTACCCTCTAGTGAGGTCAAGGGTGGAGAAGTCATTTGCAGACTTTAAGGCAGCCAGGGATTCCTCTATACGTGGGAAAGGGTATGCATCTTTATGTGTAATGCGATTTACTTGTCTGTAATCTTCTCACATTCTCATGCTTCCATCCTTTTTCCAGAACTAGGGGAGCTGCCCAGAGACTACAACTATCCCTTACTACCCCTGCCTTCTTCATGTCGTGCAACATCTCCTTCGCCTTCTGGTAGTGTGCTGGTGGTATAGGCCTGTAGTGTTCTTTGATGGGTGGATGGTCACCTGTGGGGATATGGTGTTGAACCCCCTTAATCCTCCCAAAGTCAAGTGGGTACTTACTGAATACCTGCGCGTATTCCTGAACCACCCGGTGTACACCCTGCTTCTGATGGGCAGGAGTGGTGTCTGTCCCAACATGGAGCTGTTGACACCAATCCTCCACCTGGGTTGCCGGGTAATTATCCTCCACTTCGTCTGTTGAAGTTAAGGACTCCGCCGTGTGTATGGAGTTGTTATTTACTGTGTACAGTTTGGCAACAGTGGCGTAGCATGGTAATCTAACCTCGTCCTCCCCATAGTTTAAGAGGCGTACGGGCACCCTCCCATTGCGTACATCCACTACCCCTCTGGCAGACAAGAGTGTAGGCCTATGTTCCGAGCTAAAGGGCTCTACTACCGCCTGGTAGCTCCGTCCTTTGAGACCTATTGCTGCTCTACACCAAATCAGCATTTCACTCATCGGGGGAATCACAATGGGTACCGGTCTGTCACCCGTACATTACCTATTTCACCGCCTGTTAGCTTTACCTGTTGCTGGTACATAAGGGCTCGGATCTCTTTCTGCAGCGCCCTTCTCTGCCCTGGTCTGGCAGTGTCGGCTATCTGTTGGAGCAAGAACAACACTTCTCCCAAACAGTTACTAACAATATTAGTGCCAAGTACCATATACAAGTCTGTATCATCAGGATTAGTCTCTACTACAATTAGTCCCTGGTCCTTCCGTTCCACTCTTCCCACCTTTACTGACACATCCTTAACCCCGACTAGGTTAAGGGGGAGGCCGTTTGAGGCATAGTCGGAAAGATTTGGATCTGGTGGGTGAAGTTCGTCTATGGACCAGAACCTTTTGTAGAGGACATCAGGCATGATGGTTACCTGAGATCCTGTGTCTAGCAGAGCGGGTGTCGCGATGCCGTCCAGCACAATGGACAGGAAAGGTCTTCCTCCCACGAACCTGCGGTACCAGTTTGATGGGCCTGGGGGGTCTACTCCTGGGTGTCGGCCCTCGGCCCCAGGGTTTTCTCGTTTAAAGGAGAGCTCTGGACGGTGTGACCTGTCTTGTGGCAGCGGTGGCAGAAAGGGTCCCTCGGTGGGCGGCGTTGGTCGCTGATCCTCCCAGGGGGTGGCGTTGTCCTTCTCCTCCTTCTCATCCAGGGGACATCCTCAGGGCTGTCAGCTAGCAGGATCCTTCCTTCTGCCTCGGGCTCCGTCCTCAGCTGCAGGGCACTCAGTACAGTGGTCAGGGTTTTGCTCAACTGACGCACTTCAGAGCGCAGGCTGTCCAGCTCACTAGGGGACGTTGCTTGCACTTTGGCTTCAGCAGCCACCGGTGAAAAGGTGGACGCTGCAGGCACTGGGGTGGCCCCACCCTGGTAACATTGGATAGCAGTTGTTTCCAGGAGCTGCATTCCTTTTATAGCCATGTCCTTAAGGGTGTCAAAGGTGGCATCTGGATGATTCCGGGACCACCAACGCACAGTCCTGCTCTCCTCTTGGGACCTCAGTTCCGGGATAAACTGTTCCTTCAGCATTTTATTTTCATTATCGATGCTGGTTGAACCAACCTGTTTCAGAGCCCGCAGGGCTCCTTGTAAACGCCAGGCATAGTCCCTAACACTGTCCTCCGGTTGCTGAGAACAGTTGTAGAACCTCATCCGGAGGTCTGTCTCAGTACGATTCTCAAAGACAGTCTGTAACTTTTTAAAGATTGCGGACACTGACTAATGGTCTGCAGCCGACCAGGTTTCTACTTCTCGCTCCGCAGCACCAGTCAATTGTCCCAATACGACAGCGGCTCTTTGCTTGCCTGTCATAGAGTACATGTCCAGTATACCGCATATTTTCCTTTTGAGTCCAGACAGGGTATCTGGTTTGCCGCTGTACTGGGGGAGCCACTTCGCTCCAGGGATGTACGGTAGGGCCATGGGTATGACAGGGGTTACAAGCCCTGCTGGTGGAGCGGCTGCTTCGGCCTGCTCGGCGCCGAGCGCGGGTTGAACATCAGGGCGGTTAACCGGTACTCCGGCGTTGTGCTGTTCTTCGGACATACTGGCGCCCCCCTAGCAAACCGTGGCCTACCTTCTTTTCTTTTCTTCCGGTAGGCCGCAGCTCCGTAGGTAACGGTCTTCTTCAGGACCTTGTGTCGCTTGCGTCCTACATCAGAGCTCTCACCTAGGCTCCTTCCAGGACCTGGCACTTCCTGGTTTGACGTCAAGGCGTGGGGCGTGTCCTGGGCTTCGCGCGCTTCAGCAGGTACGCCTCTCAGTTTCCCGCGGTTACGCCCTTCTTCCCGCTCAGCGGCACAACAATGGCTGCAATCTTCGCCAGTTAAATACACAGTTTTTATTAAAGACGCACAGTACCCGGTGGCAACGGGCACAACACTCCGTCGTTGCAGCGGGCACGGAATCCTGTTCGTGACGCCAGGAAGAGATGACGCGTCCAGGGGATGAGGATGACTACTCGGCGCCCGGGACTTGCTGTTAGTTTTGGGGGATGTCGCGATGGCTGGCTCCCAGGCCCGTACTCTGGGGTCACTCTTAAAAGGAAAAGGGGGGAAGTAAGTGGGATAGGGGAAATGTTTGTGACGCCACCCGTGGTGTCAGGTGAGGATCACCAGCGCTGCTACAGTCCTCTGAGGCCGGTGATCAGGCAGCTTAGTTGGTGCGGCTCCCCACATGTGGAGCGGGGCCTCAGGGCAGCATAGGAGAAGGGATGCAGGACAGAAGGGACCCAGGCGGGTCAGGAGAAGAATAGGCACACTCACAACAGTTCACTTCAGTACCTTTACTGATGGTGCTTCAAGCATGATCCAGGGCACTGTAGTGTGAAGGGTGCATTTCAGGACTCTCCCCAGTGAGCGGGTGTGGGGCCTCCTGTTTCTTGCCTTTTCCTGATAAGTTTATGACCTGCCTGGAGCTAGGCCTAACTTGGTCTCTGTCTTGCACCTGCTGACCTGGTGGTAGGGCCTTCTCTTGGAGATCACACTGCCTGGTCTCTTGGGCCTCTGTGATTCCTGACCCTGGGATAACGGTCAGCTTCTGGTGTTCCTGGGACATGTAGTTCGCCAGGGGTTCCGGTTGTTTCTGCTGGTCCTAGAGATCCTTGCAGACAAGGACCCGGTGTCCGGTAAATGGTCTTGGGGTGAGCTGGCTGAGCTCCTCTGCCCCCTATGTAGCTCGCTTGCTCTACTTGCCTTTGGCCGCACTCGGGGCCCTCACTAGGCTTCACACTGGCAGTAGGCCTCGCTACTCTTCACCGCTCTTATGGCGTCGGCACACCTTAGGCTCACTAACCTGAGCTCAATGAGTCCGGGCTGGACTGACTTCCTCACAGACTGCACTCTCTGTGGACTCCAGACTTAGACTTCAGACCAGACCGACTAACTGCCTAGCTCCACTTTCCCTATTTATATCCCTAACGGGCTCCCTCTGGTGGTTTGAGGTGGAAGGTGGAGGTGTGTGAATGCTATGAGGGCCTCTTGTGGAGGAATCCGTCCATGAACCCCACTGGGATCTGTGGCACCATTGCACAGCAGGGCGCCACACATTCATGAGTGTCCTCCACAAAGGAAGCCTCTATCCCCTAAAGCTCATGAACAATAAAAGACCGTCTACAATTTGCCAGGGTCCATGCTTAAAACTATGAGGACTACCGGGACTCTATACTCTGTATGCGCATCTTATGTGTATGTCCGTATTTTATGTTTGTGTGCACTATGTATATGCATACGTTAAAATGTGTATAAAGTATTAGCATGTGCAAATTTTATACGTGTGCCTAATATAAATGTTATGCACACGCCCGGGCCGACTGGCGTGTGCGTGATTTAGTGATTCCACTGTGCCATGAACCGGAGAGTGCCTGGAGGGGCGTAACTAAGTATCAACCCGATCCGACCAAGGTCGCACGACGGCTAACGACGCCGTGCACCAGGGAGGAACCGAGAAGAAGGACCAGGTGCTATTCCAGGCCAGACCCCGGACATGGCTGTTGACCCACACTGGGGAATACAGGAACAGGCAGGTTAGGCTGGCACACAGACAGGTGGGTATTAGCAGGCACGGCTGGCATGCAGACACGTGGGCACTGGCAGGCACGGCTAAAGTGCAGACAGGAGGATACTGGCAGGCACGGCTGAAGTGCAGACAGGAGGATACTGGCAGGCACGGCGGGTATGCAGACAGGAGGGTACTGACAAGTGCGGCTGGCGTGCAGACGGGGAGGTACTAGCAGGTTGGAGCACAGGCTGGATAGGGTCCAGTACAGACTGGGATTCAGGAACAGAACCGCAGATGCGGTAGACAAGCAAAGCAGAGAGGAACCGCCGGAGCGGTGGGCAATGCGGAGCAGAGAGATACCGCCGGAGCGGTGAGCAAGCAGAGTAGGGAGACACCGCAGGAGCGGTGAGCAAGGCAGAGCAGGCAGGAACCGCTGGAGCGGTGAGCAATGCAGAGCAGAGAGGTACCGCCGGAGCGGTGAGCAAGCAGAGTAGGGAGAAACCGCCGGAGTGGTGAGCAAGGCAGAGCAGGCAGGAACCGCCAGAGTGGTGAGCAAAGCAGAGCAGGCAGGAACAGCCGGAGCGGTGAGCAAGGCAGAGCAGGCAGGAACCGCCGGAGCGGTGAGCAAGGCAGAGCAGGCAGGAACCGCCGAGCGGTGAGCAAGACAGAGCAGGCAGGAACCGCCGGAGCGGTGAGCAAGGCAGAGCAGGCAGAAACTGCCGGAGCGGTGAGCAAAGCAGAGCAGGCAGGAACCGCCGGAGCGGTGAGCAAGGCAGAGCAGAGGGGACAGGGGTCTGTTCACATGAATACACACAAGATACTTGCAATGAGGTAGCGAGTGGACTCCAAACTCACAAACGGAAGTACAGTGACAACGAGTAGGAGTTAGGTGCAGGCTCAGACTGCAGAAAAAGGGAAGGTACGGACATAGAGAAAAACAGGTAACAGACTAGGAGAGTGTTCAGACAGGAACTGAGTGTTCAGACAGGATCTGACACTGCAGCGAGATACAGGAGCGAGTCTGGGTATGCAGCCCCCAGAATGGCAGACAACAGGCTAGAAGACACAGATAACAGGTCTGGGTATGCGGCCCCCAGAAGGCGGGACGAACAGGCTAGGTGCGTGTTCAGACTGGCCTGGAAATACAGCCTCCAGGAAGGCGGACAGACAACAGGCTAGGAGATAGTTCAGACAGGCCTGGGAATACAGCCCCCAGGTTGGCGGACAGGCAAGAACAGAACAGGACCTGGCACATTCAGAGTCAAGGAGCATACTGAATGATAGAGTTGCTCAGGCACCAGCTTCCAGGTGGAGCTGGTTTAAATATCCAGTGACAGACAGCACTAGGCTGAGGACGCATTAGGGGTGTGCCCACAGCAGCTACAAGAAACAGGAAGTAACCGGGCCGCCGCCCTAAGCAGTCAGAACAGAGACAAACAGACAGCATGAATAGAAGCCAGGCTAGCAGACTGGACTGAAGATCAAGTTTGCGATCTTGCATAGTGAGAGATGGTGCACCATGCAAGCCCGCCACCAGGTATGTTACAATAAATATACTTGGAAATGTATATATGACGCTCACAGCCCTACCCTGGGAAGATGGGGGGGTTACTCGGAGCCGGGTCAGGTGTTTGGTGGGGTTGTAGCCGTGGCCTGGACCCGCTCCGCGCCCAGGGCCGTCACATAAAAAAAAGGTGTACGGACTATCAAGGTTGAGTGGTTGCTATCGACTACGCCACCTGTGGTACCTGGTGAAGGCCACCAGCGCTGCTGCAGTCCTCTGAGGCGGGATGTTGTGGCAGCCGAGGTTGATACTTCTCCCCACAGGCGGAACAGGGCCTCAGGGCAGAGACGAGGATGGAGGGAGTCGTAGTGAAGGAGGTCTGGCGCGATGCGGTGCGGTGCAGAAATAAAGAGTCCAGAGGCCATAGGGTTCGACTTCCAGAGTTTTTACTCACAGTAGAGCGTACAGCTGCAAGGCTTCTCACTGCTCCTCACGGAGTTCTGCGGTCACCAGGAACGGGAGTCCGACAACCTCCAAGTAATTCAAGTGCTTAATCAGGATCATACCGCAACTCCTGGGCAGGGGAGGAAGCAAGAGTATATTATTCCAAGATCTATTGATTGAAATGTACTTTGTGGGACAACTACTTTTAATGATCATGGTCGCACACAGGGGTGGTGGGGGTCCTGCCTCTGCTACTGTTAATTTCAGGTGGAAGTGTGTCCATCCAGTTTAAAAGTATCAGAGTGTGGAGCAGAAAGTGTGGAGCAGAGAGCCGCCAGCTCCCTGACCCACAATTCCCATTGACACTGCAGGCCCATTGAAGAGTAGTGGTAGCAGATGATGTCGCAGCAATGTGTGAGTGATGGACCTGGACGCAGGAGGGTTTGGACATTCCTGGGAGTGGGAAGAGGTGACTAGGATCATGTTTATTTTATTTTTTTCATTTTTCTAAGTACAAAAGAGGGGGACATTATACTATATAAGGTCCAGAGAGGGGGACATTATACAATATAATTGCCAGAGAGGGGGACATTATACAATATAAGGGCCAGAGAGGGGGACATTATACAATATAAGGGCCAGAGAGGGGGACATTATACAATATAAGGGCCAGAGAGGGGGACATTATACAATATAAGGGCCAGAGAGGGGGACATTATACGATATAAGGGCCAGAGAGGGGGACATTATCTATATATATAATCGTCTTATCCCATCTGTCTGTCTGTCTTTCTGTCTGTCTGTCTGTCCTGGAAATCCCACGTCGCTCATTGGTCCGGCAGCGGCCAATCAGCGCCGCGGGATTTATGAAAAAAGATGGCGGCCATTAGCGGCTCATCTGCGGGACGGAGCTCAGCGGCGATCCGGCCGGCAGCAGCGGAAGGACCGCCGGGGTTGCTGACCTCCATGCGGAAGGGAGGACCGGGGAGCGGCGCTGCAGGTCGGGACACTTCTGCTGCGAGCGCCCGCTCATGTCCCGGGTTCTCGCAGCTGAAGTACCCGCACAGGCAGCGCCGCTGACATCCATGCGGAAGGGAGGACCGGGGAGCGGCGCTGACATCCATGCGGCTAGGGTGTGAAGGGAGAACCGGGGAGCGGCGCTGACATCCAATTGGTCGCGGACGCTATTTAAAAGTGTCGCACAAATCGGTGATTGGTCGCGGTCTTGGCCCGCGACCAATCACTGATCTTGCCGCAAAAGTTAAACACTACTGTGCTGCCCGCGACCAATCACCGATTTGGGCGCCACATTTAAATATCGTCCGCGACCAATCACCGATCTTGGCTACACATTTAAACACTGCTGTGCTGATTGGTCGCCGACGCTGGGCGCGACCAATCACCGATTTTGGCGCCACATTTAAATAGCGTCCGCGACCAATCAGCACAGCGGTGTTTGAATGTGGAGCCAAGATCGGTGATTGGTCGCGGCTGATATTTAAATGTGGCGCCCAAATCGGTGATTGGTCGCGGGCAGCGCAAGCGACCAATCAGCACAGTAGTGTTTAACTTTTGCGGCAAGATCAGTGATTGGTCGCAGGCCAAGACCGCGACCAATCACCGATTTGTGCTGCACTTTTAAATAGCAGCCGTGACCAATTGGATATCAGCCCCGCTCCCCGGTCCTCCCTTCACACACTAGCCGCATGGATGTCAGCGGCGCTGCCTGTGCGGGTACTTCCGCTGCGAGAAGCCGGGACTTGAGCGGGCGCTCGCAGCAGAAGTATCCCGACCCGCAGCGCCGCTCCCCGGTCCTCCCTTGACACCCTAGCCGCTGATGTCCCCACAGTATCCGTATGGTGTTACAAAGGTCCGGACATTTGTGTTAAAAATTGTGGATTGGTCGCTGGCGCTGGCCGCGACCAATCACCGATCTTGGCGCCACATTTAAACACCACTGTGCTGATTGGTCGCGGACACTGCCCGCGACCAATCACCGATTTGGGCGCCACATTTAAATATCGGGCGCGACCAATCACCGATCTTGGCTCCACATTTAAACACCGCTGTACTGATTGGTCACGGACGCTATTTAAATGTGGCGCCAAAATCGGTGATTGGTCGCGCCCAGCGTCGGCGACCAATCAGCACAGCGGTGTTTAAATGTGGCGCCAAGATCGGTGATTGGTTGCGGCCGATATTTAAATTTGGCGCCCAAATCGGTGATTGGTCGCGGGCAGCGCCAGCGACCAATCAGCGATTTTTAACACAAATGACCGGACCTTTGTAACACCATGCTGATACTGTGGGGACATCAGCGGCTAGGGTATCAAGGGAGGACCGGGGAGCGGCGCTGCGGGTCGGGATACTTCTGCTGCGAGCAGCCGCTCATCTCCCGGCTTCTCGCAGCGGAAGTAGCCGCACAGGCAGCGGCGCTCCCCGGTCCTCACTAATACGATTCCGCTCCCCGGTCCTCACCAATACGATTCACTGATTGGTCGCGCTCTCGGCACCCGACCAATCAGTGATCTTGGCGCTAAAGTTAAACACCGCTCTGCTGATTGGTCGCGGCCGCTGCCCGCGACCAATCATCGATTTGGGCGCCACATTTAAATAGCGGCCGCGACCAATCACCGATCTTGCCGCCACATTTAAACACTGCTGTGCTGATTGGTCGCGGACGCCAGCCGCGACCAATCAGCGAGCTTGGCACCAAATTTAAACAACGCTCTGCTGATTGGTCGCGGACGCCAAACGCGTTCAATCAGCGAGATTGGCGCCAAATTTAAACAACGCTCTGCTGATTGGTCGAGGTCACCGGCCGCAACCAATCACCGATTTTGGCGACAAATTTAAACCCCGCTCTGCTGATTGGTTGCGGATGCCGGCCGCGACTAATCAGCATTATTGGCGCCAAATTTAAACACCGCTCTGCTGATTGATCGCGGTCGCTAGCCAAGATCAATCAGCAGTATTGGCGCCAAATTTAAACACCGCTCTGCTGATTAGTCGCCGTCCGCGACCAATCAGCAATATTGGCGCAAAATTTAAACACCGCTCTGCTGATTGGTCGCGGTTGTCGGCCGTGACCAATCAGCAGTATTGGCGCCAAATTTAAACCCTGCTCTGCTGATTGGTCGCGGTTTCCGGCCGCGACCAATCAGCAGTATTGGCGCCAAATTTAAACACCGCTCTGCTGATTGGTCGCGGCCGGCTATTGCGACCAATCAGCATTATTGGCGCCAAATTTAAACCCCGCTCTGCTGATTGGTTGCGACCGCCGGCCGCCACCAATCAGCGATTTTGGCGCTAAATTTAAACCCCGCTCTGCTGATTAGTCGCGGTTGCCGGCCGCGACTAATCAGCATTGTTGGCGCCAAATTGCCGACCGCGACTAATCAGCATTATTGGCGCCAAATTTAAACACCGCTCTGCTGAATGGTCGCGGCCGTGACCAATCACCATTATTGGCGCCAAATTTAAACACCGTTTTGCTGATTGGTCGCCTGATGGTGGCCTGATTCTAACGCATCGGGTATTCTAGAATAGGTATGCGGCCGACCGGGCGCAATCAGCAGAGCGGTATTTAAATTTGGCGCCAAAATCGCTGATTGGTCGAGGCCGTCAACCGCGACCAATTAGCAAAGCGGTGTTAAAATTTGGCGCCTATATCGCAGATTGGTCACAGCCGGCTAATCAGCAGAGCGGAGTTTAAATTTGGCGCCAATAATGCTGATTGGTCGCGGCCAGCGAACGCGACCAATCAGCAGAGCGGGGTTTAAATTTGGCGGCAATATTGCTGATTGGTTGCGGCCGGCGGTCGCGACCAATCAGCAGAGCGTTATTTAAATTTGGCGCCAATAATGGTGATTGGTCACGGCCGCGACTAATCAGTAGAGCGGTGTTTAAATTTGTCGCCAATAATGCTGGTTATTCGTGACCGGTAACCGCGACCAATGAGCAGAGCGGTGTTTAAATATGGCGCCAATATCGCTGATTGGTCGTGGCCGGCCACGACGACCAATCAGCGAAGCGGTGTTTAAATTTGGCACCAATAACGCTGATTGGTCACGGCCGGTGGTTGCGACTAATCAGCAGAGCGAGGTTTAAATTTGGCGCCAATACTGCTGATTGGTCGCGACTGGCGACCGCGACCAATCAGCAGAGCGGTGTTTAAATTTGGCGCCAATATTGCTGATTGGTCGCGGCCGGCCACCGCGACCAATCAGCAGAGCGGAGTTTACATTTGGCGCCAAAATCGCTGATTGGTCGAGCCCGGCGGTTGCGACCAATCAGCAGAGCGGGGTTTAAATTTTGCGCCAATACTGCTCATTGGTCGCGGCCGCGACCGCGACCAATCAGCAGAGCGGTGTTTCAAATTGGCACCAAAATCGCTGATTGGTTGCGGCCGGCCACCGCAACCAATCAGCAGAGCGTTGTTTAAATTTGGCGCCAATCTCGCTGATTGGTCACGGACGGCAGATGCGACCAATCAGCAGAGGGTTGTTTAAATTTGGCACCGATCTCACTGATTGGTCGCGTCTGGCGTCAGCGACCAATCAGCAGAGCGTTGTTTAAATTTGGCGCCAATCTCGCTGATTGGCCGCGGCTGGCAGCCGCGACCAATCAGCAGAGCGTTGTTTAAATTTGTCGCCAATAATGCTGGTTATTCGTGAACGGTAACCGCGACCAATGAACAGAGCGGTGTTTAAATATGGCGCCAATACTACTGATTGGTCACGGCCGGCGACCGCAGCCAATCAGCAGAGCGGTATTTAAATTTGGCACCAAAATCGCTGATTGGTCGCGGCCGGCGGTCGTGACCAATCAGCAGAGCGGGGTTTAAATTTGGCGCCAATACTGCTCATTGGTCGCGGCCGTCCACCGCAACCAATCAGCAGAGCGTTGTTTAAATTTGGCGCCAATCTCGCTGATTGGTCGCGGTGGCTGGCCGCGATTAATCAGCACAGCGGCATTTAAATTTGCCGGCCATCTCGCTGATTGTTCGCGGTGGCCGGCTGCGACCAATCAGCAGAGCGGCGTTTAAATTTGCCGCCCATCTCGCTGATCGGTCGCGGTGGCTGGCCGCGATTAATCAGCACAGCGGCATTTAAATTTGCCGGCCATCTCGCTGATTGTTCGCGGTGGCTGGCTGCGACCAATCAGCAAAGTGGCGTTTAAATTTGCCGCCCATCTCGCTGATTGGTAGCGGTAGCCGGCCGCGACCAATCAGCAGAGCGGCGTTTAAATTTCCCGCCCATCTCGCTGATTGGTTGCGGTAGCCGGCCACCGCGACCAATCAGCACAGCGGCATTTAAATTTGCCGCCCATCTCGCTGATTGGTCGCGGCCGGCCACCGTGACCAATCAGCAGAGTGGCGTTTAAATTTGCCGCCCATCTCGCTGATTGGTCGCGGTCGGCCGGCCACCGCGACCAATCAGCAGAGTGGCGTTTAAATTTGCCGCCCATCTCGCTGATTGGTCGCGGTCGGCCGGCCACCGCGACCAATCAGCAGAGCGGCGTTTAAATTTGCAGCCCATCTCGCTGATTGGTCGCGGCCGGCCACCGCGACCAATCAGCGTCGTATTAGTGTGGGCCCGGGAGTGGCGCTGCTTGTGCGGCTCCGTATTAGCGAGGACCGGGGAGCGGCGCTGCCTGTGCGGCTCCTTCTGCTGCGAGAAGCCGGGAGATGAGCGGGCGCTCGCAGCAGAAGCATCCTGACCGGCGACGCCGCTCCCCGGTCCTCCGTTCACACTTGCTGTCGGGAGATCAGCGGGCCAAGCCGCTGATCTTCCGACGTTAGCCGCATGGAGGTCAGCGGCGCCGGTCGGGGTAGTTGTGCTGCTAGCGCCGCTCATCTCCCCGCTGCATCGCCGCTGACCTCCGTCCGCCAGATGAGCTGCAAACGGCCGCCATCTTTTTTCAGAAATCCCGCGGCGCTGATTGGCCGCTGCCGGACCAATGAGCGACGCGGGATTTCCAGGACAGACAGACAGAAAGACAGACAGACAGACAGAAAGACAGACAGAAAGACAGACAGACAGATAGACAGACAGACAGACGGGATAAGACAATTATATAGTAGATAAGGGCCAGAGAGGGGGACATTATACAATATAAGGGCCAGAGAGGGGGACATTATACAATATAAGGGCCAAAAAAAGGGACATTATATTACATGGGGGCCTGAGAGGGTGACATTAGAAAAGTGGAGACTATAGAGGGGGATATCAGCTCTTTTTGGGGCTGGAGAATTAGTCTATTATATTACATGTGGAACCAATAGGAGGACATTATATTACCTGGGGGAAAGAGAGGGGAACATCGTAGTACATGCGCCCAAAAGGGGTAATAGTATACTGTATGGGGGCCAAAGTGGAAGATATGCTACTGTATGGGGCCACAGAGCATGATATTATTACTATGTTGGGGACCAGAATTGGTAACATTATACTATTTGGCTAACTTTTTCATGTATAGGGCCACATTAGCAATGACCCCATTGTGGCTCCTTACATTAATAATTCCCCTCTTGTCGCCTCATACATTATTAATAATGGGACCACACATGTCAACGTTTCACCTGTATCAAGGCATAAAAGATGGAATCTACTACTGTATTGATGCCACTGGGTAGGTGGCATTACTGTTGTATTTGAGAATTAAGACAGACATACATTAATACTGTATGGAGGCACAAAGAGGAATTTTCTTATTGTATAGGGCACACAAAAGGGGACATATATATTAATACTGTATGAGGGCCACGGGGGAGATGGGGATATTTCTACTGTAATATATATATATTATTGGGGGGACACTATTACTATACAGGCAAGCAGAGTGACAACATGACACTTTCTATCTTTATCTGGCACAGTGTAGAAGTGGGGGAAAAAGTGAGGAAATTGCTCTAGAAGTGATTCATTATAGATGTCTTTATGTTTCAATCTGAGTGTAGAGATAAGTTGCGGCTGAAAGAAGTCATAGTGGTCTGTGCCAGATGAAGAAGAAAAACAACAATGAATGACTTCAACTGGAGACGTCACTTGATTTACCTAAAAACTTACACTATAAAATACATTATATCTACAGAGCTCCTGTGTATAATGTCACTGGTGATCACTGTATTACCTGTACACTATATACAGAGCTCAAAAAAATAAAGGGAACACTTAAACAACAGAATATAACTCCAAGTAAATGAAACTTCTGTGAAATCAAACTGTCCACTTAGGAAGCAACACTGATTGACAATCAATTTCACATGCTGTTGTACAAATGCAATAGACAATAGATGGAAATTATTGGCAATTATCAAGACACCCTCAATAAAGGAGTGGTTCTGCAGGTGGGGACCACAGACCACATCTCAGTACAATGCTTTCTGGCTGATGTTTTGGTCACTTTTGAATGCTGGTTGTGCTTTCACACTCGTGGTAGCATGAGACGGACTCTACAACCAACAGAAGTTGCTCAGGTATTGCAGCTCATCCAGGATGGCACATCAATGCGAGCTGTGGCAAGAAGGTTTGCTGTGTCTGTCAGCGTAGTGTCCAGAGGCTGGAGGCGCTACCAGGAGACAGGCCAGTACACCAGGAGACGTGGAGTGGGGCGTAGGAAGGCAACAACCCAGCAGCAGGACCGCTACCTCTGCCTTTGTGCAAGTTGGAACAGGAGGAGCACTGCGAGAGCCCTGCAAAATGACCTCCAGCAGGCCACAAATGTGCATGTGTCTGCACAAACGGTTAGAAACCGACTCCATGAGGATGGTATGAGGGCCCGACGTCCACAGATGGGGGTTGTGCTCACAGACCAACACCGTACAGGACGCTTGGCATTTTCCACAGAACACCAGGATTGGCAACGTCGCCACTGGCGCCCTGTGCTCTTCACTAGAGATGAGCGGTGTTCGACTAGAACTGTTCGCCAATCTCAAATTCGAGCTGTTTTGGGCGGTGTTCGAGTCTTTCGACGAACGCGAACGATTTGCAAAAAATTCGGCTGTTCGAGGTTATGTTCGATAACTGTTCGTGCACCAAAAGCGTGTCCTGCATGTCTGGCGCTATTTAGAGCACCAATCATGCAGGGATTGTCTGCCACTCACTGTAATGTCACAGCCATGGTAGTTGTGGCATTACAGTGGTTGCCCAAATCGATGGGAACAGTGCTCACAGTGAAACATGAAAAGCCGGCTTTTCAGCAGCGGCGTACACCGGTACCCGACAATTTAGAACCGAAAGAATAGAGTATCACACATAGATTAGATAGATAGAAACATGTCAGTCACATATATAAGAAGTACAGTGACCGTGTTGGTTACTGTACTTGTCATCTAGTGTTAAAGGATTTATTAAAAAAAATTAGTGTTTTCATGCACCGTGTCTTTAAAAAAGCCGGCCGGCAATTCAGCATCGGTACCCGACAATTTATAACAGAAAGAATAGAGCATCACACATAGATTAGATACATAGAAACATGTCAGTCACATATATAAGAAGTACAGTGACAGTGTTGATTACTGTACTTGTCATTTAGTGTTAAAATAAAGGATTTATTTAAAAAAAAAATTGGCGTGGGGTTCCCCGTAATTTTAGTCTCTAGCGGAGGTTAAGCAGACGGCTGGGGCAGATGTTTGAAGCCTGGGAAGGGGGTAATACCCACAGAGCTTCCCAGGCTACTAATATCTGCCCCAGCTGAATACCTAGCCTTTACTATCTATTAAAATGACGGACCCCAAAAAAAATGACGTGGGGTCCCCCCTATTTTAATAGCTAGCAAAGGCTAGGCAGACAGCTGGGGGCTGATATTAATAGCCCAGGAAGGGTGCCATGAATATTGGCCCCCTCCCAGGCTAGAAACACCAGCCGTCAGCCGCCCCAGAAATGGCGCATCCATAGGATGCGCCAATTCTGGCACTTAGCCTTGCTCTTCCCACTGCCCTGTAGCGGTGGCAGTGGGGTAATAGGGCTGGGGTTGATGTCAGCTTATAATGCCAGCTGACATCAAGCCCAGGTTAGTAATGGAGAGGCGTCTATAAGACACCCCCATTACTAACCCCATAGTCAAAGTTACAAAAAAAAACACAAACACCCAGAATAAAGTCCTTTAATTGAAATAAACACACAATTCTTTATTGTTCTAAATTAAACCATACTTACCATCACACCCATTCCAGCTGAAGCCAACGATCTCCTGCAATAAAAGTAAAATAATAAAGCAACATCATCCTTACCTTTCCATGTTTCCCACGACAGCTTCAGCTCTGCTACATTGACATGACAGGCTGGACCGCAGCAGAAAGCTGCCATCCAGCTTGCCATGCAGCAGACACTGAGAAGCGCAGGCATGCTTGCGCTCCTCAGTGTCTGGCTGTGTCCAGATGAGCCGAGTTCATGTTCAATGAACTCAGCTCACCTCATGCACGTCACTGACAGTGTGGGAAAATTCTCCTGCGCATGCGGTGAGTGCAGGAGAATTTTCCCACGCTGTCAGTGACGTGCATGAGGTGAGCTCATGTCCAATGAACTCAGCTCACCTCATGCACGTCACTGACAGCGTGGGAAAATTCTCAGCGCTCAGCGCTTGAGCAGGAGTATTCTCCCACCTGTGATGGCATTGAGATGACAGGCTGGATCGCAGCTGAGCGCTGCCATCCAGCTTGTCATCCTTCATAGACACTGCAGAGCGCAGGCATGCTTACGCTCTGCAGTGTCTCTGAAGGATGACAAGCTGGATGGCAGCGTTCAGCTGCGATCCAGCCTGTCATCTCAATCCCAGCGTGGGAGAATTCTCCTGCTCAAGCGCTGAGTGCAGGAGAATTCTCACACGCTGTCAGTGACGTGTATGAGGTGAGCTGAGTTCATTGTACATGAGCTCACCTCATGCACGTCACTGACAGCGTGGGAAAATTCTCCTGCACTCACCGCATGCACAGGAGAATTTTCCCACGCTGTCAGTGACGTGCATGAGGTGAGCTGAGTTCATTGGACATGAACTCGGCTCATCTGGATGCCGACATAGCCAGACACTGAGGAGCGCAAGCATGCCTGCGCTTCTCAGTGTCTGCCGCATGGCAAGCTGGATGGCAGCGTTCTGCTGCGGTCCAGCCTGTCATGTGAATGTAGCAGAGCTGGAGCTGTCCTGGGAACCATGGAAATGTAAGGATGAGGTTGCTTTATTATTTTACTTTTATTGCAGGAGATCGTTGGCTTCAGCTGGAATGGGCGTGATGGTAAGTATAGTTTAATTTAGAACAATAAAGAATTGTGTCTTTATTTCAATTAAGGGACTTTATTCTGGGTGTTTGTGTTTTTTTTTTAACTTTGACTATGGGGTTAGTAATGGGGGTGTCTTATAGACGCCTCTCCATTACTAACCTGGGCTTGATGTCAGCTGGCATTATAAGCTGACATCAACCCCAACCCTATTACCCCACTGCCACCGCTACAGGGCAGTGGGAAGAGCGAGGCTAAGTGCCAGAATTGGCGCATCCTATGGATGCGCCATTTCTGGGGCGGTTGACGGCTGGTGTTTCTAGCCTGGGAGGGGGCCAATATTCATGGCACCCTTCCTGGGCTATTAATATCAGCCCCCAGCTGTCTGCCTAGTCTTTGCTAGCTATTAAAATAGGGGGGACCCCACATAATTTTTTTTGGGGTCCCCCATTTTAATAGCTAGTAAAGGCTAGGTATTCAGCTGGGGGCTGATATTAGTAGCCTGGGAAGCTCCGTGGGTATTACCCCCTTCCCAGGCTTCAAACATCTGCCCCAGCCGTCTGCTTAACCTCCGCTAGAGACTAAAATTATGGGGAACCCCACGCCAATTTTTTTTTTAATAAATCCTTTATTTTAACACTAAATGACAAGTACAGTAATCAACACTATCACTGTACTTCTTATATATGTGACTGACATGTTTCTATCTATCTAATCTATGTGTGATTCTCTATTCTTTCTGTTATAAATTGTCGGGTGCCGATGCTGAATTGCCGGCCGGCTTTTTTAAAGAGACGGTGCATGAATACACTAATATTTTTTTTTAATAAATCCTTTAACACTAAATGACAAGTACAGTAACCAACACTGTCACTGTACTTCTTATATATGTGACTGACATGTTTCTATCTATCTAATCTATGTGTGATGCTCTATTCCTTCTTGTCTAAATTGTCGGGTACCGGTGTATGCCGCTGCTGAATTGCCGGCTGGCTTTTTTAAAGAGAGTGTCTTCTGAGCAGTTTGTCAGCTTTTGGACACCTTTGAAGGTGTTTTCTATGCGTTTCTATGTGTTTTTGCCTGCCATTGGTTTTAACGGTGTTCTAAGGTGTTCCATGAACAGTTCCACGAACATCCCGGTGTTCGACGAACCAAACCGAACCCGAACACTACGAGGGTGGCTCAACACTATTCTTCACAGATGAAAGCAGGTTCACACTGAGCACATGTGACAGACATGACAGAGTCTGGAGACGCTGTGGAGAGCGATCTGCTGCCTGCAACATCCTTCAGCATGACCGGTTTGGCAGTGGGTCAGTAATGGTGTGGGGTGGCATTTCTTTGGAGGGCCGCACAGCCCTCCATGTGCTCGCCAGAGGCAGCCTGACTGCCATTAGGTACCGAGATGACATCCTCAGACCCCTTGTGAGACCATATCCTGGTGCGGTTGGCCCTGGGTTCCTCCTAATGCCGGACAATGCCAGACCTCATGTGGCTGGAGTGTGTCAGCAGTTCCTGCAAGATGAAGGCATTGAAGCTATGGACTGGCCCGCCCGTTCCCCAGACCTGAATCCGATTGAGCACATCTGGGACATCATGTCTCGCTCCGTCCACCATGATGTCCAGGATGTCCATTACACCACAGACTGTCCAGGCGTTGGCGGATGCTTTAGTCCAGGTCTGGGAGGTGATCCCACAGGAGACCATCCGCAACCTCATTAGGAGCATGCCCAGGCGTTGTAGGGAGGTCATACAGGCACGTGGAGGCCACACACAATACTCAGCCTCATCAGGAGCATGCCCAGGCGTTGTAGGGAGGTCATACAGGCACGTGGAGGCCACACACAATACTCAGCCTCATCAGGAGCATGCCCAGGCGTTGTAGGGAGGTCATACAGGCACGTGGAGGCCACACACAATACTCAGCCTCATCAGGAGCATGCCCAGGCGTTGTAGAGAGGTCATACAGGCACGTGGAGGCCACACACAATACTCAGCCTCATCAGGAGCATGCCCAGGCATTGTAGGGAGGTCATAGAGGCACGTGGAGGCCACACACAATACTCAGCCTCATCAGGAGCATGCACGGGCGTTGTAGGGAGGTCATACAGGCACGTGGAGGCCACACACAATACTGAGCCTCATCAGGAGCATGCCCAGGCATTGTAGGGGGGTCATACAGGCACGTGGAGACCACACACAATACTGAGCCTCATCAGGAGCATGCCCAGGCGTTGTAGGGGGGTCATACAGGCACGTGGAGGCCACACACAATACTCAGCCTCATCAGGAGCATGCCCAGGCGTTGTAGAGGGGTCATACAGGCACGTGGAGGCCACACACAATACTCAGCCTCATCAGTAGCATGCCCAGGCGTTGTAGGGAGGTCATACAGGCACGTGGAGGCCACACACAATACTGAGCCTCATCAGGAGCATGCCCAGGCGTTGTAGGGAGGTCATACAGACACGTGGTGGCCACACACAATACTGAGCCTCATTTTGACTTGTTTTAAGGACATTACATCAAAGTTGGGTCAGCCTGTAGTGTGTTTTTCCACTTTAATTTTGGTGGTGACTCCAAATCCAGGCCTCCATCGGTTAACAAATTTGATTTCCCTTGATGATTTTTGTGTGATTTTGTTGTCAGCACATTCAACTTTGTACAGAGCAAAGTATTCAATGAGAATATTTCATTCATTCAGATCTAGGATGTGTTATTTCAGTGGACCCTTTATTTTTTTGAGCAGTGTACTATATGCAGAGCTCTTGTGTATAATGTTACCCGTGATCCCTGTATTACATGTACACTATTTTACAGGGCTCCTGTGTATAATGTCACTGATGATAACTGTATTACCTGTTCACTATACACTGTATACAGAGCTCCTGTGTATAATGTCACTGGTGATCACTGTATTACCTGTACACTATATACAGAGCTCCTGTGTATAATGTCACTGGTGATCACTGTATTACCTGTACACTATACACTATATACAGAGCTCCTGTGTATAATGTCACTGGTGATCACTGTATTACCTGTACACTATACACTATATACAGAGCTCCTGTGTATAATGTCACTGGTGATCATTGTATTACCTGTACACTATACACTATATACAGAGCTTCAGTGTATAATGTCACTGGTGATCACTGTATTACCTGTACACTATACACTATATACAGAGCTCCTGTGTATAATGTCACTGGTGATCACTGTATTACCTGTACACTATACACTATATACAGAGCTCCTGTGTATAATGTCACTGGTGATCACTGCATTACCTGTACACTATATACAGAGCTCATGTGTATAATGTCACTGGTGAGCACTGTATTACCTGTATACTGACACTATATACAGAGCTCCTGTGTATAATGTCACTGGTGATCACTGTATTACCTGTACACTGACACTATATACAGGGCTCCTGTGTATAATGTCACCGGTGATCACTGTATTACCTGTTCACTATATACTATGTACAGAGCTCACGTGTACAATGTTACTGGTGGCAATATTTTTAAGTTAGTACTGTGGTTCTTGTTACTGATCAGTGTGATGGTATTATTTGATCACTATTGTGGTCTGGTGATTTTGTGGCAATATTTCTCCCTGGTATGTGGTATTATTTGGACACTATGGTGGTAATATGTCCTCCAGTCACGGTGTGGCCTTACTTCTCCCTTGTATGTGGTATTATTGGTATAGTGATCTTGGTATAGTGGGTTGTGAAGCGTATGGAGTCACTTGTTCTCTCTGAAATCAATAAGGAGAAGATTCTTTATTTCCATTAGAGATTACATGTAACCTGACAGCTTCCCCATATCCCACAGAGAGGCCTCGTCTTTATCACACTGTTTTTAATGCTTCCAAATTTTGTTTTGTTTCATTCATTTCCATAAAATCATTTCATTTAGCTGAGAATATGCAAATCAGTGGGTGACTAGTCAATGGAGCGTCCCATTCCTCCAGACGAATTGTCCCACTAATCACGTTATCATCCTTCTGTGGACGTCAGTGACCATCACCGCTGGCCGTTACCGTCAGATCTGCAAGTCTCATAGCTGGCTGTGTCCTACATCACTACCACATCGATGGGCACGCGTCAAGGAGCAGAGATTTCCAAAAAGTCGGTGGTGACGCCACTCTTAATCGTTACTCATGCCCACAGGAGCGTGGTAACATGATTAGTGGGACAATTAGTCTAAGGACAATTAGACAGCTAGTTTTCCACTGATTTGCACATATCTGGGCAGATTACATAAAGTATTTTATGGAAATTAATTAATCTATTGATCATTATTAATCCTATTGATTCAAATAGGGGGCGGATGTGCAGTACCTGGGCACGGCCACTACACCATTGGCAGAGCTGTGTTGGGCAGCTCTGCAATAAGCCGCTGTCGGCACCGGGAACAGTTGATCATTGGGGGTGCCGATTGTCGCACCCCCCACCTATCAGATATTGATGACCTATTCTAGGGCTAGGCCATCAATATAAAAGTCGTGGACAAAATCCTATCATGCATCACCCGTATGTATGGAGCTCCCCCTACTGGCAACTGTGTATGACAAAGCTTAAATACATTTTTAAACTCTGTTATATAAATACAAAGCACCATTTTCTTTTTTCTTGACATTTTGTGGATCTGCCTTATTAACCGATCTCACTGTGGTAAGATTTCTTTTTTTTTTAATTAGATTGTTGGATAATCAGCAGATTTTCTGGACAAAGTAGCCAGTAAGAAATCTCTTTTATGTACCTTTTGTCTTTTTCTTCACACACTAAAGATAAGGATTACAAGGATGAAAAAGTCTATTTACAGTGTAATGCACCATTGAGAATCAGCGAGTATCAGAACATATGACGGAAAATCCCGGTTTATGTCATTACAGTTTACTTGTTGCACATTGAAAAGTTTTCCAACTTCCTAATGTAGATTGTGAAATATCCCTTATCATCCTTAGGAGCTCTGCCGTCTGTCAGTGACCGGGAATATTCTGGTGGACACTTGGCAGCAGAAAACCTTCAGGGACTATTAGGCTATGTTCACACATGTTGGGTTTTTCAGCGTATTTTGCTGCAGATTTTTATGCAAATTTTCAGCTGCGTTTTGCAGTATCAGCAAAGTCTATGAGATTCCAGAATTCTTTGTTCACACATCTTGTTTTGTTTTTTTTTGCTGCATATTTTGTGCCTTGGTTGGGTTTTTGGAAAATAGAGCATGTCACTTCTTTCAGCGTTTTTTTCACCCATAGGAAGTAATGGGTGGCGAAAAAAAAGCTGAAAAAGCGCATCAAAACTGCACCAAAATTTACATCAGCGTTTTTGATGGCAAAATAGTACGGGGTTCTTTTTTTTCCACAGAACTTTATGTACATGCATAAATAGAATCAGATGAACAATGAAAAAAAACGCAACAAAAAATGCAGCAAAATCTGCGTTTTTGACGCAGCTGATTTCCTGCCAGAGATTAGGTTTTGCTGCTGATTTGTGACGCTGAAAAACCTAACAGGTGTGAACATGGCCTTAAGTCTCACAACTGAGACTGTCTGGGTTGGATACAATTGTATCAATCTCCTGTGAGGTGGATCTGGCTGGAGGCCACAGCAGATTGTCCGGACTGGATACAATTGTTACCTCACAGCTGTGAGACATTTTTAAGCTCCTATTCCCATTTGACTGACAACAAGCAGAGATCTCGAAAAGAGCAACAAAATAAAACACAAATTAGATTAGAAAGTTGCAGAACTTTATGCCGTGGCGAAGCTTTCTTCACATAGGACCGGAGATCCCTTTAAGTATCTGAATGTGGAGCCCAGCTTGATTGCTAATATGAAGTACAGGACATGTTCCAGTTTCGGGCTCTGTACAGCGGTGTCTGCCCCGAGGCCGATCGGAGGCCATTTTATTCCTGAGGGTGTGTATATGACTGGAGGGGCCGAGGATGGCGTTGGCTTCGTGTCCTGGGGCGTCACTCTGCGGTCGGCTTCTTTTAGGTGAGCATCTTGTAGATTCCCATAGTCAGGAGCAGATGGTGGACGACCACTGGGGAGGGAACAGTCGAGAGATATCATTCACCACCGTTATATAAGATTCTGGGATACACGGATCTGAACCTGGGAAAGCTGGGTGCCACAATGTAACATACCAGCGTCCTCCGAGGTTGTCACCAGATTTGTAGTCCAGTACTGATGACACCTTCTTGGTCACAGGAGCGCCTCATAAGCCCTGACACATAGGGAGAGAACCCCATAATAAAGGGGTAAATTATAGGGGATGCAACCTCTGGGCCCGCACTGGTGGGCAGAACAGCAGAGCGCGTCTCTGGGGGCTCTACTTTATATTAAGTAATGGTGTTCAAACTACTCCTAGCAGAGGGGGGAGACAGAAATCCAGGGTCCCCGGATCTGAAGATCGGTGGGGCTTCCACTGGTCAGACCACCACTGATCTAGCATTTATCACCTATTGGGGGAATAAGTAGAATATGTTTCCTTCTTGAATGCCCCTTTAAGGTTGGGGTGGCACCGTGTCCATTTTGGAGCCAGTTGTCATCCGTTGATATTTATGGGACTAATCCACTGAAGGACTGAGATTCATGCGCATTTCGGCGTTTAAGTGTCAGCATTTGGGTATTAAGAGCCGCTGGGTTTTCCTGTGAGTGATACATGAGGGATGAATAACTGTGAAGATGGGTGACAGCCCCTGAGAGCACTGATGGCAGGCACCCGGCTTTCCCAGGCACCTACTGAGGTTGAGCGCTCATGTTGCTGCCCCTGGTGAGATGACGTAGGCTTTACCCAGGTAACTGACCCATGACTTTTTCAGAGCTTCCTAAATTCAGCATTGCATGGGGTAAGTAGCGGCACATTAGGGATCACTGCAGCGGAGAAACATTCTGGAACTTTACCTGCAAGGCCAGGATAGCCGAAAGATGCCGAGCCTAAAGCAGAAGAGGAAAACAAGATTGTTATACATGATCCCAAACTAGGAAAGAGGAAACATCGCTGATCAATTGGTTTCAGGCTGGATCGTTAAATCTATGGGATAAGACCAACAGGAAATATGACCATGAATGGGGTCCATCACCCTAGGGATAATGCGGCATTATTACAGCTCAGTTGTGCACGAGGGATTATCAGGTCATCACTTATGAATGGGGTATTAAAAAATCTATGCTGCACCACTTGTTTGCATTAAGGTCCAGGTGAAGTTAAATGACAACCTGACATTTTTGGACAAATGCAACAAAATTTAGACATGCGAATTGGAGGGATTTGTAAAATCAGGCAGGGATCCACAAAAGGGAAAAGAAGAAAAAAAAAGACTAATACATCTCAAGGAAAGCTCATATAACAGAGATACATACTCTGCAGTATAAATTCTGCCACTAAGACACCTCCTGTCTGTTCCTTTTGTTGTCTCCGTCTTCCACATGTCTGACAAAATAAAACAGAGCATTGAAAATCTATATACAGAAATCTGCATATATAGATTATGTCTGCAGCCACCACTAGAGGGAGCTCACGTAACACAGAGATACATGATAACCTTCTGTCTGTCTGCAGTCACCACTAGGGGGAGCTCCCTGTATACAGAGATACATGATAAGATTCTGTCTGCAGTCACCACTAGGGGGAGCTCCCTGTATACAGAGATACATGATAAGATTCTGTCTGCAGCCACCACTAGGGGAGCGCCCTGTATACAGAGATACATGATAAGATTCTGTCTGCAGCCACCACTAGGGGGAGCTCCCTGTATACAGAGATACATGATAAGATTCTGTCTGCAGCCACCACTAGGGGAGCGCCCTGTATGCAGAGATACATGATAAGATTCTGTCTGCAGTCACCACTAGGGGGAGCTCCCTGTATACAGAGATACATGATACGATCCTCTCTGCAGCCACCACAAGGGGGAGCTCCCTGTATACAGAGATACATGATCAGAATCTGTCTGCAGTCACCACTACGGGGAGCTCCCTGTATACAGAGCTACATGATAAGATTCTGTCTGCAGGCACCACTAGGAGGAGCTCCCTATATACAGAGATACATGATAAGATTCTGTCTGCAGCCACCACTAGAGGGAGCTCCCTGTATACAGAGATACATGATAAGATTATGTCTGCAGGCACCACTAGGAGGAGCTCCCTGTATAGAGAGATACATGATAAGATTCTGTCTGCAGTCACCACTAGGGGAGCTCCTTGTATACAAAGATACATGATAAGATCCTGTCTGCAGCCACCATTAGGGGGAGCTGCCTGTATACAGAGATACATGATAAGATCCTGTCTACAGCCACCACTAGGGGGGGCTCCCTGTATTCATAAATACATGGTAAGATTATGTCTGCAGCCATCACTAGGGGGAGCTCCCTGTATACAGAGATACATGATAAGATTCTGATTGCAGCCACCACTAGGGGGAGCTCCCTGTATACAGTGATACATGATAAGATTCTGTCTGCAGCCACCACTAGGGGGGGCTCCCTGTATTCATAAATACATGGTAAGATTATGTCTGCAGCCAGCACTAGGGGGAGCTCCCTGTATACAGAGATACATGGTAAGATTATGTCTGCAGTCAGCACTATGGGGAGCTCACTGTATATAGAGATACATGATAAGACTGTCTGCAGCCACCACTAGGCGGAGCTCCCTGTATACAGAGATACATGATAAGATTCTGTCTGCAGCCACCACTAGGGGGAGCTCCCTGTATACAGAGATACATGATAAGATTCTGTCTGCAGCCACCACTATGGGGAGCTCCCTGTATACAGAGATACATGATAAGATTCTGTCTGCAGCTACCACTAGGGGGAGCTCCCTGTATACAGAAATACATGATAAGATTCTGTCTGAAGCCACCACTAGGGGGAGCTCCCTGTATACAGAGATACATGATAAGATTCTGTCTGCAGCCACCACTAGGGGGAGCTCCCTGTATACAGAGATACATGATAAGATTCTGTCTGCAGCCACCACTAGGGGGAGCTTCCTGTTTACAGAGATACATGATAAGATTCTGTCTGCAGCCACCACTAGGGGGAGCTCACTGTATACAGAGATGCATGATAAGATTCTGTCTGCAGCCACCACTAGGGGGAGCTCCTTGAATACCAAGATTCAAGATAGGATTATCTGCTGCATTTTAGAAAATTCCAGCTGATCTCATGCATCATCTGTATCTCACCTAGAAGCCATCAGTGTCAGATAAGGTAATGACATGAGGTTCCTAATATGTAAGGAATATTTCTTTACTTACCACAGGGCAGGAGAACTTCTCACTGTCACACAGATATGTCTCACAATGTAGCCAGACTTTAGATAATTTTGGGACATTCTGGAAGCGGAAGGCATTAAACTGGAAAGTTGCACGGCTGTTCTTCCCATTTTCATGCACAATAATTGTGTCATCTGATGGACACCTGTACATATCGAATATATGAGAAACCCTCAGTATCAGAGACAACTATGTTTCCCCCATATGTTTAAACAATCAATTATGATAAATTATATAGGAAATTGTACAATACTGAAACTCAACTCATCCATAAAAGAAGGTAAATTACAGATATAACAGACGGATTCTCATGTTGATCATAATAGCAATATTCTTGCACATAGGAGCAGTATTATAGTAGTCATATTCTTGTACATAGGTAGCAGTATTATAGCAGTTATATTCTTGTACATAGGAGCAGTATTATAGTAGTTATATTCTTGTACATAGGGGCAGTATTATAGTAGTTATATTCTTGTACATAGCAGCAGTATTATAGCAGTTATATTCTTGTACATAGGAGCAGTATTATAGTAGTTATATTCTTGTACATAGGAGCAGTATTATAGTAGTTATGTTCTTGTACATAGGGGCAGTATTATAGTAGTTATATTCTTGTACATAGGGGCAGTATTATAGTAGTTATGTTCTTGTACATAGGGGCAGTATTATAGTAGTTATATTCTTGTACATAGGGGCAGTATTATAGTAGTTATATTCTTCTACATAGGGGCAGTATTATAGTAGTTATGTTCTTGTACATAGGGGCAGTATTATAGTAGTTATATTCTTGTACATAGGAGCAGTATTATAGTAGTTATATTCTTGTACATAGGAGCAGTATTATAGTAGTTATATTCTTGTACATAGGAGCAGTATTATAGTAGTTATATTCTTGTACATAGGGGCAGTATTATAGTAGTTATGTTCTTGTACATAGGGGCAGTATTATAGTAGTTATATTCTTGTACATAGGAGCACTATTATAGTAGTTATATTCTTCTACATAGGGAGCAGTATTATAGTAGTTATATTCTTGTACATAGGAGCAGTATTATAGTAGTTATATTCTTCTACATAGGGGGCAGTATTATAGTAGTTATATTCTTGTACATAGGGGCAGTATTATAGTAGTTATATTCTTGTACATAGGAGCAGTATTATAGTAGTTATATTCTTGTATATAGGAGCAGTATTATAGTAGTTATATTCGTGAACATAGGAGCAGTATTATAGTAGTTATATTCTTGTATATAGGAGCAGTATTATAGTAGTTATATTCTTGTATATAGGAGCAGTATTATAGTAGTTATATTCTTGTACATAGGAGCAGTATTATAGTAGTTATATTCTTGTACATAGGGGGCAGTATTATAGTAGTTATATTCTTGTACATAGGAGCAGTATTATAGTAGTTATATTCTTGTACATAGGGGGCAGTATTATAGTAGTTATATTCTTGTACATAGGGAGCAGCATTATAGTAGTTATATTCTTCCACATATTGGCAGTATTATAGTAGTTATATTCTTGTACATAGGAGCAGTATTATAGTAGTTATATTCTTGCACATAGGGGGCAGTATTATAGTAGTTATATTCTTGTACATATGAGCAGTATTATAGTAGTTATATTCTTGTACATAGGGGGCAGTATTATAGTAGTTATATTCTTGTACATAGGAGCAGTATTATAGTAGTTATATTCTTGTACATAGGGGCAGTATTATAGTAGTTATATTCTTGTACATAGGAGCAGTATTATAGTAGTTATATTCTTGCACATAGGAGCAGTATTATAGTAGTTATATTCTTGTACATAGGAGCAGTATTATAGTAGTTATATTCTTGTACATAGGGGGCAGTATTATAGTAGTTATATTCTTGTACATAGGAGCAGTATTATAGTAGTTATATTCTTGTACATAGGGGCAGTATTATAGTAGTTATATTCTTGTACATAGGAGCAGTATTATAGTAGTTATATTCTTGTACATATGGGCAGTATTATAGTAGTTATATTCTTGTACATAGGGGCAGTATTATAGTAGTTATATTCTTGTACATAGGGGCAGTATTATAGTAGTTATGTTCTTGTACATAGGGGCAGTATTATAGTAGTCATGTTCTTGTACATAGGGGCAGTATTATAGTAGTTATATTCTTGTACATAGGGGGCAGTATTATAGTAGTTATGTTCTTGTACATAGGGGCAGTATTATAGTAGTCATGTTCTTGTACATAGGGGCAGTATTATAGTAGTTATATTCTTGTACATAGGGGCAGTATTATAGTAGTTATATTCTTGTACATAGGGGCAGTATTATAGTAGTTATGTTCTTGTACATAGGGGCAGTATTATAGTAGTCATGTTCTTGTACATAGGGGCAGTATTATAGTAGTTATATTCTTGTACATAGGGGGCAGTATTATAGTAGTTATATTCTTGTACATAGGGAGCAGCATTATAGTAGTTATATTCTTCTACATAGGGGCAGTATTATAGTATTTATATTCTTCTACATATGAGCAGTATTATAGTAGTTATATTCTTGTACATAGGGGCAGTATTATAGTAGTTATATTCTTGTACATAGGAGCAGTATTATAGTAGTTATGTTCTTGTACATAGGGGCAGTATTATAGTAGTTATATTCTTGTACATAGGGGCAGTATTATAGTAGTTATATTCTTGTACATAGGGGCAGTATTATAGTAGTTATGTTCTTGTACATAGGGGCAGTATTATAGTAGTTATATTCTTGTACATAGGGGCAGTAATATAGTAGTTATATTCTTCTACATAGGGGCAGTATTATAGTAGTTATGTTCTTGTACATAGGGGCAGTATTATAGTAGTTATATTCTTGTACATAGGAGCAGTATTATAGTAGTTATATTCTTCTACATAGGGGGCAGTATTATAGTAGTTATATTCTTGTACATAGGAGCAGTATTATAGTAGTTATATTCTTCTACATAGGGGGCAGTATTATAGTAGTTATATTCTTGTACATAGGGGCAGTATTATAGTAGTTATATTCTTGTACATAGGAGCAGTATTATAGCAGTTATATTCTTGTATATAGGAGCAGTATTATAGTAGTTATATTCGTGTACATAGGAGCAGTATTATAGTAGTTATATTCTTGTATATAGGAGCAGTATTATAGTAGTTATATTCATGTATATAGGAGCAGTATTATAGTAGTTATATTCTTGTACATAGGAGCAGTATTATAGTAGTTATATTCTTGTACATAGGGGGCAGTATTATAGTAGTTATATTCTTGTACATAGGAGCAGTATTATAGTAGTTATATTCTTGTACATAGGGGGCAGTATTATAGTAGTTATATTCTTGTACATAGGGAGCAGCATTATAGTAGTTATATTCTTCTACATAGGGGCAGTATTATAGTAGTTATATTCTTGTACCTAGGAGCAGTATTATAGTAGTTATATTCTTGCACATAGGGGGCAGTATTATAGTAGTTATATTCTTGTACATATGAGCAGTATTATAGTAGTTATATTCTTGTACATAGGAGCAGTATTATAGTAGTTATATTCTTGTACATAGGAGCAGTATTATAGTAGTTATATTCTTGTACATAGGAGCAGTATTATAGTAGTTATATTCTTGTACATAGGGGGCAGTATTATAGTAGTTATATTCTTGTACATAGGAGCAGTATTATAGTAGTTATATTCTTGTACATAGGGGGCAGTATTATAGTAGTTATATTCTTGTACATAGGGAGCAGCATTATAGTAGTTCTATTCTTCTACATATTGGCAGTATTATAGTAGTTATATTCTTGTACATAGGAGCAGTATTATAGTAGTTATATTCTTGCACATAGGGGGCAGTATTATAGTAGTTATATTCTTGTACATATGAGCAGTATTATAGTAGTT